>NC_090130.1:4947819-5257058 GCF_040581485.1 Linepithema humile | reverse complement strand
CTCGAAAATATTGGATGTAGATATTTGAGAAATACGTATCGGAACGACTCGATGCTCTTTTTCGAGGAGTATTAGATAATCGTTTGCTTTGCAGCGAGTAGTCGTACTGATTTTTATGCTACAAGGTATCGAGTGTAAGGTAATACCAGAGTGTCAGCTGACTGAGATGGCTGACTAAAAACATCCATGCCCGATATTTTTGAGGATCCTTATCTGGGTCGTGTTAAAGTATCGGATATCCTTACAAGAGCCCCAGCTTTATGGGATTGGGGTTACCACGATCATCTTTCATCTTTTTATTTTATCTGCGCGGGGCATGTGGAACGGTAGTTGGCTATAATTGCCGCATATTGCAGTTACCGCCTGATGACGTCTGCGCACATTTCGAGCGATTATTTCGGCAAACAGCAATTTGTAACAAATAAAACGATGATCTTTCAGATTTTTTACTCCTCCTTGCATTTTTTTTGTTTATTTAATGGCTTACACGTCCGTTTGTTGTAATCGCGATTTCTTTTATTTTTTCACGGACGAGAGAAAAGGAAAGAGAGAGAATGGGCGAGCGGGCGGGCAAAAAGCCGACCCTGAGTTAAATCCGGAGGTGCGAAAACACCGGTAGCGAAAAATGAAAGATTCAGGAAGTCCGCGGGCGCCAGATTAATTCAATATTTTGCAATGCTAACGTGTCGCTGGTCTTGTAAATCTTCAACGAAAACTACGACGGCACGCCGAGAGACGGAGGAACTTTGGACATTTATTTTTGAGAGAAACATCCTGCACCCAAGAGAGAAAACGGCGGGCACCGTCGCCGTAACATCCGGCGAAAAGCACATGTGCAAAACTGGATTCCCCGGCAATCCTGTTGCAGATCTACTGCAGATTGCGGCGCAACTGCCGAGATTAAGAAAGTTGAGGACATTAAGAAATAGTTTCATCCACGTATATCACATTTCTACGTGCGACATTTGCCAACTAATTTTTTTTTATAAAGAGATGTCAATATTAGATTGCGTATTTATAACGAAAGTGAGATGAAAGAAGTTTAAATAAAATTTCTTTAAATATGTTTGTATAGAGATTCGCGAAGCAACATAATTTAAGAAACAAGTTAAGATTTTTAGAGCGGATTAAGTATCAAAATACTTTTACGCAAGTTCCAGAAGTTATATTTTTGTGCAGTTTTAATAACGCCGACGTTGAATCTATCGATTAATCTTGTCGTAAAATACCCCGGCATTCTGTAAATTCTTAGTAATTCTTGTAAATTCTTAGAATCTGCGTGTTATTAATCTACTATATACAATCCTTCTCTTTACGAAACGTTGCGCTACTGTCATGTCATCAACGTCGTCTGTTCCTTTGGCCCAATTTGCGTTGATTATGCGGCATAATTTAATTCAAGGGGCAATTTAAAAAGTTTCGTCCGGTGGTATAAAACGAAACGAGCCCACGAGAAAGGCGATTCGCCGGCATCACGGCTTGAAAATAATGAGGCCGTCGTCGTTTGAAACTTTTCTCTCTCTCTCTCTCGTTGATCCACGTGTATGCCAAATCGGAAAGGTTTTCCCCGAAAATTATGAAGTTGTTTTCCCGGAACTCTCCGCCGCCGCTCTTGCGAGTTTTTCACTCGCGGAAACGCGGCGACTGGTTTGGGAGACGGCGGCGACGGGGGTGGCACGCGTCCCGTCGACCTGAAATTTACGAGCAGAGTACGACTTCTTTGGAACACGCCCCGGGGGTAAATTATTTCCCTCCGGGGGCCACCGTTGCTTCCCGATGTTGCATCGGTATATATACGAATCCCGAAAAGTCTCTTACCGTTTCTGCATTTCGACTGCGAAGGGGTAACTTACGGTAACTGCCACGAACGATCCGCGATTGCCCTTCCAAGTCGCATTCGCATTTGCTGTTATCGGATTCTGTCATTTAACTCGCCTAATTAAATTATTTCCCTTAATGGAAACGTATCTGAGATCGCCGTTACGATTCGGATCGCTTGGCACTTTACGTTTGTAATATCCATTTCAGACTGGATCTCCGCAAATTGTACTTCTGTATTTTAACGTGAAATTCGCTCGGTAAGTTCCTTGCCCGGACGATGAGTTTGAATTATCGTGATAAATTTATAAAATACTTATATTCTTTAATATTCTTGAAAATTATCAAGAAGTTAGCTGTAAATAAAATGGAGGGAAGATGTAAAGGAAGTGCTTTCCTGATTATAATATTCGCTGGGATACTGAACAACGTTTTACTTGATTAAACGATTTACTAAAGAATCTGTTTGAACACTGATACACTTTGCTTCCAAACTTTAATAACTTGAATTTGAGATAAAATTACAGCAGTTAATTAAACCAGGTATACGCCAATCTCATTTTCAGAAAACTAATTTCTTTTCTTACAATGCAATTTACCGCCTGAATCCTTTTTCATAAAGGCGTAGCCTTTGATTGAGATAATAAGTCATTAATCATTTAGCTTGAGCATTAATTATACTCCACTTGCATGCTACTGTATTATTACAGGTATCGCAGAATGAATATTGTGTTATCCAAGTATATGAAATATTTATATTTATATTAGTTTCGCAACGATTTACAAGACAAAAAAAAATGGAATAAATTTGTATAATCTTGAGTTTATGTGAGAGATTAAGTTCGAAAAGCCAACGAGTTTCAGGCAGGTAGTGTGTATTATCGATTAACATTAATCCCAGCCAATATAGGGTACTAGATATACCGTATTAACGAAGCTTGGCAACGTGCGTAGAAAACGAAAGCGCCGATAACGATAAAAGCTCTCGGCGATTCGTCTCGGATCAATAGCGTCATTCAGCACGACTAATACCGCGCAATATCGAGGCACTACGACAAGCGCGTCAATTTTATCTCTCCACTCCGGATTAATTAAACTTAATTCAATCTTCATCGCCGGGACGAGACAAGAAAGTTTTCTGTCGCGGAAATAAGGTGAACTTTTAAAGACGCGAACTTTGTGATATAATTAACGAAACTGCCGGTGTGCCGGTGTACAAATTTCGAAGTCCTTCGGTATCATCCCGGGCACGTACGCGCGCCAGGTTTTCATCGTTTCGCGATTGGGCCCAGTATGCCGATCGATACTTCTGAATTTCGCTTTCGGATTCTTCGCGTGACGTGTGCGCGCGCGGTGCGCTCGGGCGGCGAGCTCGATTGTTAGCCAAGAACAAAAGAGCCGCATCGAGGTGGTTCGTTATGACAGTTCGTTAGCCCCGTAAATTGGCTAACTCGCCGTTAATGGGCGGTTACCAATTATCGAATCGATTACGTCGGTAAATTATCCGGCATTCATTAGTTAACTCGAATTTTCTGCCGCGCGCGCGTACTCGAGCCTGCCGGCCCGCGCTCGGGGGACAATCGTGAGGCACGCCGATACAATCTGTTAATGCGAAAATAAAGTCAGTTATAACGCGTAACCCAATAATGCTCATCTAATTATAAAACTATTACATTGGATTATTCGTAGCTCTTAACTCTCGCGAACGCGTCGACTCGCCACAGTGTCGTTGCACTGTGCTCAAATCATTTATCTTCATTGCTGCGCGAAACAAGTAAATTGCGCATTAATAGGATAAGTGCTAAACTAGTGTTAACTACACTAGACGAAACATGTGCGAGTCTGGTGAATTTCGCTGAGATTTCATACCCAAATGTTGCAATTACATATTACAATGTTCGATACGTGCAAACCTAGTCTTCTCTTCCTAGCGCAGCTCTCTGATAACATTGAAATTTTTATACAATTTTTAGTATCTCTATTGTAGTAATTAGAAGTTTAAAGAAATATTTATTTTCATCACTTTGTACTAACAAATGCCACGAATTTTCATGTACACAAACATGTTGTGTGTCGAATTATGATTTTGCATTGAAAAGATTTTGCATAGAAGCAGTCTGTCATTTCAATATACCAACGCGCTGAATGTTTATATGATTAGAACGGTCCTGAATGTTAAACACAAATACGAAGCAACTATTGCTGATATTGATCCGCATGGACCTCTCTCTCTTTCTCTCTCTCTCTCTCTCTCTCTCTCTCTCTTTCTCTCCTCTCTACCGAATCCTAGTTTTCTAGCTATGTCTACGCTGCATGTAAAATCCAAAACTGTTTGCCGTATCGATCGAATGGTGTTTACCAGTTTTTAATAACAATATTATAGACAGCGATTGCACAATGTTCTATTGTTCTTTTCTCTTTCTCCTTGTTCGCCCAAGTTACGTTCATATTGTGGAAAGCAAAGGGTTTGGGACTATTTGGCAAATATTCATATATTCAGAATAGTTCTAGCTCTAGTATCGAAACAGTATCTAACATTTACTAATGCATCAAATATTTACTGTTTACCGCGCGCTATCGTCTATTGTCGATGATTTGACATAATCACTCCAGTTTGAACATGGTCACTAACAGCTAAAGTAAACGAACGGAGTGATTTATTTAGGAGTAATAAATATCAGCGATTTAGTCTCGATATGCTACAAATAACAGATAGCGTAACTTCACGCTCGTCCGTTGAATATTTATTTCATCGCGACTTTACGAGCGAAACACGTTTTCCATTTCCCCAAATCTGCTAAAAAAAAGTCGCGCACAGACTTATCATTGGCAGGCAGCATATTTCTTGTACTCTTCTTTTTTTCAAATCGGAGTGCATCTCCAATAAATTTGATATCTGCACCACCTCTTTACGACGCGACAGGATATGAGAGAAATCCATCGGTACGATCGACGAGAGAAGCTTCGCCAGTTTATTTCCGCAATAAAATCATTTTATCGCACGCGGGACAGAAGTATGGCCTGTCGATTTTTTTTTGCGATTGGAAGGATATACTAAAAATAAAAATTTTGATAAGGATAAAATGCAGAATAGGACAGCTTGATGTTGCTGGGATATAATTTATAAAAAAAAAAAAAAAAAAACAATAAAATCTGAATACGTCAATGAAAACGCGCATATTATACGTGTAATTGCTTTATTATTCGCGAAGCATTCGAAATGTTACATAAATGGAATTTCGATATAAAATATCTCAGTTCTATCGTTTAACAATACCGAACGTCCCCATTGGGCTACTTCTTTTATCGATATTCCATTTTACTTCTATTTACTATGGCTCCCACTTTAAACATCTGATACACCATTCGGATTGAAATTGTCAAAATGCATGTTGACGGCTGTATCTCATGCGAGTAGCATTTGCGTCTAAATATTTGCAGTGAAATATTTGCGCTGGCAGGAAAAGCGAGAAAAAGACTGCCGAAAGTATCGGCTACACCGACGAGAAAGATGAAAGAAAGAAAGAAGGAGAGAGAAGGGAAATTTATTCCATTTTAAAGAACACGTTAACTCCGGGTGCGGTGCTTACCTTATATATAAGCGCCGTAAGAATAATGCGTACCTAAGCGAAGTTTGCGAAAGTCCACATTCCTCTACGTTCAATTCTTAAGTAAAAAGACCCGGAGGCGATTAGCAGAATATATATCCCTGCAGTTTTAATGGTATCCGGAAGTGATAAACGTAAAATGTATCACATATTTGTAAAAATTGCACTACTATGGTACTATATATCGCTTACAGAATTAAAAAATGGTGCATGTATTACAACGTTTGTATTATTCTATATAAATCGCTCAATATCAAAATAATTACAAAAATCCTTTATTTTTTCTTTTTATTGCATTTATTGCAAAATTCCATTTATGAAAGTATTAAAAATGCTCGGATAATTTAATAAAGTTTAAAATTTAATAGAGTTTTAAACAAAACTAGTAATTCATATCTCTAAATTATGAGCTACTCATAGTTTTCGTAATAAAACGAAATGTTTTAACTTTGAATAATATTAATTTGGTTTTAATTTTTCGAAAAGTTTACTTCGCCGAATATTAATTGCGATCTTATAATAAATGATTGATATGTTTTCAGGTACAAAGTGGAGGTGGCCGGCAAATCTTTACCGGTGTTGACGAATCTTGATAAGGGTCGATATGGGGTGTTGATCTTCGAAAATCTAAACAAGTACCTGCAAATGGACAAATGGAATCGCGAGCTGCTGGACAAATATTGCAGGGAATATTCAGTTGGCATCGTGGGTTTTGCGCCACCCGGAGAGGAGAGTCTAGTTGGTGCTCAGCTGAAGGGCTTTCCACTTTTTATACATACGAATCTAAGATTGAAAGTGAGTTGTTAGCTTTACATATTCAAACTCCGTAGCACTAATTATAATAATTATTTTATGTTTTGTGAACATGATGGTAGAAACATCATTTCAATAACAAAAGTGAAAATTTTTAAGTTTCTCGTTTTTACGAAGTTTACGAAGTTTACCATGTTTTCGAAGCACTTTTTTTATTTAATTTATTTAACTTTACCAAACTTATGACTAATACTGTTTGCAGACCAAAATAATCTGTCACAATTTCATCCTAATTTAATTATCGAGAGTGAAATATACGGATTGTAATATAAAGATGTCAATGCTTTTATCATGTAATAAAAAGATATCTTTTCTTCTATAATCAATACTAAAGATAAAACGCAAAAGCCACGAGTGTGGAAGACGTCTAGCAATCTTCCTGGTTGCAATCAAGTTTATATCGCAGAAACTTATCGAAACGAGAAAAAGAGACCCTCGTAAAATGGTAATAAAAAACAATCCCCACAACGTTAGGGCTGCCTACTATAATAAGACAATCGATATTATATCGGTATTATATCTCTTTTTTTTCCTCTAAAAAGCACCAAATGCATTTGTACTGATTTGTACAACGCTGTAATATATATTCTTGAATTATTTATGTTGAATAATTAAGTGCTTAATTTTGCGATATCAGCTATTCACACCTTCTTATTACCATAACGTAATTATCGTAACGTGAAGTAAGTTTCAACCGTCTTAAAACTTCGGACCATCGATCGTACCGTGAACGCATGGCATATCTCGTGAGTAATGCTACTCGTAAAGAAAGCAGAGAGTTCGTGAAATTAACGTTGTGCATGCTCATCAAGTGCGGCCGTCGAGTCCAAAGTATGTCATTTTCCCTTAAATAACGCATAACCGCAATGCGATTTCATCAATCTTTTCGATGTATTCAAGCGAATATTTAGGCTAATTTTATTTCATACATAAACCACACAAAATGAGCTATTTCAACTGTATAAAAAAATGTAATTTAATGTCTAGAATATTTCAAAGAACTTTTTTGGGCTTTGATTTAATTTTCTTCTACAGTCCATGAATATATATTCTATGAATTTTGAAATATATTTTTCACATAATGTATATATCATTGTTACATTGTACGATCTTGCATATTTTATGTAGATTATTATCGCGTGTGACATTTTGAATGTAAAATCACGATTTACTATCGTACAACTTTAGCCCGAACAATTCTCTTTCAACAAAGCAGTAAAACGCGCGTGATATGCCCGAAAATTTGATTTCTCCTCTGTAGACGAGGGAATCTGGCATGATGAGCGAAACTTTTGTGCGGGCCGCATAGAATCAGGTCGCTCTTTCTTCCTTCAGGATGCTCAGCTGAATGCGGCGTCTCCCATTCTTCGATTAACCAGATCGGGGGAAACGGCCTGGGGACCACTTCCTGGCGGTGACTGGACTATTTTTCAAGCCAATCACAGTACCTACGAGCCGCTCGCTTGGGCGCACCGAGACAGCCTCGACTATCCGGCCAACAAAAGTCCCCTGGCCACCGTCATCCAGGTGAGCTGTTCACTTTGCTTGTTGAACATTCCAGTCACGTGTCTCTTCTCGGACAACGCGGACGACTGTGGAATTAATGCACTCACTTACGCGTACATACACATTACAGCTCGACGAACGACAGAACGTTTAAATCATTTGGTTGATCGCGCAACTCAACTTAACGCACTGCTGCGTCGGAAGTTTGTTTAGTTGCAAGAAGCTAATAGAAGTTTCGCGGCTGAATCGAAGGGTGAGATGCTACCGCGATAAACATCGAGGTCGTAGACCCCGTGATATGGTATCAAGTCAAAAGTTACATCATCTTTGAACATCACCTTTGAACTCTGATCCCTATTATACTTACATAAAGCTCCGAGAGCTCATTCTTTGGGGATCCTTTATTAACTCACGCCGCTCTGTGCGCCTGGCTCTTGCCTTCTCAGACACAAGGATAATATCAAAAAAACAAAAGCGCACGTGGAATTTCCGGAGAACGAAATTCTTTATTTTGAAAAGGTACGCGAAATTAGAACTCCGTGAAAGTGGTAGGAAAAGGAAGAAAGATACGAACAATTTGCGAAATAGTTGCACTCAACATTGCACTCGACAGACATGTGGGACAAAATTTCTTCTCGTACAGGAAACCTCTGATTCTCCCGAGAGCTCGTTTTATTACTACAGATATCGCGAAGCGTCGCGATTTTAGTGTCCCTGATCTTCGTTGTTTGAAGGAAAATGTCGCGAGTAAGACGACGAGACGCGCAATTCGAGCGCGATTATTTTTAACGATGATTTCTGACTTCTGCTATGTCGGTACAAAGAGTAATTAACATAAACAAAGTCATTACGACGCGACTCTAAGATATATTGTTTAAATACTTGTTTCTTTTTTTTTACGCGAAGAGGAAAAATCCTCAGCTTGGACGCTTTTAAAGAGCTATTTCTTACCCTCACGATTCTCGAGTGCGACGCCGAAAAAAAGGGACCGGCCAGTAACGCAGAATTTTCCTGATACACCACTTCACTTCGCGGTTGCGTGTAACGAAGGGAAGAAAAGAAGAAAGGCAACCGCGGTGAGAAACAAGAGGCTGAGTGGCTGTGTAAGATTCTCCCCGCTCGCAAGGGATGGAACAAAAGGAGAGTCTGGAACAATACGCACAGTGTGATTTCATCCCGCGCTTACACCGGCACGAGTATTCCTGTCGAGGAGAGAAGTATCCTACAGGCTCCCTCGGATCTGACGCAATAAGAGGACTCGTCCCTCTTCCACGTTAACCCTTAGCCGATGTGATAAAGTTTTATGCGCTCTCACCAGTCAGTAACTATTAAATTCCATTCGTGCCATTTGCTTAATGCCAAAAGTAGCTTTCCATGTTTTCTACTGCTTTAAGAAAATCTTATTCTTTACCTTATTTTAACTTTAAAGCAATACTTTAAGCAAAGACTTAAATTTATTTAATACGTTTTTTTTTATGAATATTGGAACTTTTATAATATATCTTGTCAGAAAAGAACGATTTCTTTCCGCTATACTTTCATCGTTAATTTATTTTGCATGAATGAAAATCGCGAATGTGCGCGTATGTACGCAGCTTTCTCATTCAGCTTCCTACATTTTTTCCTTCCGCCGTTTCTCTCGTCCTGACGATTCTTCCTGGCCTGCCCCGGACTGCCAGCGGCGGCGCCGGAAAACGAAAACAAATGTGGAATTTCCGCGATACGGCTCGTGGCCACGTACACAGAGGCGAAGGTGAAAAGCAAGAGAGGAGGACGAGAGAAGGAGAAAAAGAAAGAGAAAGGGATACGGAAGCAGGAGGAAGAGGGAGAGAGAGAAAGAAAAAAGGAAAACGACGGAGTGGAAAGGATCCGCCGTCGGCGGAGGTAAACTGAAACAATTCGTAAAGCCGTCCCGGCCAGCGTTTACATTCCTGCAGGAATTCGCAACTACAAGATTCCGGACGTAACGGACATGAAGGGGAGAAAGAGGGATGCGGGACGACACGGAACGATGGAGCGCGGAAAACGTGGGCACATAGACGCCCGAAGGAGGCACCGAACGACCGAATTGCAGATGATATAAAGGAAACGGCACTTACCTGACAGACACACGAGATATCGTCCAATATAACGACGAGGGCGAATGCACACTGTATCGTTGATGTTTTGCGCGCGCTGTCTCGACGCGTCGTTTTTCCGCCCACCCGGCATGCATATCTCGCATTCGACCGCATTTGTCTCTGTACCGGCGAAACAAAGCTTGCAGGATATGCGAGAAGTTTTTTTGTTAACTTTCCTATCTCTACAGTATCAATCGCGACAGCGCTATATATTTTATTTTGTATCAATTTAACTTGATAAGAATAAACTTAGGGATGAAGGATTAACTTGTCAAGGATAAATATGTGAAATTATTTCTCCGTTTTTTTTTGTTTTTTTTTAACATTTAGAAATTCAAATAAGTTCTAATTTTAGAAGTTTATAGCTCGAAATTTGCCGTTAACATTTTTATTTCTCAGACCGCCCCGGATTAATCAAGAAATCTCATTAAACGGCGAATGCGAGTTTTGAGTCGTCTCGTATAAAACAGTAAAATCGCGTAATAAAATGCCTTGCGGTGCGCGGTAAATTGGGTCTCCGCAGCAGGGCAATTGTATGCGACGAGATAAAAATGCGCCGTCGACCGAATTCTTCGTTTAATTGGCCGGTGAATTTCGCCCGTCGTAAATAATAGGACGAAGTTTGAAAAAGCGCCTCGACATTGTGCGGCGATTCCCACGACTCGGGACGCGTTTCGCATTCGCGACGGTCGAAAAATATCTCCGCTCGTCATCCCCGTCGCGTCGTTGGCGCTATTCGACCTGCTCGACGGCGAGGACCGACCCCCCGAAACGAAATAAATTGGCGGTTCCAATGGCGGCAAATGAAGTGGATCCTACAGTCACTCATTAATCGAATAAGCCTACGGCTGATTGGCGTCTGATTTAATCACCTGGCTACCTGCGCAGTCCGCGTATCTATTCCTGCGCCCATCCTCTCGCATGACGGGATTATCCATGAGATTATTATTGTTGTTTACTACTAACAAGCTCGGTTCATAGCCGAAGCTAACGCGGAGTTGCCGGAGAGTTTCTGTTGAACAATGCAATTAACACGTAGAACGTTCGCGCTTACTCGCCATGCTCCGCTGTGCTCGTCCATTGAGAGAAAAATAACGATGCTCGTTAACACGCGATGATTAGGTCGACTGACTGTGCGTTCATGTATAAAGGGTGCCGGAAATCCACGCCACCCTTGTGAATAGCAGAAACTAAGAACAAAGCAGTATAGCAACACAAATATCAGAAATTAGAACGTAATTGAATATCGGTGTGTGTTATTAAATAACAAATTTATAATCAGTGTAGTTTACCTATACAGCAAGAAGCAAGTAATTCTGAACTAATTGTACATATGCGTGAAAAAGGATGAATTAAGAAATAGATTTTTTAGATCTGATAGAAATATTTAATTTCAATGCTTATTATTTGTTTAATAGGATCATGGCAGGTACGACGGAATTCAGAGGGTTCTTTTCGGCGGTGGATTGCGATTTTGGCTGCACAAGTTGCTGCTACTGGACTCATTGTCTTATTTGTCGCACGGGCAATTGAGTCTCAGTTTAAATCGTATGATCCTGGTAGACGTCGACGATATATTCGTCGGGGAGAAAGGCACTAGACTGAAAAAAGACGACGTAATGGCGTTGCTGGCCACTCAACAGAGAATTCAAGCTCTGGTGCCGGGGTTCAAATTCAATTTGGGGTTTTCCGGGAAGTATTTTCATCACGGGACGGCGGAGGAGAATTTGGGGGACGATATGCTTCTGGAGAACGTAGACAGGTATTTAAAAATTGATTAGAATCGAAAATTTTACGATTAATCCTAATATTAATTATATAAATACAGTAAATATTACATTAATATAAATAAAAAAATATATTAAGATATTAATTAATTGATAATTATATTTATTATTCTATATTGTAAAATTAAATACATATTTACGTAGCATTAAAGATGTATAATTATAACAGTCATTACTGAAACCGTCATTAAACAAATTTTATGATTATAAAGTTTACATAAAATTCATAATATAATTAAATTTCCAGTTTTGCGTCCTTATCATTTTGTATAACGTCATATTTATTATAATGCTACTATAATCACCGTGACAAAACTTTATAATGTTAATTAATTATCGTAATTAATTGTAATTAATTGCGGTGGTCGATATTGAATAAAAATACAAAGAATATTTTTGAACTTATCGAAGGAAAACATACAAACATGTTTTATGTTCTATAAAAATATCTGTAAAAATCTAAAATATCATGGGTTTTCAGATTTACGTGGTTTTCCCACATGTGGAATCATCAACAACCGCATCTATACGAGAATGTAACTCATCTACAATTGGACATGGCACTGAACAAACAATTCGCAAAGGACCACGGTATACCGACCGGAAGCGGATACAGCGTAAGTCCGCATCATTCCGGCGTTTACCCGGTCCACGAAGGCCTCTACGAAGCGTGGAAGCGGGTATGGAACATCAAAGTTACGAGCACCGAAGAGTATCCGCACCTGAGGCCAGCTCGTTTGAGACGCGGCTTTATTCATCGTAATATTATGGTATGAAATCATATAATCAGTATTACTCTAAAACAAACATTGCTGTGCAAGTATCGTGCGATTTGTGTGCAAACATATTGGAAATATTATTATTTATGTCGACTGGTGGATGAATGTGATTGAATATTAGTTTATATTTGATATGTGAAAACCTCGATTTGACTG
This sequence comes from Linepithema humile, assembly GCF_040581485.1. Classification (NCBI taxonomy): domain Eukaryota; kingdom Metazoa; phylum Arthropoda; class Insecta; order Hymenoptera; family Formicidae; genus Linepithema; species Linepithema humile. Next base: position 5,244,471 of record NC_090130.1, on the reverse strand, counting down.
CAAACTAATTTACATTTAAATATTAAATGCGTAATCGGTCGTAAAATTTCGTCGATAATTAATTAAAGTACCTATTTACTTATAGATATATGAAACGCAACAATGTTACATTATTTAATTAGAGACAATATGTAAATCGAGCATGAGCATTTATTAAAAGTTAAATTTTTATTTTCAAATTATTTTGTACGTTAATTTTTTTAAACATTTTATTGGATTTTTTATTGGATATATCATTCATAAATTCAACACGTGTCGTCTGATATAAAATGTTCCTTTTATGTACTCAAGGTTCTACCGAGGCAAACTTGCGGCCTTTTTACTCACACAATTTTTATCGAGAGGTATCCAGGCGGAAGGGAAAAGCTGGACGAGTCGATACAAGGTGGCGAACTTTTCCAAACGATCGTATATAATCCAGTGAGTAAATCAATCATTGTAGTCAATTTTAACACCGAGCTCGTTTAATCTTTAGTATTTTCTGCATATTTTGAATATTAAAATGTACATTTTATTCATTATTAGACACTAGAATCTTATACTATAAAAATTAGTAGGTCTAGCAATTTAGAATTTACAAAAAAAATAAGTTAAAACAAAAGGAGCTAATCTTTACTGTTTATTATTTTTTTCAGATAAATATTTTTATGACACATATGTCAAATTATGGAAACGATCGACTGGCATTGTACACCTTTGAGTCGGTCATAAAATTCATTCAATGTTGGACGAATTTAAGGCTGTCCAGTGCACCACCTCTTGTGCTTGGAGAACGTTACTTCCAATTATATCCCGAAGAGGCTGATCCAGTATGGGGAGTAAGTAGATTGGATAAGTAATAATTGTGACTGTGCTTCTATTGTACTAAGCTACTATTAATATTATTTGTTACAGAATCCATGTGACGATCAGAGGCATCAAAAAATCTGGTCCCGTAATAAAACTTGTGATCAATTACCGCGATTTCTAGTAATTGGACCTCAAAAAACCGGTACTACAGCATTATATACGTTCCTATCCATTCATCCAGCAATAAGTAGCAATCTACCGAGTCCCGATACTTTCGAGGAGATACAGTTTTTCAACGGAAAAAATTATTACAAAGGTCTCGATTGGTAAGTGTGATCTCTCGACAATGAATATGAATTCTATATTTATTATTTCAATATGAAGAAAAAATATCTGATTTACATTGATTTTTCAGGTACATGAGCTTTTTCCCAGCGTCAAAAAATGAAAGTACCCCAAAAAATGAAAGATATCTCTTCGAGAAATCCGCTACTTATTTCGATGGAGAATTAGTGCCACGCAGAGCTCATGCACTTCTACCGAGAGCTAAATTGATCACTATATTGCTTTCTCCAGCCAGACGTGCTTATTCGTGGTACCAGCATACCAGAGTACACGGAGATCCGGTAGCGAACAATTACTCCTTCCATGCGGTCATCACAGCGAGCGATTCCGCACCAAAACCCCTGCGGGACCTTAGAAATAGGTACATAATTGGATGTGAACAATTGCTTAAGACGGTATTCATCGAATAACGTATAATAGACGTTATGCGTAATACTATCAGAAGCGAAAGAGCAAATATTATGTTTCCAAATTGTAGAAGACTTTTATATTAATAATGTATAGATTAAATATAATATTTAATTACGCAGCAAAAAATATTTTAATTGATGAAAATTTCAACAAAATGCATTATACTCGATCGCAGATGTCTGAATCCCGGGAAGTACGCTCAGCATTTAGAGAGGTGGTTGTCGTTCTACTTACCGTCACAACTACACATCATCGATGGCGAACAGTTACGGCAAAATCCTGTTGAAACGCTGCACGAGCTGCAACGATTTCTGAAGATAACACCCGCCTTCAATTATTCCTCACATTTGAGGTACGATCCGAAGAAAGGTTTCTTCTGCCAAGTAACTAACGAGGATCGTACTAAATGTCTTGGCAAAAGTAAAGGTCGCCAATATCCGCCGATGGAAGATAGATCGTACAAATTATTACAGGTAAAAGCTCTTATAATATATTTTTTTATTTGATGATTATATATATATGAAATAACCATAACATGCGTATTCTAAACACGGCACCTTTTACAGAGGTATTACTTGTCCCACAATACGGCTCTAGTAAAATTATTAAAGCGGCTTGGGTCCAGAACGATTCCACAATGGCTGAAGGAAGATCTCACTGATACGGTGATGACCTAGCAAACGCCGATTATGTGAAACAGTAGTGTTTTCCGGTTGCTTGCTTCCGCTGTCAACGAGATACATCGCTTACTAGCGGAAGACTTGTAAATTACTTGTACATTTGAAACTCCACTGGATTCCGCATCTTCAGAGGGAGGACCATGCCTATCTCAGCGGACTGGCCTAATCTAAATGGAGAGCCTGCAAAAGCTAGTCACTAAGCGGCTTCACGAAGCCACAGTTGTAATTGTCGATCATTGTTAAGCTAGTAATGCTATTAAAGTTATATTATTATTACTTTTAGTTTTACTACTATTAATATTAATTGCTATTGTATTATAATTATCATTATTATCATTGTTACCGCGTCGTAGAGATCAGGGATATTAAGAGCATATCGCTCATTGGTGCCATTGTCCAGCAAACGTGATTAATCCTCTCGTCCTATTTACCGGTGCACAAGTTGGGCCAAAGAATAGTCGATCAATGCACATGTTTTGCATTTGGACTGAAATTTATTCAAAACAAATGTATATCTTTACGGACCCCTGTTTTTATAAATTTAATAACATACGATCCTATTTCATACGTAATGAGAAATGTCCAGATAGTAGAAATTTATAAAACAATATCTAATGTTGAGAGTAAATGCATTTTTGCTATTAAACATCACAGGCGTGTTGTAACAAATGATACTGAAGAGTATTCTTTAGTCAAATGTAATAATATTTTGAAAAAATTGAAATTTAATTTCTTTAATGATGGATTTATCTAAATTATTGTTTTAAACTATTTATTATTTATGCGTAAAGATCATCGATGAATCGTACTGGTAAATTTTTGGACCAGTGATTCATTGATTGTTCTTCTTGCACTAATTGCCGGGATCGTCCATGCAAATTTGAGATTTTAGGGCTTTGAGCTTTTGTTTTAAGATAAATTAAATATTACAATTTTTGGCTCGAATTATTAAAATAAATTATTAAAGACAAGCTACAGAGCCAGAGCTAGTTGGACATGCTTAGTTTATTAACTTTTATAACATTACATTGTCTTGTTTCACAACCATTCGGATGTGGTCATCTTCAGTACAATCTTGTCATTGTAACGTATAGACTTTATCTAATGTTATAAAAGTTAATAAACTAAGCATGTCCAACTAGCTCTGGCTCTGTAGCTTGTCTTTAATAATTTATTTTGTTTTAAGCTCATCAACTTTCGGAGATACAGTGTATATTAATACCCGTTGCATAAAACATATTTAAGATTGATGATGATGGCGATGTGTGTGACGAGGAGTCTATGTATATTTTGACAATACTATTCTTGGTACTGGCGGTGGAAAGGCCAATAAAAGGTGTGTGATCGCGTCCGTTTGTACATTGATGTAACGCATTATTTTGATGTTAATATAGGTGTACAATACAAAGCAAATCTCAAAATGGGTAGACCAGATGTATACGAGATTAACAAATCTTGAATACGATGACGAACATATGCCCATTTGTGCAATAATCATCATTATCAGTATCGAAATTCATAGAATTATTAGATGAATAAACGGTTATTCGGCATGCTACGCAGATTACCCGCTGAGTTATATATAAAATTATACGTGTAAAGATTTAAAAATTGAGACAACTTGTCACGTGCTGTACATTGATAAATTATGGATTTGATAAATGTTGTAAGAAATAGTGATAGAGCTGATTTTTAAGCGGGTAAGTGCAAATATCACACAATTTTTTATTATTTTTCGGTTTATTTTTTATCTTAAATATGTACAGAGTGTACATATGTGTATCCACTGCTCGTTTTGGAGTGATATTTATATAATATCTACCTTATTGTACCTCAAAAGAACATGCATCAAACCAACCCAACGAGATTTTGCTGGTCAGAAAAGCGATAATAAGATCTGATTATCGTATACATATATTTTTTTTATTTATTTGTCATGTCCATATATCATGCGAACTCCAATGTGAACTATATGTACAAATATTCTTAATAATTATATCTGTGTGACTATCTATATTGTAATGAGTTTGTGGGATTTTAAATCCATAGCACAATTATATACATATGATATTCGCTTGCTGCATCTTTTATACAAAGAAAAAGAAACGTACTAATATTTGTATGGTCTATACACTAAAATAGGAAAAAGACTTTAATCCAAGACGAGCAATCCAAAGTCAGGACGGAAAGAACATTTTTATTTGTATATTAGTTCAATATCATTATGCCAGTTATTTCACATTGTGCATTTACGATTTATATATGATTTTATTGTAATAAGATTTATTCACGAATCATGTTATATCTAGAATATTTTGTTACGTTTGTAAGATTTGTTTTCATTTTTATACTGCCGTTATTAATATGCCATGTAATGTTTAATAAATCATGTACAAAGTTTATTGTTAGTATTATAATGGTAGTTGCTAACGATAATGATAATATCAATTGATTGATCTGTTTTCATCAAATCGTGCCATTTTACCAGTGTTGTATATATAATTATGATTACAACGTACCAATTGCGACGATTTTTAGAGTCAGTATCCTTAATTTCGTTCAGCATGGCGGTAGCAACGAATGTCCGGCTTGCTACTACCTGACAATAACCTGACAACGGACAGAGAGATAGGTAATAAATTTATTATCTGCGAAATTTTTTAGAATCGCGTGGAAATGTAAACAGGATCAACAGCTAGCATTACCTTATCACTGATCTAATTCTTTTAATTGTATTTTTCTATTTTTATATTTATTCTCCAATTAAAATTTCTTATATCTTTTAAAATTTGTTAGAATAATTATATATTTATTGATATAATAAATGTCGTTAAAATAATGTAATTTATGGTAGGTAATATATTAAAAAAAATTATATACACTAATATGTATATAATTTAGAAGTGTACTTGAATTAGAAACATATCGAGTGCTGACATATTTATTTTTCGTGTCTCATAAATAAATTATTCAAATAAATTAACGGAATTTCGCAATTATATATTGTCATCGATCAGTTTTGACGTACTGCTAACTGCTATTAAATTTCGCAGGTGTATTTCGCATAGAAATGGCAAGCATTATGTAAATATATTCTGTTTCAATATAGACTGTCACGCTGGAAAAAAAGATGCCATCGTTGTGCGAATAAACGAAACCGCGCGTAGAATGTGTGTATGACACTTTAATAGGAATTTCAATTATTTAACTTATAACTATTCTATTGTAAAATACTGTAATAACTGTATGAATAGTCTGTAAGTTCTAATAAAAAAAAAAAGCACTGAAAATCCTAGATTGGACCATTTTGTAACGACGAAACATTCAAGTGATGTTGTGCAATATATAATACATTTTTTCTAGTACACACACTTTGAATTATGTCTTTCTTAATTTTAATGTCACATTTTATTTACAGTTATACGATACACTAAACTTTCTTGATTCTTTTCAGATACACTTGTTATTATGTGTATTAATATGCTGGAACTAGAACAATTTTCGAATGACACCCACGCAATAGCATTCTACGAAGCAAGAATAGCATTCTCGAAGGTTCTCCCTTTAAAGCCACGCTATGCCCTTAATTGATCCAATTCTAAGGAAAGGATTAAACTTCTTTGCTTAGTCCTTTGACAATTTTGACGTAGCATGGAAATACCTTTCGCGTGCTTGAGTCAAATTTCCGTGCGGCAGCAGGAAGCATGGGAGATAGTTTCTGTAACAGAATCATTAGTTGCAATATTTTTCAGAGATTCGTTCAAGCCTAATGTCTTCATAAAAATAATGTCTTCATCACACGAATCACTGGATGAAGAATCCATGCGTTTTGGTCCCAATATAGTTTTCAAATCTTCCTTGATAAATTCGTGATGTAAATTTGTTAGTTTTACAGTTCTCCGAAGTTGATAATTCGACTCATTCAAGTTTTTCAGTTCCGCAGACATGTTAAAAGTTTCCATAAGGATTGAATCTTTGTCTTCGACAATATTATAATTTTCAATATTATGAGCATTACTTTCCTTGACTTCAAATTCTTTTGCAACCTCTTCGTCTATTTCTTCGATTGGATCTAGAATACATTTTATTCCTCTTCCAAAAAATTGTTTTCTTCCAGTTTCCGAAAGATCGTTATTTATTGATTCACCAGTACCACCTTGGTCCTCTATCAACACAGGTGTACTTGCGGATAAAGTATGCACTTGCCTCGCTTTTTTTATTCTTTCTCCTATAAATGTATTATTTTTATTACTGAAATCGTAAATAATTACTTCTTTCTATATTAAAGCTAAAATGCATGAAAATAGATATTTTATTTAATTTTTTAATCACTTATGTTGATTATAAAAATTGTTGTGAATATTGTGAACAAGATATACTATTTTTTTATATTAAAAAAAATAAACGCATTAAAACTACAATATTGATAGTTTTATAATTTATGAAATTTATAAACCTGGCGCTTGAATTCTAAGATTGTCTTCAATTTTGACACTCGTGTCCAATTTATTCGTAGCAGTAGGTCTTTCTTCAAGTTTATCTATTTCCGTTTGATATTCCCAAAATCTGGGACCAATTTTTGAATGATGTTCTGTACTAGAAGTCGATCCTGGTTGTAGATAAAAGCAACGAGTATCGGGAAAGAAAAGTCTCTGCAGAAACGATCTTGGTGGACCTTTGTCGACGGCAGCATTGGCTCGTAAATGATTCAGATACTCCGATTTGTTGCGAAGTACATTGCAACATTCCAGCATTCTGAAGACCAGCAGCATTGTTATACCGACTAGTGACAGCAATGCAACCAGACAAATTAATTGCCAAGAGAAATTCAATAATATTGTCACGGTGTCTTCATCAGTACGTGCGCCGCAGATAGGGGCGAGAATACTCCCGAGAATTGCGCAAACAAGGTGTATAGCTATAACGTTGCAATAATCCTCTAGAGCGCTGCGAAAAATCTGTCTGGAGACCAAATAAAACACGATACCTCCCAGGCAACCGAGGATGATAGCTGTTTGCGGCGAATATTCGTTCGCCGCAGCTGACACTATCACCACACCGGCAATTGTACCCTGAACGCATCTCATTATTGTCCAATGATTGAAGGTTTCTCGGCTGAATGTGAAGTGCAGAGCCACGACTAACAATGTACAAGAGGAGGCGGCCAGCAAATTGTTGACGTACGCGTGCGACGGATCCCAGGTAAACATTCGGAACTTGTCATGATCGTACATATTCATGAATAAACCCTGCAAATGCCCGCAATTTTATATGTCATTGATCAATTAATTACAAGTTCTTATCTATGGAATTCAAGGGTATTTAGAAATTATTGTAAGAAACTTTAAATTTCTAAAAATCACGAGAATGCCTTGAAATACATATATCTTTTTGGATTTTTACTAATATTTTTCTGCGACTTTTTAATTACATTGATTGATTCTCATAATCTTTGATATAAAGAAGAATATTAAAATAATAAGTTTTATATTAAAAAGACTAAGTATTTTAATGTTATCGTGGTCATAGTTTAAAGATTATGTCGAAAGATATTACTTGAAGCCCTGTGAAGACTAATAGCAGACCCCCGAAAACAGTTCCAGCGGAGCCAGCAGTGATACTCGCATCGTCCAGGTCTTTCAATCTAAGCATTCTTCTGCCAAGGACGATGCATCCAATCAAACCGGAAAGTCCTCCGACGACGTGAACCACCCCCGCGCCCGCGTAATCCTTGAAAGCGACCGTTCTTCCGCCTAATTCGTTCTTTGCCATCCATCCCTCCGCAGTCCAGGCCCAGTGGATGATTAACGGTTGTATCAGACCTGATATGAGAATATTGACCAGCAGATACCCCGCAGCATGCATCCTGCCTATGACGGCGGTGGTGTAAATCGCCGAGGCAATCACTATCGCCTGCCAGCCTATAATCGCTTCGTTCTTGTCGATCGATGGATCACCGATCCAGTGGCCTGCGCCGATTAAACCGGCTATATCGCCGTTGTAGGCGACGAGAAAACCCGTTAGGAAGTACATAACGGTGACGCAACATAGATCAACCACATTTTGAAGGAGTATCAGATTAACATTGTTAACCGGCACACTGCCGATCTGTATAAGGACGAAACCGACGCGTAACAGGATCGTCAGAACGATACGAGTCAGCGAGCTCCAGTGAAAGTGCGCCGCTGGAAGAGCGGAGTTGTTGAAAGAACGAGGCTGAACGGCGTAATCGTAATAATTGTCAGCATAAAAGTAATCTCTAGTGACGGGTGACATTTTCTTTCGTGGGTTTACGATCTTTCTTCTAGTTTGTCACGTTATCACATCGTTCACCGTTGCCGAGATACGCTTCAAGGTTTTATACATTTTGTGTGCGAGGATGATGTTCCTGCAGAGGTTGGGATGACTAACAAGAAACTTACATGAATCGATGCATTCGATCATCTGATGTTTTATTGAATCGATTAATACTTGTAAATTGAAAAGTTGGTTATAAAAAAATATAACTCGATCGATTCATTTATTGTGCTATCTGATTTTAAAATCTAAATTGTAAAGTTATTAAGTCTTTTCAGGGATGAAAATCTATCGTGGTGTTGTTCTAATATATTAAGAAAGAAAAAGAATTTAGATTTATTTGTTTTTGAAATTTAGATATTATATTAATTTAATTTGAAGACTTGGTAGCAAACTTGCGTGACAACTCGTTAAATGAATAGAATTTTTATTAGGAAAACTGTCACAAATTATGTAAAATATTAAAAAAATAGATTTAACCAACTTGTTTTTAAATCTATATAAAAATTATTCTATAGTAATGACATCAATTGTTCATTTAAAAAAGCATTTATCATAATTATTTACAGCCATTTGTTCCCAAAAACAGATCAATCAGAAATGAATATAACTTTAACATTTTACTATTATCACAGTAAACAGTCTATTATATAGGAATCACAGGTCGATCAAGAACACATTAGGCAAATATTGATTTTGCGAATGGTAATCTAACGATAACATCTTCAGGTTTTCTCCTTCGAAATATATTCTCCACAAAGTTGCGTTTCAAATTTTTCCAACGTGCCGCGAAGACGGAGTCGTGGCTGCTCGGCCAATATGCATCGAGTGCGGCGTGGTGGCGCGCATGTCACATCGCCGGCCGCCGCAAGGTCTGGGTCTCGGGCTGCGGGCGCGGGGACGAGTCGACGCGCGCGATGCCGTCCGTCGCTCGCGGATAGCAGTCGTTTAAAGCCGGTCGTTGGTCTCCCCTACAGTGTACGACGGTGGCAAGGTGGTGTTTCGGTGTCTCGTGAGAGAGAAGCGCGAACGGTGAGTGCTCACACGTACGTCGAAGTGCTTCGTTTTTTTCGATAACGGCAACGAAATGGCAGCGGTATCGTTTCGGGCGATTTTCGTCGTGCGGTGGTGCGAGATGAACCGTCTGGTCGCCACGAGAAGGTACCAAAAGGTGAGTATGTTGACATACTTTGCGAACCGCACCTGCGTGCACTCCATGCTACGGCGTAGCGCGGTCAGTGCCGGTTGCATTTTGTCAAATATTCCGGAATTGTTCGAAATGTTCGGCGTGCGTTGTCGAACAGATACAATGTGAATCGATTACTTCAAAGCCGGTATCGGTTACTTTTGAATATCCTCGTGCGCGGATTAGACCGAATTGATGTTACGCGCGCTGGGCTCAGGTGTCACCCCGTCCTACTCGTAGCTGCGATAGCTGTGACAACATATACAACATGACACTCCGGTATCCTGCTTCTCCCACTCTTAACTCAGTGATTGTACCACGTTAGTAGTAACCGATAGAAATCCCTCCTCCAAACTGCTCGCGTGTGCAGCTCGCTCTTTATCACACATTCGCCTTCGAAAAGCACGCAACGCCTTTAGCGGCACTGCATTTCCATCTCACGAATGGGTGTACGAACCCTTGTGAGGTTAATAGAACCGTATTTGTAAGAAGATTAGGTCACGATTCCAGGAGCATACAAAGAGCTCCAAAGTTTTTCAGGTGTTTCTACAAAAAAATCTTATTTTCTTCCGCATGTCGTTTCAGAAACTACTTTCTAATTTCTGGTAGATCAGATTAAATAATTATTAGATTGGATTAGATAATTAAATTGTAATATGTAATACGAATATTTACAAAAGTCTCAATAGTTACTAATAATTTTATTAAATTATATTTTATTATGACGGATTAATTATTTAGAGAGTAATATATAAAATCTTTGTTACATCTTTTACTGAAATATTTCTTGTAATTTTGTGCATGAATGCTTCGACTAATTCAATAATCGATACTTCCAGAATCGTGAAGCGATAACGTGATATATTAGTAGACACGTCTTTGCACAATTAATACGAAATACGTGTAGCAAACGTGCATTACCAGGAAACATTACAAATTATTCTTAATCTTGACATCATGTTTACCACAAAAAAATATTATCTCTCTAATATTAGAAAAGTCTTATAATCTTCTGAAGATGATTGGCGAGGAGAATTTTAATTCAATGAATGAAAAAATATGGATAAGAAAATAGTTTATTTTTTATAATCTAAAAAATTTTTTTTTATTCATGAAATATTTAGAATAAATTTAACACACATAAAAAATAATGAAATACATAATAAATATCAAATGGTTAAGTTATTTTTTTATGTTCTTGCAACATAAAAAAACATAAACACACACACAATAATTTCTCTTTCAGAATGATTAATATTTTATGAATTTAAGAACATTGTAATGAGAAACATATGAACCGTATATGTAAAGTCATGCTAATGTTATCATTTTTCTCGTTACTATCACACAGAATATCGTGTGGTTATAAGATAAAAGGCAACATACATGCATATGTGTTTACGCGCGTCTTCGTTGCGCAGATTATATCTGCAGTACCTCGGCATTAATTAACATAATACTTAATAATTGAAAATACAAAATAAAATCAAAATGTTATTACGATTCATATATTTCTAATAATTTAAACTTTGAACTATGAATATTATATAATAATAAGTAATAATGTTCACTTTTTATAACGTAACGAAATATATAATTATAATATAATTTTCGATATTTTACAACACAAAGATTTGACTATTAAGGCTCATCTACAATGTGCTTTTTGCGTCTTGTTTCGTGCCTTCTGCTTTTTGTTGTTTGTTTCTTGTACTTTTGTCATATGGAACTGTGAAACATTGTCATGTACAATTTGTTTCTTCTGAATTTCCGAAGAAAAATGTTATTTCACATTGATTAATCATAGATCAATATTCAACAGCACTCTTATTGACTAATGATGTTCAAGGTAATATTTTAAGATAATTTTAATGTATGAACTATGAATATCGATTAAATAAAATAAATAAATATCCGATACCATTGTTGTCATACGATTTTCTTTGTTTTCTGTCGCTCGAGATAAAAGTTGACAAACTTCGTAAGAAATAAGAAACACGTGACAAGAAACATGATTATCGGTAAAACAGTGCTCAAAGAGGCAAAAAGATAACAGACAAAAAGCAAAAAACAGGAAGCAAAGAGTACATTGTAGATGAGCCTTTAGGCAATTAAACATCAGATTTTATAATGTAAATTCTTGCAAATATTGTGAAATGTTTTTTTATTGATGCCAAGGATAAATAACACATTTCTTAGAATTGAAAATTTATGCAAAACCGTTAGTACAAAATATATACAATTTGCGCTTATCATATATATATATATGGGAAACATATATGAGAAATGTTTGTTCATGGATTTAGAGATAGTCCAAATCCAACGATATCTCTACTATCAGCATAGGCGGTGTTCTATTCACAACTTCTCTAACATCCGCGAATGCAAGTTATATTGCCTGCGGTATTAAATGTTGTACATAGAATGCTGATAACTGCATTTCCGAGTTGCTTACGAGGAGAATTCAAAGCAAAGAATACGTCTGTATTCTCCTCGTACTAGAAACTAGAAAATAATTTTAATGTAGAATTCCTAGAACAAAAAGAATGATAGAAATATGAACTTTTTTACATATTTTTTAAATATTAATTTTTTTTGTAAGAACTATTTTTTTATAAGAAATAAAATTAGTAAAAAAATAAATTTTAAATAAACATTCAAAACGCGAGCTATTAAACCATATATACAACATGATATTATATTTAACACGCCGTCAATCGATTTTTAACATTTCTTCGCAACTTAAAAATAGACTGTCCTCGCAAAATCCCAACAAGTTGCAAAGAATACGATGCTCTGTTGCTCCTAGTAATTGAATGGCCTTATGCCATACAGTGGAGAAACACGAGATTAATCATAAGAGGCAAACACTCCAGTTTGAAGTACTACCGAAATCAAATCAACGAATTAATATTGAAACGCAATGGTATATTAAATGTATGTTTATTTTACCGCCTAATCGCGTAATTTAATCATTCTTCTGACACAAGCTTGTTTTCTAAAGCTGGTGCATAACGAAAATTCAATATCTAATATTTTCCAAACAATGCGCTTTTGGTGCTATCCAACTAATGAAACGCTTGCGGGGAACAATACCGCTCTGTACCTGATGTAGACATTGCAATTTCGATAATGCCGGGCTCTCTCGATGAATCTCCCGGGTTACACCACATTCCACTACAAAAGCGAACCACTCTTCTGTCGAAGCCGTGCTAAACGATCCCGGATCTATTTCTCGCGTCGTCGCCTAGGAGAGAAATATTTTCCGAGCGAAAAATAGATAAGCATAAATCAGGTAGCGTAGCGTCTACGTTAATATTTCTTCTACTAATACTAATATTTCATTTCTCGCTATTTCCTCGGTGCTCGTGTAGATTGAAGTGCACAGCAAAAAATTCACGATGCTAAAACGAGTTAGAAAAATATGGGTCAAGCCTGATCGTCCAATTTAGACATTGCGGATGCAATATATCTCCCCTCTGTAAGTGTATGCTAATAGTGTGAGCTAACGGAACTACATATTATATCGGTGAAAAATGAATTCTTTTTCGTATTCTGTATCTGACAAATTAAGCGTGTGTAACTTTTATGCCAGAATAGAATGTTTTCTGAAGAACTTGTTGAGTATACAAAGAAATAATATTACGGCTGTAATATAAAATAATCACAGAGAATGTAGATTTTAATTTAAAATAAATGAAGTAAAATATGAAATTAATGAAAGTTAAATTTATGCACAAAAAATGTAATTAAAAAAGTTGGTACGCGTACGTCACATATGACATGAATTATATGAAGATTATTAGTGTCTTTTTTGTTTTCTTTTTTTCAGCAGATTAAAAATATAGAAAGGACTTATATATTAAATATGCGGTATTTTAGTATAAAGCAAAAAAACGTTGCTGTGTGCGTTATATGACGCGAATCTGTGCCGGTGATCTGGCTAGGATCCAGAACCTGCGAGTGATGTGCCATAATTCCGGAGAATTTCAGGATCGCGGATGTTAGCGAAGCATAACGGTACTTCACGAGCGTCTTCATATATGCGTCGATAACGTGCTGCGAGATGTCTCGGTTAAATGTCAAGCGGGATAAATCCGTCTCCGATCTCCCATCGTCTCCGCGGCATTTATAAATATTCAAAGTTTCCCCTCGAGCCGTCACATCGAAAACGTTCTGCGTTCTTAAGCCGCTGCAAAGAAAAAAACGTTTCGCGACGACTTTGACAGCTTTGTAGAAGCGAGTCCAGCTTAGAATAACTTTCACGTTTTCGAGAAATAGACTAATTTGTAGGTGGTGTAATGCTTCGCGTACAGATGCGACTTTTATTTGGAGTTGCTTATGTCATCATACCGAAAATACATCCAGTTCTTACGTCATGCGATTGGAGATCATGTTCGACAAATACAGTATTATAGAGATAAAGCCTGGTTGTAAAAATATTATTACGGATTTAGAAAGATAAACACAACGTAATTGGAACTCAAAGCAAAAATCTCGCATACATTTTTTTCTTAAGTTTTTTTACGATGGATAAAAAAATTGGATAATAACTAATGATACAACGGAGAATCGTAAAAAGTTCAGCAGCTTTCCTTGTGCTTGTTCCAGTTACGTTCAAGTATTGTCGTAAATCTTAGAAGTTTAAAGAGCATCGCTCCATTTCGCGCCCTGTTTAAGCATTGTCGATTTTTTGCATTAAATGACGTGTAAATTCAGTTGTTGAAAGCGCCGGTATGAGAAAAGTGAACGTAGTGTGATGTTTGAATGACTCATCCGTAGTCATCGCGATACGCACATTACGTCATTACAAACCGGAGCTGGATTGCATTTTTAAAATAGCTCATCAAGTTGGTATTCCATTGAGACATTGCGGACTCTCGCATTCTCGTTATAGGTCACGTGATATTTCACAACGAACTGCACGTAACTACCGTTTCTCGGGAGAGAAAGCACTTCGCTCGCGGATTGTTTCGCGCAAAGAGATATAAATGGAACAAGAAATGAAACCCGTTAATTGATATACCGCGGAAAAGTGCGCGACCTGATTACTTCGAAGCCAGGCCAATCCATTTTCCAATTCGGAAAAAGAGTTTCACTCGCTTCAATTCGGATTGCGATACGCTTCGATCAAATTGCCGCCGGGTCAGGTCAACCGTCGCATTTCACACACGATATTGTGCAATATTCGATGCGACAGTCGCAAGAAGAAGCGCGAAGTTACTTTCGCCGATCGATCTTCTGTCTGCGTTGCCGTCGATGCCGACGCACTCGACACAACAGCTGATCTGCATAAAATTGTTGACTCACTCAAAGTGACAAGCATGTTTGAAGACGTAACGGCCGCTATACGCGATATTGTTGACGACACGTTAGTAATTGATGACGACATTTCGTTCTATTTATCGGAATAACTTGGTTTGCCACAATGTAATTGCATTTGTAATGTAGATTAATGAACTCTTAAAGCATACGCGCGCGCAATATGTGTAAAATATGATATAAATCTAAAAATTTATGAATTATGCGATAAATATTGTTCAAATGAGGTTTTTACATACATATTCAATTTTCTTGGGAATATGACAATTGTGCAAGTTCTTTGTCACATATGCAATATAGTTTATGCAATATGCGAACTTGCGTATAAAGCTAATTGTTCTAATTGAATGGTTAATAAGATAATTAATTCATTTAATTAGTTAGACTTATAAATTATGAAATGAATGGAATCTAATATTAATAGTAAATTTAGCGTATCGGCGTAGATAAGGTATTGCAGAATAGTTTTGAGATTTTTTGTAATTTAGAAATAAAATCTTAACAAATATCTTTTCAGAAGCACGTATGTGAAATTATGAGACAATATTCAAGTAATTATTTATTAGTATTTTTTATATAAGTACTTGCAATAGTTAATGTTAAAAGAATATTGCATAAATAGTATAGCTTTCATACGGCTGATTCTTTTGAAACAGGAATAATTCTATTTCAGCTTTAAAAATTTAAATGAACGTGATATATGATTTGTGCGATATATGTATTCACATCGTTGAGTTTTGTACACGTTGATGATACGAATTATTCGTTCGGTGTAACATACGGTGATCCCAAATTCATTTTCGATAACATTTCCGACGCGAAAAATTGTCCACGTGTTTTATCAATGTCAAAAACAGTGCGCGGTAATTATTACAAAAATATCATTTCATTTTTCTCATGAATTGTAAATTGCTTCCAAAATATGAATAAAAAATTTCAATTTTGCGCATCAAAATTAATTGCTTTTTCAGAAACAATATAAATACAAGATGATATTCCTATTAACAGAAATGATTTATTCCTTGGATTTTCTTGCTTAAAAGTTACGCAAAGTTTTTGCCGAGTTCCATTAACCTACTAAATGATTTGGCAAAAACCCGTGCAACTGCTCGAGCTGTATAGAGTAACCGCTTTTCATAACGTTATAAGATCTTTGAAAAACCGATCGATTTTATTGCTTATTTAAAAGTTAGATTGAAAGGGAGAAGAAGAAATAAAAAAATCTTAGATGTCTTTTCTTGGGCTATTAATAACTTTTCTTTCCAAGTCGGACAGTTTCAGTTCGATTACTCTTGTATTTTTCATCATTTACACAGTATCTTAAATTGCATCTTACAGGATAGCAATAACGACTTCTATGAAGATAAATTGCTACCTATAAAAATTAAACTGTAAATGATTGAATTCGCATACAGCGAAATGAATGATTATATGATTATTTTGGAACGAAAACAAATAATGCCAATTTGCCACTAAAATATCGAATAATTTATACATATAATGTTACAAATTTAATATAATACAGTATTAAAGAATGTAATGTTTGCAAATATTAATAATTAATTAAACTTTACGTTTTCGCAACAATCTAGGCAATATTTATCTTCGAACGTAATTCCCAGATGACATTTCATTGTTACGAATGGCGGATGTATCGATTTCTGCTCCAGCAAAGATAAATTTTACAAACATTTTTATTGTGATGAAAAGTCTAGTTTCCTGGCGGATACTGCGTATCACTTTTCCGCGCAGTTTTTGTTAAAGTTTCACGTTGGAGTACACACGTAATAGCTAGCACTTTGTTGTCCCGTGGAGTTTACGTCTACGATTTATATAAGTCGCTCCACACGGTCCCGTGTGTCACTCGATACATTTTACACTTTTCACGGGCACAATTCAAGTAATATCACATCTGCGACCGTATCGCATAAATACACAAACGCTGGAAATAGATGTCGTTTTACGGCGCTAGCTACATTGAGTAAATATCATATATATTGAAGGAGCTGCATTCTGCAGGACTTTTGCTTTCGTTAGATTTCATATTAGCGAGCGATTTCCACATAAAGAAACATCCGCATCTCGCGATATTTCACAGCGGCACTGCAGTCTTGGAAGTATGAAAGTATACGCACTCTTTGGCAACCTTTATTTAGATACTTTGCCAAGTAGGTTTGCATGTTTTTCAATGTCTCCAATGCGTGGTTCTTTCTGTGTAACGCTAGGAAACAAAAGAATTCTTCTGAAATATATTGAAGTCCTTGTATTATATAGTCAAGTAAAAATCAACTTTGTTACGAGCAATATAATGCTTTATCGAATTTCTTTCTCTAAACATATTATGATCAATTTTTAGGTTTTATTTGCTTCTAAATAAAAAATTGCTAAATAAAAAAGAATAATGGTAAACTTAATTAAATTTGAATTAAGGAAAGATTATGGACTTTGAATTGATCAAAGAATGTAATAAAATAATGATGAGAAGTAGAACAACTTGTTCGTTATGAAAATTGTATAGACCGCTCACGGGAGTTGTGTATTTCATTTTGAATAATGTTATTTATCCCGAGCTTAAGATTGCTCAGGATAAACTGAAGCGGAATACGTCATTTGTCCTCCGTCATTGTTCTATACGCATGAGCTGCTAATCCAGCCTTAATTACGACATCTTGTTTGCCTGGCTTTGCACTGCGACATAAACGTTTTAGTAAACAATGTCTTGTTTAACTCATCATCAGCATATATTGCTGCATAACGTTCTTGACAGGACTTTACAGACAGGAATATTTAAGTTACTTTAGATACACTTAGATTTGTATGCAAAAATCAATAATAGCAGCTATTTTGGCAGTCCAAAAAAAATGCAATGCAATAAATTATGCAGCATTTAACATGCACTTTTTATTCAGATTTATCTCGAATATGACGCGCTCACTTTTAATTTCATTCACTCGGTTCCATGTTTTCCACTTATCTAATCGCGTTGGCACATAATTTTACTTGCCACCGACATGTCAGGTTAAAAGGGAGACAGGTACGGAATTAGCTAAGCGCCGTTGCTGCCAGATGGGACCGGGAAAGCTTATCTTTTGTGTCAATAAATATCGAACATTACGAAGGTGTGAGAGATGCACTCCGACAGCTGCATCTCATGACCCGAAAATGTCGTTCGTTAAAGTTACGTCTTTTCAAATACTTGAACACGAAACAACCAGCTAGACATCTAATTTAATGAAATGCCGTTTGAAATGCCTGATGTCGTTTGTCAATGTACACTTTCTTATTTGTTTAGCCGTAGCTTTATCGATTCGCTTTTCTTAATTAAGCGATAATTAAAGTTAGCCGAATGTTTTTTAAACCACTATTATATCGTAAGATCATTAATCTTCTATAATTACTCCCGCGCTTCGTAAAGTAATTACTTTATTCCAAAGATGCGATATCATTAAGAACTTTCTGCGGCTTCGTCGATTTCCGATGGTGATAAAATTTACGGCGTTGTAGTACGCAGACGTAGCGCGACAATTATATTGTACGGATTATGTTAAACAGCTGTGGACTATCGAGCGATGAAACTCGCATTTCTTATTGAGATGAAACTGCTAAGTGCAGCTGTTGTAAGTACGTTGTTAGATTTATGTCGAGTCTAACATTACTGATCGCCGATTGCGCGATTTGTTAATAGCGATTGAATAATTAATGGCAAACGCTAGACGCGCTAAGTAAAAAGTAGCAAAGCGTAAACATTGTGCGAAAACTGCTGGTCTCACACCGTCTACAGGTTGACATAACCGTTACGCGGCTTCAGACTGCGGAGGCTGCGGCAGGCGGGCGCCATGTACATCGATCTGTTCCACTGCACTCTCTCTCCGCCCCAACCGATTCTACCGCGTGGATGACTCTTGCTTTCCTCGCTGCTCTCTTAAGCAAACGAGACATTTTGCTCGCATACCGTGAAAAATAATGAGCAATGGTGAAACGATGATAACCAGTAATAATTGTTTTCTCAATATGCATTCGAGTGTGCAAATATTTCATCGGTTTTTTTTTTATTTGCCACAGATATCGATATTATGTCATTGATGCACGTGGAATGAATCTCGTTTGTTAGAATACCTTTCTGCGAATTCCAACAAGCTACCGACACGTAGAAAGCAACCACAGTAATTTCCGAGATTGAAGCTGAATATCACGAGATTCATTCCCTGCTGCGTAATTGAAATTTTAAGTCTGCGTAGTCCGAACTCGTACATTGTTCGCTGCACGACCACGGATTTATTCGGCTTTATTTCCAGCTGAGTACAACGTGCCGTAATAAAGAAATATATCACGCAGCAATTAATTTAATAGTCGACTACGGGGTAATAATCACTGCGTTCGGAAAACGAATTCTTTTCTGACAATTTTGATCGTAATTGCAAAAATATTGCAAGAGTTTTTGTCGTGCGCAACTAATTTGTTGTTTTGTTTAAATAAGAAAGTATATGAAAATAATTTTTGCTCCAAAACAACTCAAACATAAATCAAACCATTGCAAATAATTTTTTTATATATTTATTCTGTATAACAGGTTTACCTTGCATAACGAGTAATGTTCAAAGCTATTTATTTTAAATACGCAATTGAAGCTGTCTTTGTTTACGAAAATATCCTTCGCGCTGTGATCGTAAGAGAGTGAAGGAAACTATTTAGGAATTACCACCCCATTATTACTCGCTTAATAACCGTTATAACGCGCGTAATGCGGTCCACCCTACATAATAAACATGGCGAATTTTACTAGTGTTAACTCAGCCGTTAACCTACATCAAAGCTATGTATTTTACGAGATAGTTTGTTATACGTGTAATATATATTACGTGTAACTTCGACCGCGAGCGCAGGAAGCAATTTTTCATAAACGCGTAACTTTTATTTACAAAAATAATATCTAGTTTGTTTGGTAGTTTTCCTCGTATGTGTACCTACAGCGATCGAAGATCGTAAAGGGTATAGGTAGTTGCAGGAGTTAGTAGCCATTAAATCGGGCAGTCAAACATATTCCCTTCTGTAATTTTATTTAATGGAGATTGTGATCAGTAGATAATACAAAATGCAGAGTTAATTTTATTTAGACAACCCCATTTGATTTAGACAACTACAAACATATAAACAAATATTTCCTTTGACAAATATTTGAGCAACGTTGGCTTGTGATGAATAAAATACTCAAATTATCACTGATTGCTGTGAACCAGAAATATTTTTCTATTCGGAATATGAATGGCCAAGTTAATGATGTAAATTTTTACTCCAAACGAAGAGTTTTGCATATGCATTTATTATTTTTTTAAATATATTTTGTCGACCGATGCAAAAGGTCCTTAATTGTGGTTTGATGAAGCAGATATAACTGTCATGCCACTAGACATAAAAAAATATCTAAAAGGAAAATAGGATAGATATAATGAAGTTGATATGGAGATGAGTTGTTACTGCGAGAAGGGCGCGTCTGAATGAGGGATCTACTGGAGAATCATAAATTCAAACTTCATATCACGAATTATGGTTTCTCTTGATGAAAACAAATCCTCTTTTGATTACATACGCTTCGTTACATGCAGTATCCACTGTTTGTATTTATTTTATTAAATTATTTTTATCAAATTATTTTTGCGGTTAACCACGGTTTATATATGGAATCATAAATCTTCGAAACTTAGAACACATTTTATGAAGATAAATGTAATATATTGTGGCGAAAAAAAACATCTTTATCTCAATAATTTTAAAATCCTATTTCACGAATATAAAACTTCATATTTTATAAGCGAAAACTAATTTTTTCTTATATTTTATTGTCTCGCGTAACTGGATTTGACTTTGTATTAGATTACGTCTATTGTAATTTTTAGGTGTCTAGAAGATTACAAATGACATGTAATCTGCGCATGCAATTGCCGCAATTCGAGCTTAAATTTACTTAACGATCGTAATGGATGGCCCGGCCAAAAACTGAGTAAGTATTCCTTGATTCGAAAAGACAACAAATATTATTTAATTGTTCTGAATTTCCGCGAACATTTTTGTGTATTGATTGTGTATATTGATTGTATATTAATTTTTAACTTTCTTTAATAGTATTTATATATATTATGCTAACTTTTAATCAAACAGATTAGAGCACACGCGTACAATGCGTATTTCCAATATTTATTGATTATCGGAAAAAAGCTGCACGCATTTTTGTGTATCTTTTACAAGATATATGACAAAGTGGCTTTTATATACCAGAAGTAATTTTATATGCTAGATAATTTCCATTAAGTGTATAAATTTTACTCAAAAGTAGTTTTTATTAAATAAAGTATCATCATGATAAAACCAAATGTGGTTTTGAGCATTTACTTTTATTGTAAATACTGTTTAAAATCTATCGTAAAAAATCATTAAACTTTGCCGTTATATGGCGAAAAATTCTAATATAAGAAGTTTTTTAATAATTATTTATTTATTGTGATATTGTTATAATACTATATAATGATGCGTACAGTGTTTTTATCTGCTAATCGATGAAATTTTTAACATACAATTTTTATAGTTTAATAACGCCAGCCAAGCAAAAGGGTTTATCGATACTTCCTCAAGTCTCGAAGGAAATGTAGGGTATAAACTACTCTGTCACCAGATCCTTTCACGCTTCGTTTGATCGAAAAATCGTTCCTCCAGTTTTCCAAATCCTAGAACTTCATCTGGCTATTTAAAGTTAATAGCGCATGAACATCGATACGCGCAGAAAAATAAATAAAACGATGCATTTGACACCGCGCAAAATGCAATTTGTCATTGTTTTGAAAAATCCAGCATTGTTTTGAAATATTCAACAAAATGCTCTTTGTGACAGTAATAGAATCACCGTGCGTTTTTTGCAATTCGACGCTGATATGCTTTATAGTGCAAATCGAAGGATAGAAAACGGTATAGGTGTGTATATATATCACCTACGTGCGCGTTGGTGTGTGCGCGACAACAACAAGCGGAAAGGCCGCAAGTTGGACGGATTTAATACCGCGGAGCTCCGGTTCGAACACAAACGTACACTTGACTTTACCATTGCCACATCACTCCATCGATCTCATCCGCGGCGTCCAGCTTCACTCAGCATACGCCGCGGAAAATGTTTTCAGCCCGTGTAATGGTGGTTGAGGGCGATGTTGATTGAAAGGGCGTATCGCCTCTGCGCATTGAAGGCACGGCAAAATAATGAAATGCTTATCGCTGCACTCGTACGGACGAAGAATATTCCCACATCAATTACTAAGAAAACAGAGCTACTTGATCACTATTTAATCGCGTCATGAATGTCTAATAAATCAAAAGTGGTATTATATGGACAGTATCTATACACTTCACGCTGCGAATCAGCTGATGTTTCGTAAAAAAAAAGGAAATTTTTTTCGCAATTGATTTTCTACAGCCCCGCCGTGTTGCGAGGAAGCTTTCTCCAGGGTTCCATTTTGTTATCGCATTCTTTCCTTTCTTCTTCTACAACTTACATTTTCGCGTCACACATGGACAAAAGAAAAATGTAGTATCTTTATATATCATATCTCTTACACTGGTCGTAAATTACCTGCCGCTTTCAGCCGTGAGAAAGATATATGTTATATGTCCTTCAACGTTGTGTGATGAAAAACGGTGATCCGGTTTGAAAACTAACAAATATACCACTGAAATGGGCAAAAGATTAAGCAGAGGATGAAATTGTCTTGATGGTCATTAAAAATTGCAAAATAACACACGTTCTGTTTCGGCTTTGTCATCATGGCATAACTTTATTACTTGTTATAACAACACGCATTATATCTGATAAACTTCGCGGAAATTCGAAGCTGATATCCGCACGAGTAGATGTTGAGAAATTGATTTATTAATAATGCATGAAACAAGAAAAGTTGTAACGGTGAATATGTATGAAACGCAGTGATATTGAGTTCTGGATCGACACGATTTCTAGGCACATATCTAATATTTCGCTGCCGAGTATATTCTGAGAGGAAGTCCGTGCGGTAACCGCACATGTGAAATTCAGTTTCGCAGGTACCCAATTAAGGAGTTGCCTCAGCCAGAATGACTAGGCACTTGATCTGAGGTTTGTTAAGGTTAGATGTAATGAATGCATATCTCATTATGTCTAACATAGAATATTATTAAACAATTCGCGTATCTCTAGCAATTACAATAATAATTTGTTTAAACAGTTTAACAATTTTTGCAGAAATTATTCTATTATTTAATAATAATTTAATAATAAATATTTTTTATTTTTATGACAATTTTATTATATGAATTTTTAGCAACTGTGATATAAAAATGGCATTTTTAATATCACGATTGCAGTAGACATATGTTTTCTCATAAACGCGACATTATTTTTGAATAAAATCTCTTATGTGCTTTTTTACAATTATTAATAAAGATGATATCTTGGCAATGAGCGAGAATTGTATAATATCTTCATCAGACAGTTGTGCTTTCTATTTTTTGGCAGACGACCAAATTGCACGCGTAATTACTTAAGTACGGACATAGGATAGGACGCAAGTTGAGTGCTTGTAAACCAGACACTATAATTAGAAGTACTACTTAAATTAGAGTGTACGATGCACTCACGTCATGGAAATTATCATATTTCATGAGGATGAGCAGACACACCCAACTTGATTTTTAGAAATCGGATACGTCGCCACACATTTAGAAATTATAGAGGGCGAACGCATAGTGTAATTCCTTGAGAAATTTAGATTCTATTTTCGCTTCGGCAGATAAAAGCAGATTGAATGTCTCCATAAATCAAGAAACGTGATACTTCTCAGAAAGTGCAGACTCCGAAATAAACAGCGGGAGATAATCTTTCATGTCTACTAAACTTTTTTTTATTAATGCCTAAATTATTTTAATATCTTAAATTACATAAAAATATTTTTCTGATAAAAGAATTGTTTTAAAATCTATCGCTACATTTCATATCGCTGGGCGTAGTCAGAAGAAAGTGCCACAGCGATTATGTTTGACAATCGATGATAGCATGTCTCTCGGTGTGATTTGCGTTGGCTTTAATAGCAGTACACATCAGAGCGTATCGATCGAATTTCTAATTCGCGCTATGGACATTGTTACACATTTAAAAATTTATGTCATCGATTATGCATAAGTAACGGCTGCGACCGAGATGTACAGCGGACGCTGCACAGTGATGGATATCGTCGATATAGACCCTACGTGCCAGATGTGTTACATAGTTTACTAGAAATTTCAAAGTTGTCTGGCCGACTTGCTGCGCGATGCAAATATAATTCCTGCGAATACCATTGCCGCAGTGGAATCGATAGCGACAGTTCACGGGAAACCGTCGGGGATGAACGCATCGGAAGTAAGAGGAGACACAGGGAATAAAGAAACTGGGCCATCGGGCCAAACAGCATGTGAAAGTCTTAAGGGTTAAACGCTTTCGAAAGAGGGAGAGACAAATGGATGAAGTTCTCAGAACTCTCAGACATCTCTCATTTCTCAGATGTCTCTTCACTCTTAAAAAAAACACCCGCGTGGACGTCTTTAATTCCACGCACGTAGGGTTATGCATCTGCAGTTCCCTCACGATTCGCATGAAAGAAAAGTTGCCCGGCGAAGCCCGTGAAACATGCATTCGTAGAAATTGCTTATATGTCCAGCCGTGTAATTTTATTTATACTTATTGGCTCTGCTATTGCTTCATCATGGAAGTAGTGGACACGAGCAAATAGCGCGCAGAAAAGAATATTAGTTTTCAAGATGACATTTTTTTAATTTACAGCAGATTAAAAAGCAAACTAATTTCGAAAGGCTTTCTTGCAGACGACAATCGGCAATAAATTGCGATTGTTATAGTTGCAAATATTGTAGATTTAAAAAAACTAATTTTTAATTGATGATCAAACATTTTTTATTTGTTTATTATCAGTTTTCTTCAAGAATTTGAATTATTTCATTGAATCATTTATTATTTATGTTGTTTTATAAAATATACTATTATTTTTGATTTTTTCTCGCCATAAAACTTCGCCGATTGAATAATATTCACACAATTTCCCACAATAAAATTTAAAAGAGATGTGCGCGTTGATTTGGACCCTAAAACGAACTCTTATGTATTATTTATCTCCCGTTCTCAACGAATCGACTTCTTCCACACCTGCGTGTATCTAAAAATAACGATTCTCCTTGGAGAGACGATGCAGTGCTATCGAAATATTGGAATAAAGATACATCTCCTGGAGAGATTAAATTCACTCAATTTTATTTAATCCAGTAAAAAGCATTTATACGCCATACAACACACGTTACTTATTACCATACAATTAATTTAAAATTCAATTTCTACGGTAAGAAAGTGTTTACATTACGAGAATTGATGTCGCTATTTTGGAAGCGTGTAGCAATTTCTGTAGCGCCATGATTACATTTTTACATTAAACATCGTTACGTTATTTTCCACAAAATTTCCGTCATCCAATATTGCGTTTTCATGTTCTAAGGTGAATATTATGCATGCTTCTCGTGCAGCGATTTCGTGCTTGACATATTTTCAAGTACACATACGCGAAATATAAAATTGAGCTTATAAACCGAGTAAAACAGATTTTTGGGAAAATGCATTGCTAGAGTTATATAAAAATAACGACTTGTAATATAAATTATACATTGCTTTATACATGTTCGGTAATGCAGCTTGCATCGCAAAATGTTATTATGATATTGAATATGAAACAATCTAATAACGAATACGTTTGAATATATACGTATATTACGAATGCAAACATTGTAGTAAAGCTAGTTCAAAATTGCCGAGGGGTAAATAAATGATATTCATTTGAACATTTTAATCGATTTAAAGCAAATCATTGTTTTTGTTAATGAAGCTTTGTATTTGTCTATAAATTATTATTGCGGTTTATCGGATAATCGATAAATATAGCTATGAAGCATTAAAGGACCATGAACCGGCGCCATACACCGACGATTATAGGCTTCGCTGAACAGAATAATCGAAACCATATTCAACTGGCTTATATTTAGCGACTTTACTCTATTCTAATAATATGTTTTCGCTTTTCCGCATTTATGTGTATACATCTATCTATATCCATAAAAATATATAAGCTGCAACGGAAATTGCTGGTGCTGTTTCAGGAAACATGGTGCCGACGGTGGTGGCACATCTCTCACAGGACCTTTTCCCTAACGGCCAGTTCCTATTCGCCGACGTTAAATCCACTTTTGATGAAACAACTGAATGAGCCTAAAGCCACGGAAAAACAAACGAAGAAAACTGCAAGCGCTACGTCGGCAGAAAACATAGAGAGCCAGAGTGCCGAATCAGCCGGTGAGTTATATTCCTTATATTAAGAACGTGCAAACACAGCAGCGACGATTTTGCTGCAAAACAGGATGCAATAACAAACAAAATTATTTTCTCTTGTATTATTAGCTCTACAATATCGTAACAAATGCGACAAATTTTATTGTTAGAAACGTATGTTTTAATATGAATTTTTGATGTTAAGTTGCTGTGCAATCCGCAATAATTTTGCACGGCATGCAATTTTAATGTTTTCAAAGCTTATGCAAATATTTAGCGCCATTGGAACATTCGCAGGGATTAATTTGCAAATGATATGTAGATGTGCAAATATAGTTCTTATTGTATTAACCAAAACATTCTCTTATTGGACATAAAAGCTGAAGCAGCTGCGATTGCGTGTCGGCTAAGCACTAGCGCAAAACATTTGCAAGTTTTTCATCTCCGTAAAGATGAGACGCACTAAAAATGAATTCTTTTAGACGGGCGCGTAAGATAGTTGTGCAACATTCTTCACTAAAATTCCAATGAGAGCATTTACTCAGAGTTCGCTTTACTGTCCCCATCACACTGCACAAAGCTCTCAGTATACATTTTACAATACTCTTCAACCCATAGTATAACACTTAATGCTGGATTCACACCGAAAGCACTTTTATGAAGCTCGTATTTACGACTGCGAAGTATTCGCTTCAAAATAAAATCGTAACAACTCTGTTAAACAACAGGTGTTGTTGCGTTTATCCATTTACATCGTTAAAAGATTTAACGCATACGAGATCATTTGTGATTTTTTTTTGCATACATGCACAATATAGATTAAAATTTTAGACTTTATATGCAATTTTGTGAAATTTGTCCTCCTTAATATTATTATTACGTTAAGTTTATATTAATAATGAAATACTATTGGTATTATTAATTTTTCTTGCAAATTATAATTATGGTGAGATTCAATACGGTTTGCTGTGAATCCACCTTAAAACATTCCAGACTGCGAACTTGCTTGCCAAGATCTTCCTTTGAAGTTTAGACCGAATCGATAAAATCAACTCTGACGTATACGAGAACGTATAATGCCGAAAATAACATTGTGTGTCGTCTGAAGTTCCAACGTATCATTCAATTCGAAATTTGTGTTTCGAAATGTGTCGTGTGCATAAGCCAGTTTTCGTGACATAACATTTATTCCGCCTCTGGCTGTGCGTGTTGATTGGAATATAAATTACAGATAGAAGATATAAGAGAGTAATAAAATTATAAAAATACGTTTGCATAATTTTACGTCACAGTATATAATAATAAATTGTTAAAAGCTCTGAATTTAAGTTCAACGACATTTAAAGAGTAAAATTATAATTATACAATCTGTTGGAATTAATGAGGACAGATGATAAATATTAATGTGAAAACTGCATCACGGGATTACTGCATAAAATTATTTATTACACATTTAATACATTCATGTTACATCTTGTGGTACATGCTTCGTGCATTATATGTGACATTACACTGAGTTTTTTATATGTACCATAACTTTATTTATTATCTCAATGCTTATCACCTGCTATAAAATATGACTCGTGTGGACTTCTCCACTTGCAATAACACACTAATTAATCAATGGTACTTACGTGACCCATAAATTATCCTTCTCATCAACGTTCTTGCAGCATTTTTATTACTTAATGCCAGAAAACGCGTTAATACATAATCTAGTAAAACAATCTAGGTACTTTTTCCAACAACGTTTATTCGATCGTGATTGGAATTTTTTTTTATACATAAATAATATTCTTATAAGATAATCATTTTTTATAATCCCAAGAAATTTCTTTCGTGAAAGTTAGACAGTAATCACGTTATCTCCTTTGGCAATCTCCGCTCATTTCGATCGCATCAGAGAAATAAATATATCATACAAAAAAACTCCCCTTTCAGAAATGGTCGCGCGTGTTAGTTTTGGCTGTCAATTCCGTTGAGACTGTCCTCAAGCACTTCGAACTCCTCGAACTCCATTTTATCGAAATCATTGCCGGTCTTCCAGTTGGCCATGTTCACTTCCCATCTAGTCAACGCGCTCGGTGTGAATCTGCTCGGATAATTGGATCTTGAGTCGTCCAGATCGCCCAGCTTAAAGTCCGCTTTGAAAATAGTTCTCGATTCCTTAGGATCTTCCTTCTTTGGCTCGAGACCAATCACCACTGGCGGTTCTCTCTTCACCTGCTCAATTTGCTCGATACCCTCGTCCCGCTGTTCCTCGTCCTCCTGCCTGCTATCGATCGTTGTAATCTCGATGCTCGGTGTCTCCGCGATGGTGCACTGTCGGAGGTCAGCACCTCTATCGCGGCCGCGACTTAGCGTCTGTCTCTCGACAAATCTGCCGGTCAGCTCCAGTCTGCTGTCGCAGGAGTTACTTTTCACCAGTCTGAACTTTACGTAGTCGTTTGACTGGTCGATCTTGAAGCCGTTGCCGATCAGCGGCGATATCAACGGACCGTTGTGCATGTTCACCACTTTCCCGCCGTAGTAAGTTACCGAGGTGCCGCACTCGCGGATTTTTTTCAGCACATCCTGAGACACGTAGTGCCCCGTACTCGCGTTTGCGCCGTAATCGTCGTTGCAATTCACATCCTCGTCATCGGATGATGTGCAATGAGCGCCACTCCCTGGATCGGTATCGGGATAATCGCTCGACACGCCGGAACTGACGCTGCCGGCGTCCCAATTTTGATGATGATGATGATGATGATGATGATGATGGTAACGGCCGACTTTATTTTTGGAATAGTTCGAACCCGCCGGCGACGTGTTTCCGCTTCTGGCTTCGAAGGTTTGTGCGAGAATTCTCGTTTTCGACTCGCCCCGCGGACTACCGAGGTCCTCCTTGGCGACGGAAGTGGTCGACGACGCGGACTTGGTCTCGAAGAGTCTCGTGAGATCTTTCGCCCTACTGGAACATCTGGATTTGAACATAATAAACTTTGATTACGGCAGCTATTCACGAATGATCGAATGATAAAGAGATTTTGCGACTTAGCTTACGTCAGTTGTGCATAAACGACTTGCTTTCAATTAATGTCTGTAATTTGAATATAATTTCGGAAACGCTATTATCTCTTTCAGTCGCGAATAATCAAATTGTAAACTACTTAACGCACAGACGTTCCAATATAAACTTCGTCGCGATTTGCAATTCCATTAAACCGAATGTTATCTCGGGCTGAAATATTTAGTGTATCGTCTCGTACTTAATTCATCCACTTCAACCAATGTACTAAAAGCAGGTAAGCACCTAAGACATGCTTATCGCGTCCGTAAATAATAAACGCTTCGTCGTCAGTGACGTTGTCGTTCAGTGTCACACTACCTGGATTCCTCGCGTGCCTTGTCGGACATGCCATCGTATCGACTGTCGTCGATACTAGTCAAATCCTTCATGCTGACGCTCCTCCTGCTTTTGCAGTCCCTGGAAAACTCGGCGTCGGATATACTCTTCTTTTTCTGGAGAGTGTTCTCGAACATACGTCTCACGTTTCGAACGGTATCCGGATTCGGTAGCTCTTCGTCGATCAGCTCGCGGTTTACTCGTATAGGCTGGTAGAAGAAGTGCTTCCTGATGGACGACTGCCTCGGAGTTTTTACGGCGCCGCCGTCGCCGCTTCCAGATTGTTCGTCGTTTTTCTCGCAATTTTCCATTTTCTTTTGGATCGCACCGGCGATTTTGCACGTCGGTTCCGCTCGGATCGACGGTTTTCGCTCTATCGTTTCGGCGCGGACCGGTTCGATAATGACGACATTGTTGTCCATTATTATTTCTTGGAATGAATATTCGCGCAGATACTGCATCAGTCCTTCGTACGTCACGTCACCCCGAGCGGTACTGAACATGTTTTTGCTGAACATGTGCGACTTGACGATCTTGTAGCGCACATGGTCGAACTCTGGACCGTCCTGGCATTCTATCGAGTCCACGCAGCTTCTGGATCGAATGAGATTAGTATGCAATTTTTTGCCGTCGTCCGTTTTCGACGTCGCAGAGTTATTGGTGTTTTTGAGCGACCGGTCGTCCTCGGCGCCGTCGTCCATCGATCTTCTGCGGGAATCACTGCCGGATTCGGAACCAAGGCCGAGATCGGAACTCTCCGATCTCGCCTCAAAGCCCAGGCTACCTTTTACAACGTTGCACGCTTTGCCAAGAATATTCGACGTCTCCTTGACGATCCTTTCAAATCTACCCTCGTTCTGCTTATTCCGCGTCGCCTCTTTTTCTGTGTTTTTCCGTTCAAAGAAATTTCTCGCGTCTTCCATCGTTGCCGCATTTTCCGCATTTTCCGGTGTCATAGCGTCCTGCGAAATTAATTTGTCAATTAGCTTAATGCTCCTCTGCTCGATTTCCGACGTCAAGATATTTTCGTTAATAGAAAACGAGAGAAGATGAAATCGTGAAAATTAAAGCGCGGCGTTGCGGACCGACATAAATTGCTTATTAAAATACTGAGTATTTAATGGAAGATTTGAAAACTGCGAAAATATAAGACTCACGAAGTACACCGGAAACTACTCAAAATTCCAGTGTGCAACGTTCGTGGAGCGAATTCAGAAGCTTCGCATTGCACTTCTCTTTTGGAAACTTTCGCTTTTGAAATTCTTTTTACGAAGAAAATACCATTCGTACTTTCAGAACATTTCTACTTCAAAATCTTAATCTTACAAAATTAAAGTTTGGAGAATTTTCGAAAGAGTACACGCAAACAATAATTTGTTAAAACAAAGAATTATTATATCTTATAGTAACCTTTGCATTTTTCCCACGAACTTCGCCCTCCTTGTTTACACGATTACTCGATTTAATTATGGAAGCATCAATGCGATCGCTCGCTTCCTTCGTAATCTCCTGCGGTTTCTTATCCTTTGGCACGACCTCGTCGATAGCATTTATTTCCACGACGGAGCACCGATGGCGTCTTCTGGTGACGTCGTTATCGATAACCTTGAGAACCTGCGGTCTTCGCGACATTTCGTCCTGATCCTCGTCCAAGATCCAGATCGATTTGTAGTCGTCTACCTCCTCAATTTTGCGATCTTCCTCGTGAGAGGTCACGAGACTATCGACATCGGCAGCTCTATGGTGATCCTTGAACGAAGAGGAGGAGGCGCGTTGATCCGCGAACTTCTTTGCCGAATTAATCTCCGAATCTCCCTCAAAATTCTCGGACTCCCGACGCTCTTGTTCAGCGTCCCGTCGACTTGAGACCGTTCCCTTGGACAAATCGTGATTCTCGCGAAGCTTTTCAGAATCTCTAACTCGAGCGGGATTATCCTCCTTCGTCGTGTGCTCCTTACATTTCTCCTCGTCCGTCGCGTTGCTGCTTCTCGTTTCCTCGCTCGCGCTGCTCGGCTCGCTGTACTCGAGCACTCTTAAGTCCCGCGTACCATGCACTCGCTCCTTCTTTCGCGCAAAATTACCGTCGCTCGTCGAGTTAGCCTCGTCGTATCCCAAGCGTATGTTAGAGAGAGGCAGTAAATTTAGCACGTCGAAATATTCTAGCTCCGCGTCGTCCTCGAAGAGGATGCTGTCTAGACTCCTGTGCTCCTTACGCTTGCGCTTCACCTAGGTAGGAAAGCACATCTGAGTACGTGCTTTCTGTACATCCTCTTCAATAGAAAGACTTATCTAAGTAACGACTTTTCTAAATGCGTTTGTTTGTGCCAAAATACTTTTATAATCGATGCAGAGAGATATTTTAGATAATATATTTTGAAATATATTTTTGAGATAATATGATTATTTGAATCAATGAGATAAATACTAGTTTAGTTTACTGTTTTTTTTTCTTATTTATGAAAATCATAAAAAAATACCTAATTCAATTGTAAGTCCGATTTTGCGAAACTCCTCTCCTCTCTTGCGGGCAAACGTTATCTTGCTATTTAATTTGTAGAGAACCGATCTGCCCGATGCTCAGTTGAAATTTAATTAAGCTACCACTAAATATAACGATGATATTAGGAAACTTGGCTAGGACATAATGATCTCTATCATTTTAATTAATGTTGGCAACAAACTTCTTAATCTTGCTAGTATATCGAGAAATCCCAAGGGGACTGGCCACAAAGGCGATACGTTATTACATTGGATAAACTCGTGGAAATTTCGTCACACTGATCTTTAATATATCATACATCGATCTATTTTAACATCCAAGCTAGCGATATAAAATAAGGCAACGACAAAGCAAATTTTGATCGAATAAACAATTATTTTTCTCGATATTCTTCTCAATGCAAAATTAAAAATTAAAAATTTTGTTTATTGAAAAGAAAAATGTTGCACCTGTGTATAAATGCAATCGATGCTCCGATTGCCCTCAATTGGCCAATTGTCTTCGACGATGTCGACCAAGCCGCTTACGGTATCCAAGTTTTGTACGCTGCGGTACCGTCTCGGTGGATTTGGCCAATCGAGAATATTCAGCCGATC
The DNA here is from genome assembly GCF_040581485.1 of Linepithema humile. NCBI lineage: Eukaryota > Metazoa > Arthropoda > Insecta > Hymenoptera > Formicidae > Linepithema > Linepithema humile. The sequence continues at coordinate 5,211,580 of NC_090130.1, read as the reverse complement.
AGGATCGGCCCGATTTCCTCGTGAATAAGAGAGTTGATCTGGGAGAGACACGAGACCTGATGGTATCGAGTGAAGACCGCAAGCCGATCGCGAATAGTAGGATTTTGCCTCGTTGAATCTCTCATAAGAATCCGAGAGATGCTGCTGACTCTTGTAAAGTCTGGAATAAACAAGATACCAAATCTTTTAACTTTAAAGCGCACGTGAAATAAAATTTGCATTTGTAAATAGCAATGAGCAAAAACACAGGAATCGAAGTATAGTACATTTAGTAATATATTAATCATGAATTCAATAATTTATTTCATTTTATTTGGTTTGTATGTTGCATAATCTATTGCTGGATGACAAAAACGATTAAATATTACACGGAAAAAGAACAACAAAAATACTTTTAATATCGCAAATAATTTAATACTAAATTTTTTTATAATTAAACCGATTTTTTTCAATTTTTCTTTGAAATTACTTATTTAAAAAGTAATTGTTAAAATGAAGCACTCCTTTCCAGCAATAATTAAACCGCTTGATTAATTTTATTAAAAATACGCATGTTTCGTTTTATTTTAATATTGTTTCATTTATTGTATCACAGAAATTTTTCTAATATTCTTTTATTATTGCTATACGAAGTTGTAACCGTTTTGATGTTGCGTAATATTGTCATAAAGATTACGAGTCGCAAAGAATCGATCAGAAATATAGCGGTTTTTTTGCCAACCAAGTAGCTATGAATTAGATTGCTTCCAACAGACCGTAAATAGATGATGAAAACAAGAAAGTTTTCCAGTCAACGTCAAAGCAGCTATCCAGTTTGAGTTCACAACGGGAATGGACCAGCCTCTCTTTTCTCCAACAAAGTTTCTTTGTGAAATTTTTTTACCGCTTTGAGAGGAACTTTAAGTTTAGGTGTTAAGGTTTCGTTAAGCAGCATTGTTTGCTGACCGATTGAATTTCGAGTTTACGCTTGTTAGTTGAAATAATCTGCACCAATCGCCGCAAGTGGCGATATCAATGCAAATTTACGGTCAGGAGATCAGATTCATCGCTCGCGGAGAAATTTAATGATTATCATAATTGGCGCCATTAATGTCAATTGTTTGTTATCATTACGATTATTATCTTCGACAAACATGTTTGTTCTCTATAAATATAAAATATGAATTAATGTAAAATAAGGAAGGTTTTTTTTTTTTAAATAATAGACTTCATTCATTGAAATGAAATACCTCGAGTAATTTGAAACAGTTTTTGAATTAATTAACGCACGACCTAGTTCAACGTTTATGCGATATGTTAGCCTTGTAAAGCAGCTGTTAAATAGAACAATCCGAAGTAGCCTTTCATTCCTGTTATTCTCTTATTTCCCTCGTGGCATGGTTACATATTGGTTAAAAAAAAAATAGCGAGGTCAAGAGCGCAACCTACAATTGAGTCTTTTTCGTACCTGACAATGACTCACCTGTCCTTGAGAGAATTCCGATCGATCAGCTTGGCCCTCGGTATCAATTGATGTCGCTTGGGCAAATCGAAGGTCGATTGGCCCAGCCGAAAATGTCGCGCCGCTTCTCGTTCCTGTCGAGAGTCGTCCTCCGATATCACTGCGAGGCTCCTCGTGCGCTTCAGCAGCTTCCTGCGATCCTGCGTCGACTCTGCCGAGTGGGAGTCGTAACGGCTGCCCTCTCTACAATTAAAATCGTGCAATTGCGTAGTCTAATTCATAGGAAACGCAATCATAATAAAATCATACGCTGTGACAGGTTTCCACCCGTTTCCCGGTGGCTACAATGTACGCGCATAATTAGCGTATATTTTGCATTATACAGCCTGTATCAGAAGTGGTGCGTTTTCTCCTAGTCACTAATCTTCTGACGAATTTAAAATAATTTTCATCTCAGAATTAAAAAGCTGTATAACTTGGTTTAAGTCTCAAAAATCAAGAAGACTTGTGAAGACACCAATTAATCTTCGAATTGCTGCAAATGAGTTACCGAGGAATCTTACTCTTGAGCTAATTTTACTTAAGTACATTGCACTTGGACAGATGTTCTGTCCGAAGTTTAATTTCGATTATTAATTAAAACTACTGCGACTAATTGCTTCGAGTTAAATTTTCGCTGAAGAAAAATTAATCGCAAACTCGTCAACTACTCAAGATCTATGAATAATCAAACATTATGGATACATAGTTGTTCTCTATATATGTAGTAAACGGATGTAAAATCGCGAACGTTTATAAAATGGTAGCGCGTAATAGCTATACATTTAACAGCTAATAAACTTTCGAGCACCGCCCTACGTCCTCGCTAGTTAGGACATAGAATGACGTAGCTTCAATATCCCATTAATTGCCATAAGTGACTCGAGTGAGCTGCAAAGTTCATTAAAGCACACATATATCGATGCATATTCATCTGCTCCTCTACATCATAGTGTGAACATTAAAGTGTCTACTAAGAACAATTATTTCGATGTAAATTGGCGAGTTGGACGAACCCGGAAAAATTTTTGTGCATAGAGCGCGTTGAGAGTAAAATAGTATAATAGTACAATAACGAGGAAAGTCTTTCGAGTTTCTTTATGAACGTGAACGAATTTCCTCGTTTCGTAAAAAGAAGAATGTCACTTACGGAATTTGTTACTTAAGCAACTTGTTACAGCGAAATTTATCGCAGACTATTTTTATTTCGTATTTAAAAAAAATTATTGCCTTTTTAGCGCGCAGTACGAGCTGACTGTAATCCCGTTATCGTTTTCTTCGCGTAGCCTATCTGTCTCGTATTTAACTCCAAGTTCGAACTTTAATGATAAAATAAATCTTTCAAACCGGTATTGAATACGTGATTTCATATAATATTCATTTCATGATTGAGTATACTTTTAGAATCACACGTAAAGCGCATTTAGCTTTTGAATGTAAAATGATATTGAATTCTTAGATATTTTTCTGTGTTGAAAATCTTGTTAGATAAAAGAAGAATTTGAACGTTTTCGTCCTTCGAATAACCAGCACTTTTATTATTCTAGTCGCGGAATTAAATTGCTCGCCTCGCTCCAATTTACAATTCCTAGTCCGAATTTTTCGTTGGTAAACCTCGTTTGCCTGTACAGATAAAGCGTAAGCTGCGCAAGCATTCGCAATGTGCATTGCATCTTTTATGTTCAAAACCATCATACGATGATTTTAATTGCGACTTTAAAGACGAGTTCCGATGGTCCTTTTTTAAAATAATAAAAATTAATTTTTATGTGTAAAAGTATAAATTGATGAACTAAAACATCTTCGTTAAACTACTTCGATACTTGAACGCTAATATTATATTATAAGATCAAGATTTATCAAGTCTGAAAAAAATAAAATCGAAAATTTTCGTTATTATCGTCAGTTTTTTACATTCGAAGTTTACGCTACTTGTACAAACTTTATATTTAAGATGAAAGAGGATCGTTGCAGCTAATTTGCTTATCTAATGTTGTTATCTAATTGCTCGTAAAAAGGGTGTTGGCCGCGAATTAATGGTAGCCTTTCAATCAACAGAGAGTAAAGGCCACGCGATCCATTGCTCCTACATTAACTATAGATGTCGAACTCGGGAATGCAACTGACATGTAATTGCCTTCTCACTTTGATCCCCTGTATACGTGCTGACAAGCTATTTAATTGATGTTCAAATAACTATAGTAGCGCAATGTACAACATAGCGCGCGTGTGAAAATTTCACAGAAAATCTCATGATATAGAAAAAAGAATAAAATATAAATACGCTCTATCGAGCACATTTTTAAATTCTACAAATCTTAAATATGTCGTGATACATCGCAGGCAGTCTATCATATGCGATTATTTTCTACTTGAATGATCGTAAGCACAGTGAAAACGGACGTGTCCTTTCGGCCGACTGCTCGTCTTAACGAACGTGAATCCTTGAGGTCCGAATGCATACGGCGTATCGTCGTCTCATTGTGTTCGCCTGAGCACGGCAGCTGCTTACGTAAGATTATCACGAGTTATCTCGGTTAACTTTACACATTGTTTTCGACGTACATTCGCGGGAATTCTCAGATATCTTTTGCCTTTTCTCTGTTTTTCCTTTCATAATGCATTGCATTAATTTTTACATTAATAATTTTATCGTTCTTTAAATAATTTCTATATTAGTATTTTTTATGATACCATTAATCATTGTAGAGAATAGAATAAAATCTTTTCATACGTTATAGAACTTCTATTATCTTGTTAATTATACGGATAGACTTGAAAATTTCTTGTGGCTTTTATAACGTTTATGATTTATAGCGCTGTCTAACCACTGAACTTGCAAATAACTTTTTCCTTCCTTTCGTGCTCTCACGATTCTTGAACGAAAGCTAATCAGCGATCGATAGTGTGACAAGAACACGCTCGAATAGTGGCCAACTAGCTTATCATGTTACTTTAATTACTCGTAAACTTGTTAACGCTCGTAAATATGAAACTACGTTTATGCTACGTTCGCGAAAATCGAGGAAAACTTCAATTGCCCCGATTTCAATCGTCGAACAATTAATTCATGCTGACCGGATTTTTTGTGCGCGAGCATAGAAATAAAAATATTCGAACTGAACAATCAGATTATCGAGAAACGATGATTTGAATATGCATGAGTTATTCAGACAGGCATTTTGATCGTACGTAAAAAATATTATATTATATCGTCAATCTAGAAAATAATATTATTAATATGGTTATGCCGTCTCTATTTGAAATTATTTGATTGTGAATTTTTTGATGTAGAATAAACTGCAACATAGAAACGTATACGGTATTTTTTCAAGTGGAAGAAATCTATTTCTAACACACAGAATACATCAAGGCAGGGAATAAATATCTCAAGTATTTCGAGCGATATATATTTTGTTGAAGCGAGCTAAATTTTTCTTTGATGTCAAATATCTTTGATGTAAAAGACGGAACACACAATACTTCCATGATAATGCGGACGATGCTCGGTTTCGTCGAGACTTTAGAACACAATATATACAGTAGAAAGATCAAAATCGCTTTACCGCACGAATTTCTAACATTAAATTGTTTCAGCGCACTGAACATTTATTCTATGCGTGTAAGTTATGATAGAATTACAATCAATCGCGATGTCTTTTCAACCAGCACTGTCGTTGCACCTACATGAAGGCTTGCACAGCACAAAGGAAACGCAAAGTCTTTGCACACGTAGTGAAACGCGACGGGAATATCCTACGTGACCGGGCCGGAAGAAGTTCCGCAGGATGAACAGTCGATGGTTGACATCCGACCGACGACGAAGTTAGTCGTCTCTGTAAGACCTCAAGGGTCGAAGCGCATTCTCTTAGTTATATATTGCAGCATTTACTAAATAAAATTGTGCAATAAAGATAATCTCGGGTTTTACGAAATTTACATCAGCACGCGCGTATAAAAATTGAGTAAAATAATTTGCGACACTATTTATACGGACGATTATTGGCATTTTTCTGACTTTTTCTTTGTAAACAGCTTCTTTTTTAATTTCGTCATTCTATGAATAAATAATGTACAATTTTAAAATACAGTATTCTAATTAGCAGGCATTTACTTCAAAGTTAAAAGGTATATAAAATACGGAATTTTTCAAAATATACGTAATAATTGCTTAAATAATTGACAACATTTTTATGTAAATTCCAGTAAAGATAAAAATTGCTGCTCATTTTCGACACTTTATATTGCTATTTGTCAACTAAAAGGATTCGCGTTAAAATAAATATTCCTTCACTTCAGAGGTTATTCGCATCGAAATTGCGAACTCTCTGGCAAGCGACGAGAAAAAATCGTAACTGATTATACCGGAAATAGAAAAAAATAAATCTCAATTGCCAGTGTTTTATGGACAAGCCAGTTTAAATGAATCACCGTATAAATCTTCTTTGAAATGAAAACGTTACAACCTTGATCCTCAGCGACTCGTGTCTTTGCTGACGAAAAAATATTGTGCAAAAACATGATTGTGTAACACGTCGTTTAGGTATGATGAATAAAACTCACTACCATGACCAACGATACTACGTCTGATTCTTTAAAATGGGGGTCAAGCTAAGACGACCCAAGATGTAAGATGCAGAATCTTGTCTTCCAAATAATGCATCATTCTTTACGATCTTCAATTTGAACAGAAATTTTGTGAGACACGAAACTGTTCTGCTTTTATGTAGCTAAAAACGAATACGCAGTAATCGCAAAATAGTAATTCCAATAAGTGCACAAAGATACATCACATTTACATTTCCTTTTTGCTGGTCGCACAAAGGCCTCTTCACGATATTTTTTTTGTAAGACCTGCTATATCATCCTCTCACGCGATATGACATTAGATAAATTAATTCAGATAACTTACGGGTTCTCAAATAGCCCTTGAAACAACTGACACGAGAACAGCAGAGAAACGCGAGCTATCGTCGATTTGCCGATAACAATTTTTATTGTTGCTGGCACGTAATGAGTCGACAAGAGAGATTCGGCTCTCGAGAGGATCGGCGCCGGATAAGTTCGATTAAGATCAGCTTCGCCCGTCGATTAAGGGAAAAGCCGCCGTACGCGAAGAATGATATGGCACACTCACGATTGCACGTAACAGCACCGGATGTTAAGTTTCGGCACTCGCTGTACCGGATCGAGAGCGGGCGATTGTTAATTTCCGCGTGAGACGCTCTATCAGCCTGGACGCCGGCTCTTCACTTTCTCGTTTGCCCACCGACTGGCGAGAAGTATTGTTGTACCTGCGGACCGATCGCCACTGTGCACCTGTTTCCCGCCGGTACACCCTGTCTTGCTACATAGTGGGAGTAGGATGTACTTTAGTCAGACAGTGACGTCAGTAGTCCTCGGAAATATGAACGTGTTATGAAAGTAGTCACGCGGATCAGACTTCGGAAGTGAATCGCCTTTGTAACCTGTCGCATAAGCTGCACTTATGTAACAGATTTCGGAAATTACAGTAAAGGAAATTCAATTACTTATGACGATACAAATTCAATTTTTATTTCATTTATAAAAAGGTATTGTTATTTTAACTGAATTAATTTTTGTTATCTTTAAAATGATTGGATGTCATTTATCGGTTTATTAAATTACTAAAATTTTAATAATCCGCTTACTCATTCATTAATTTAAATCGAAAAATAATTATCATTAATATATTGTGATGATAATAATAATAAGTTATGCTGATTAAAATGCTGCGTGTGCTGCGCAATAGTATACGATACTAATCATTATTATTCCCAATATGATAGATGATGCATTGGCACGTCTAGCCGCATAGCTGCGATGTGTCTCGAAGGATTAAACAAGTTACATATATAGCAGTAAAGGTCAGATGTCAATGACCATGTGCTCAATTTGGCAAGGATTTCATTGTGTAAATGCAGGCATTGAATTATTAAGCAACGTGCGATTGCAAATTAAACAGTCACAGCATTTATACAATATTGAATTCATATCCAATTTAATGCAGCTTGCAAAGAAATTATTTTCAGCTAGTTCAAAGTACCGCTATTACATTTACGTCTAAATATGATTTATAATATAAATCTAAATAAACGAGACATAAAATTGTACTTCAATATTACTCTCGCTCGCGGTGAGATGAAGATCTTTCTACGACAGTTTTATCTTTCTATTACTATTTTAATGCTCTGAAACATTCTTCAACGATTCACTTTAACATGTCGAGGTATTGAATTTATATCCAATTTAATGCAGCTTGCGAAGAAATTATTTTCAGCTAGTTCAAAGTACCGCTATTACATTTACGTCTAAATATGATTTATAATATAAATCTAAATAGACGAGACACAAAATTCTACTTCAATATTACGCTCGCTCGCGATGAGATGAAGATTTTCCTACGACAGCTTCATCTCTCTACTATTTTAATGCCCTGAAACATTCTTCAACGATTCACTTTAACGTGTCGAGATAAATCTCTTCGATTCACGTAGTGCTCTGTAATCCTCAGAAAATGACAGCGTACGGAATTCCGAACGACGAGAGATAGTTTATCTGGAACCACGTCAAAAGTTTGCGCATAGATTCTTCCAAGCTATTCCTTTCGTTATCCTTCGTTATTCACGAAGCATTACTTTCCTCACGTTTCTCGCGTACGAAGCTCGGTTAGCCGTTTCCAGGAAACTTGAAACGACATCGTGTCAAGGCCGTAATATACCAAGCAGAACGGTGCTGCTTTATATCCGGTGCGAAAGAGATTTTTTCTACGACGGATCTGCGTCAGCCGGCGAATTAATGCGAGTTGAAAGTCAAGCGGTTAATATCGACTATTAGTTCGACCATGATATTCTTACGGAAATCCAAGCGGAGGTGCAAAGAGTAGACTACCTTTGAGTATGATTCCTTTGTGCGACTGAGAGATTATTTCGCTTTGCTTTTGTTAGTCAATTCACTTAAGAAGAGAGATCCTTTTGACTATTCTAGTCCTATTATTCGAAAAGATGCCACATGGAGTGAATACCTAATTCTTGAATATTTATACGAGTGCTTAAATGTTAAGAACTTCCATTTACTTCGAGGTAGGTGTTCTCGCTTCTTATTAATAACTTTCCGTTTTAATATTTATTAATTTAAGTAGTAGATTATATTATAATATCGCATTACATGCGAGTGGTGATATTTATTAGATTACACACATGTCGTTATTTAGTATTCTTTTGAATATGCAATTTGCCATTATACAACGTATACGCTAAAGCAATTTTCGATGGAACCAATTAAATTTTTCAGACCACATTCTCTAAAATGATGCCGCATAAATGCAATAATTTTGCATTTTATCATTATGTAAATATTTTATAATATATTATATCATATAATAATGCTAATTATTGAAAATAATTGATTCACGGTTACGCGGTCTCGCCAATGTGCGAGCGCACTTTGAGAAACAGCAGAATATGATATATAATTAAGAGAAGTTTGATATCTTCAGACCGCCGTTTCTCATCGCGGTTAATACGGGTCCCTCGTGACTCGTCAAAGTTATCATCAATTAAAACGTCTCTCTAGACAGGAACATCATCGTAGAAAGATGCAACCAGCCAAAATAATTAACGAGAAACGCGGTAAAGGGCTGCGACCGTGCCTTTGCAAAATGTGTCTATTTTTAAAACATAATAACGTATTTTTTTTTGGAAAAGTTGGTTTATTTATTTTTTTCTCTAAATGAACATTAGAAATACGTTCGTTATATTTTTAAGTTGGTTTATTTATTTTTTTCTCTAAATGAACATTAGAAATAACGTTATTCGTTATATTTTCGGTGCACGTTTAAACGTGAAGTAAAAACGTTAAAACTTTAATCACGCTCCATACCTCGAAAAATCGATACGCGTTTCACCTGCAAAACAAACAACGCGCATTAGAGATGAAATAACAGAAGCTGCTGCTGCTGCTAAATAACGCGAAGTGGATCACCGTTTATCACTGATGTGTGATTCGCTTTCTATCATGATTTGCCTCGTGAGAGACGAATCGTCGACGGGCGATGCACACGGGAGAGAAACGTGCGCACACCGCACCACACCACTATGATACGTACGTGATGGATCTGTGTATTCGAGTCGACAAGCGGGCGCGTGAAACCACAAAGAAGAAAGTGACCATGGCACTTGGCCTAGGTGTCATTTACACATAGTTGTTGCGATATCCCGGCACTTTCTTCAGATAACTGAGCTTCTCTCTATTTCTTTCCTGATTCGTACTCTTCTTACATTTCACCGCGCATTTCTTCACAGGTCTTTTTCTGTCACTTAATCCTTCCGTGGAAATGTGTAATCATATGCGCTAAAATAACCATCGCGACGAAAGTGTCACGCAACACTAAAATAAATAACGTGCTACGATTAGTGGCTATTTTGTCAATTAATAATTTGAGAAAATAATATTATGACTATAAACAGTTTTCTGAAAACTTCTCAATCCATTTGGATGACGTTAATATAAGTTTAAGATTGCATTTCTATTGAATTACAAAAATATAAATTAGTCAGGTTCAAGAAATTCAAGAAATATCTTTTGACATTTATGACATAATTAATATTTTCTCTAATTTAAAATTAGAATTTTTATATTATAATTTTTCACATAAATGTGTCCTAATTTATCTGCTAGAAATATAATTACTTTGTTTTATTTATTCTATTCTAGTTCACGAATTTACTGAAGCTCATCCAAATGGATTCTCCATAGCCTTCCGTAGGCTATAGATTAAGAACTCTTGGCTATTTCGAACTAGAACGGAAAAAGGCACGTCGCAGTCCGTGTCATTAGAATCGCACGAACTTTCAATTGAAGCTTTATCACGTCGTAGAGTTGCGGCGCATTTCCGCGGAGTTTTATTAACTTCAACACAGTGAGAACTCGTTGAAGAAGCTCAATTGTTTCTTTTCGCGAACGAAATGGCCATTAGATATCAAATATCCGATGGAAAAATCAACTGTTATCGAAGTTTTATCAGAATTCTAGTCATCTGTACAAAGCTTCGATGGGAAAACTGCGCAGTTCTGACGGCTATTAAAATCGAAAACACGGAAGAGCGTAATTTTTATATCCCTTTGTGATTTACTCTATCAAATGAAATAAAGGTAGTTCTTGTCAATATTATTACCATTATCGAAACGTATTTTCTACGAAAAGTGCATCGTATTTAATTAAATATTCGAAGTCGCCTAAAGCTGTTTCCATATTCTATCAATCGTAATAGCTGCTATTATTACGCTTAATATTATTTAATTCTCGACGTTAAAGAACTTTCTTAAAAATAAGTAACTGATCATTTGATTAAGTTTATCATAAATAAGTGCAAACCGAGCAAGAAGTATTATCTATATTCATGAACGGATGATACGGATCTGCGAGGCGAGGTACATTTGTGGAGATCCGATCATATTTTTGAGCACGGAACAGCCATAACGGTTAAGGCAAAGAAGTTCGTGGCATGTAACTTTAATGATGCAGCATTCGAGAGGCATTTCACCGTATCGCACGCTTTCTCTGACGGCTTAATGCAATGCTCGATTTTTTTTTGTGTTTCTCTTAATGAACAACTCGTGAAACTTGCAAGAATAATATTTTTAAAGATGAATACGTCCTCGGTATCGCGAAATAAATCACGAATGTGTATGTGTGTGTGTGTGTATGCGTGTGCGCGCGCGCGTGTGTGTGTGTGTGTGTGTATGAAATGTGCAGTTTAATAAAGCTTTAGTTATACTTGGAACTTGAATGGAAGAGTTTTCTGAGAAAATCTGAATTATTTTATACATTATGCATGCAACATCATGACCCATATTTGTCAAGAATTCGTAACTAAATTAATTAAGTTTCTAAACTTTGTTATAAGTTAATTTTTAAAACAAAAATTGAATAATAATTTCGGATTACGCGGAACGAGATCTTTCAAAAAATTGTTTTGCGAACACAATTTTATTTCAAGTCTTCTCTCTGCATACTGATAATTTTGAAATGGTATTATTGAAGGGTGGTCAATCAATCAATTGTAAATTGACAAGCTGATTTTGCCATAAATACCTGACACAATGCACGCAACAATTTTCTGAGTGCCCTTTTCAATGCAACAATATATCCAATAAAGCATATCATACTTCACAAGGAATACGTGCTCACAACGAAAACTGTAATCGAAATGATAGCCCGGTTTATCGTTGTGTGCAGTCAATATACAACTGGGGTATCAAGACGAAAAAAGATGCGAACAACCGTGCAGCTACATCCCCTCTGCTCGGTTCGAAACCGATGAATCACAAGGTTGTCGAGGGAACCATTCGACCCCATGTGAAACGAAGTGTGTACACTATACGAACAATTGAGTGCGGTATATACGAATGACCCCCTGAGTTCACCTGCCCTCGGCCGTGGACTCACCTGGTCACAGTGATTCAGCACCGCGCAAAGAGACACAATAATTTCTTTCGTTCAATATTTTCGTAGAATTTTTTAAGTTTTATACCATATAAATTCTTTGTTTTCTTTTTTGTTATTTAATTGTTTGAATTTTATAAAGATATCAATAATTTGGAATAGATTTTCCTATAATTTGTATAATTATTGATAATTATTACAAATATTTAATATCAAACATTAACCAAATTAAGAAAGAAAAACATTTTATGTATAATTAATTATTTATATGTAATTATCTCCATCTTCAGAAATGCACAAAACTACGTTCATTATTGATAATCAATGCACTCTAAGCGATATCATTATAGATAATTGTTTTACTTTTCAATATTCTTTCTCGTTTTAATTATTGCAGTCAATAATTACTGTCAGTGTACGTGCAGTTAAGCATATAACGGACATATTCAAAGAAGAAAACTTTCACGTGACAAAGTGATCTTCACCGATATTCACCATTTTCCATTGTTCTTCCGGTTCTCACTGTTTCACCCGCGACTGATTCACGGAATTTCCGCGGAACGTCTTAAGAATCAATTACGAACTGAACGATAGCACGCATCATGGAATCAATTAAGCTCAATTATCCGCAACGTCATTAGGGATTCCGCACGGATGGTAAACCGGCAGTTTATCGCGAGAGAACTGCGGAGAAATTGATGTCAGAAACACGACGTGAAAGCGAATGATAATGCCGAGTGATATATAACTTAATCCTGAATCATTAACACCTACGAAACTTTCGCGTTTTTCGATTTACTTTTGATAGATTATGACATTAAACGAAAGTAACTTTCAGATAGCATAATGTTTTATGATGTATAATCCTATCTTTATTTATGATCTTTTATTTATGATCTTTCTTTAATTTGTTTGGGATTAATTTTTTTATATAGAAAGATAAAATTAAAATGTTAATGTCTTTTAGACGTTTTTCGAATTTTTGAAGACAATTAGATAACACTTTCTATGTTATGAGTATTGCCGATGACTGAATCATACTTTTCCCAGAGAAATATTTCCGTTGCCTATGGAAAAGTGAAGACTCATTCAGTACAATCTATACATTTTCTACAGTAATTTATGAACAAGCAATTTTCAAAACGAGGTCTTGATGGACCAGGAAATTGTATCTGATCGAGAAATCGCTCTTACCTAATCTGGCCATCGATTTTAAGTGCTACCGCACTTCAAGGATGGTTGCTTCTTTTACATAACATCGCGCTCGTCGTGAAAAAAAAACACCGCCCGTGTAATAAACTTATTATTACATAAGCGAGATCTTCTGTTGTAAATTATGCTTACATCGAAGTCAAACAACAGAATTCGTGCTGTATCAATTACACGAAGTTGTATTGACAAACGCGCGCGTCAGCGTCTCATTAGAGCGAATTCACACGTGGACTAGACTCCAAGGGAATGTGTAAATTTCGAGATCTGACAAGAAAGCGAGTACGTCGCTGCTTGGTTAAACAAAGCGGAAAATAGGGCTGGTTATTGCGCGAGTTGCACGATTTTTCTCCGCTAGCTTGGAAAGGTCATGAAACGAGGCCACGAAGCGACAGGAAATTATACAATAGAGAACACGTTCTTGTTCTCACAAGGGAAATCCTATATATACGTTATATGCTGATAACGTTTTTTAATGAGGACTCGATTCCCTTGTTATAGCGATCGACAAGCTTGTCTCGTCTCGCAAAACGCTCATAAAAGTCTCGGATTTTCCACGCGGCTCTGAATTACAAAAGTAGGTCTCGTTGCAAAAAAGGATTGAAGTAACATGCTTAAAAGAGCGCGTTCGTAGTTTCCGACGCGGGATTACCTGTTCCTCGAATGGTCGCGAAATCATGTGTATATTTTGGCGCTTTGCCACGCTAATCCGATCACGTCGCGTTAACCGAATAAAGAGACATCTTGCAGTTGTTCACTAAGCAAAATCTCTAACGAAGAATCGTCGGAAAAACCAATTCGGTGCTCAGAGTAATCCGGCAATATATTTCGAAACCACGACGAATTACATTGTAGCGTAATCTCGTTCCTCCAATAAACCAGGCTTGTATCGTGAATACGCTGTGTGACTCGCAATAATCAATCACTAAAACCAAACAAGTCATCAGTATAAATCTTCATTAATTCACTTGATCTACGGCTTATAATAATGACAAAGTTGATTCCGAAAGACGTAATTGAATTTATTTGTGTATTTTAGAATGCGATAGATTATATTCATTGCGAAATTAATGTGCTCTGCGGAAGTTAATCTATTAACTCTTAATAATATACTTAATTGCTTAAATTTGAATATTACGCTTAAAATATATACTTACAGTTAGAAAGATACACGATTTTATATGCAAATTAGAGGAAAAATGTTTATGAATATTTTTGATATCGAAAAGTGACCTAATATTGTTATCAAATATCGTGAATGATTGCATGCTGTAAAGATAGTCCCTAATGATTAATTTGTCACGATGAGCTAAACCACAGGCAATTTACGAAATGTAACATATAACTCAATGCGGCTGTAGAGAATCAAAACCGTCAACTGTAAAGCTATTTTCATGTACTTCCCGCAATAATCCATTAATCCATATTCCCCATTAATTTAATAAAATGGATAGATGTAATATAGCACTTTAAAGACCAAGGAGTCCGTCAGAAAAAGCTGTATGAATGTTCAATTATATTAATTTATGCACTTATTTTTTTTCACTTTCTATTTTACTCTAATATAATTTTATTTCATACGATTCCCTTATGTTTCATATCTTCATTAACAGAATTTGTTAAAAATGTTAAAATAAAAATTACATAAAAAATTGAATGAATGCAAAATAAATTTATGTAAATCTTATAATTAAATTAACATAAAAATGTGCACCACTGCTAGTTATACAGCTTTTTCGGGATGAACACTTCAGTCATTTGTGATGTACCTAGCTGTTCCAAAATCACGGTCGACGAATTCCATCGTCACTTGGCAATAGACAATCTTGACGACGTACATCGTGACGCGCGTCGCAGTCTCAGTCGCTGCGGCACTTCGCACTGATGACACTCCGCGTCGTCAGCCCTCCGCGAGTGGCTTCCGATGTTTGTGCAGGAGACACACGCGGTTTGTCATAGCCCTTTGTCTCTATTCCGCACGCATGTACGCGTATGTATAACGACAGAAATGAAGAGAAAGGATGGGAGAAGGGAGATAGAAATAGAGAGAGAGAGAGAGGGACATTCGGATGCAAAGACGGATATCCGGTGTTCCGCTACTACGATTACGTTACAACGCATAGCGCTACGCGAGTTACGCGCTAATTAACGACAGCCCATATCGCGCGGATTGGTTAATCCGCATCGATTCCGTCAAATAATTACTCGATATCATGTCGCTGAATATTGTCCTTTGCGTCTTTCAGAATTAATTATGTAAATATTACGTGCAGATATTCGATGTTCTATAATAGGATTACACATACAGATTATATTTATTGCTAATACAAGTCGGTATTATGCATACTCGTTTGTAACATAAGTATACTCGATTCTGAAACGTAGCGTAGTTGCAGGCAGCAATGTTTCGACTACTGATTCATGTTACAAATCAGCTTAGCTAACTCTAATTAATAGGAACCTAATTCGAGGTGTAACGTAAACGGTAATCTGGGAACACAACTGATGCTTGGATCTAACTCGGTGAGTTTAGGTCCGAAATAGATTTTGTCGTCAAAATGTACCGAATCGGAATTTGCCAAAAGCGTTCTGGTAGAACGAAATAAATTTGCAAGATTCCTATTAACATTTTTTACGGCAAAGATATTAATTCTGCGCGTTCAGCTAAATAAGATCGGCTATTTAACATTAAGGCTATTTAATTTTCCGAACTATGCGCATTTACTACACGATTTTGCAATATGATTAATTAGAGCAGCTTACGCAGCATAATTGGATAATACGCGAATAACTAGGTGATATTGCAAAATTCCAATGCGCGAATATAAAACATTATTTCTTCGCTTCTTATAATAAAACGGAAATTAGCGGATAGTGTTCTGCGGCTTCATCTAGAAATGAACGCCTACTTTATATCAAGCCGCGTAATTAGACCACAACGTGTTAATCAGCGTTGCCTGACCGTGGCAATACGGTAGTAATTAACTTATTAACTATTACTAATTGTAATCGTCATGGAACAGGATTCGGCGAGATTCTGAAAGCGAGAAGTTAGGGATTGATCACCAAATTCTCGAGAGATCCTAAACTTTTAAATTATTCGTGGCAACCTTGTCCCGGTTACCTGTTTTTATTCCGGTCTTTGCGATCGCAGAGGATATTTCGAAAGGAAACTATCTTTTGCTGCTAAAAACAACCGCGTGAGTACAGAAACGAACCATAATTACGGTAATCAAAGAAATTTTATCGAATAAAAAAAATTGAAGGGAGACATAATAGCAGCCTGTCGTGAGAAGGATCATTTCGTAATTAGTGGCACTTTCCGACGCTTGAGTAATTAGCGAATTGTCGCTCATTTCAAAGAATATATTTCCCGATCATTAAAGTATTTTCGTCACGCTATAAAATATCTTTAAGATTAATCGGCGAGATTGGGGTTGTCGCGAGTAATTAATTGAACTTCGTAATATAACACGCAGTGAAATTCTAGCGTGAATTCTGAATTAATAAAAAAAAATTAATCATCTACAATTTCCTTCTCGAAAATTGTCCCAAGTATATATATCGACGTACATATATGATATTGTACACACCACACGTGTGTTAAAAAATTTGCTACTCACCGATGGCACTTCTGCCGTTGTCGCTCCTGCACCCATAACGCCTCGCCAAGATTATGAGTTCCACTTTGCACACCGCCCATGGCCGACCTCGAAGAGACCTGTTACAAATTCATATTTAATGACGAAAATGATGTGTGCCGGGCACACGGCACGTAACTGGTATTTCACTTAAGTTAAGTATTTTGCAAATATTCGAAAGCCGGGATGAAGCATGACCTCTCGGTGGCATGCATATTTTTCCATTTAAAGCGATAAATCTCACGACATAGCAAGTGCACGATAAAAATACATTGATGTTGCATTATCACTGACAGTACTAATGATACAGTACATTTAAAATTGATTATTTTATTTTTAGCCGAAATGCATGTGGCCGGCGCTCGAGTTAGCCGATAAAAAGATTATTGCTGGAGTGAGTGTTAACATACCAATATTGTGAAAGTTTATAATGAAATATTCAATAGGCTCAGGATGTAGATTGTTAAGTTCTCCCGGTGTCATTATAAAGTTTCATAGCACAACATCGCACGCAAAAAGTGTAATATCATTTATAATACATTTAGAATTAAGTTATGTTAACAAGACCGTTACTTTGCAGCAAGAACTTTCACTATAAAAGATTCAAAACCGCAATTACCGCAGAATAAATGTACGTGAGTTTCTTACAACATGATTAATGTCGCCTTGATTCACTTACTGATATGTGTGAGGACTCCGTTACAAATTTACGATACGATTAAGATACGACATTAAACGCGACTTCATTTTTTCAGGATATAACAGAGAGATCTATTAATTTATAATTTATGCATTTTTAATACATAAACAATCGATATGATGTTTTGTAAATCTCTAAACAAAACAAACTCCGTTAAGGCGATGATGTAACCCGATTCTTTTTCTGCACTGTTTAGCTACGTAATAGCGACCTGTATGCAGTAATATGAAACGCATCGTTCGGAAGTATATTGTCAACCTCGTTTTTAACATATTTAGAGCTCGGCATTTAACGAACTACCGTAAGAGATTATCCAATTTTACCGAAAGATTGAGCACGGCGCTACGGAATTTAAAATATGCATTCGAGATTCCTGCAGTACGTTTAATATGTCTCACAGTAAAATGGAACATTTTTAAAAAGCAAAATTCAAACTGAAATAAAGTAAAAAGCTTCCTGGCTTATGTTACAACTCGAGCAGAGAAAGAAAAATATTTATTTTTCTACTCTTGTCTACCACGCTCTTGCATCTCTCTACATATTCAATATTCAACCGACACTCGTACCAAGACTCCTTACTAGATGTCACTACTGTACATCTTTCTCGTAAGCAAAATCGATCCAGGAAGCGGATAAAAATGAAGCAGTGAAAGCCGTGCAGTATGTTTATTGCGAACTGAGAGATGTTCCAACGTTAAGTTTTTCCGGAAAGGGTCTCAACCGTAAAAAGTAGAGACCTAATAATAAATAAAATTAAAAGCCATAATTTTTTTTTTTTTTTGATAAAGTAAAAGTTATCTCATTAATTTAATTCGTAGTTTCGGCACGTGTTTAACACTTTTACCTATTTTATTCATTCTCGTAGGCATTTTTTGCATTTAGATAGGTATTTAATTATCGTATTTACTGTATTCATTGTTCCTACAGCGTGTAATATATTATTATGGTATTCGATTTCGACATCATTAAATGTCTTTTTGAATAATTTGGTAAAAAATTATGCACTAATTATTTAGAATTTAGAACAGCAGTTACCACACAGTTTTTTGTTATTTTAAAATTATTTTTTTTTTATAACATCTAATTAAATACAAGAATAGCAAACTAAACTTTTGTGAAAACTTTAAATTAATTAAATTTTTATAATAAGATCTGTAAACAATTATTTTTTGTTTTGTTAATTAAAAACTTATGATATTCTTTCTGGAGAAACTCAATGTTGAAAGCATTTTTGCTTCGCCAATTAAACAAAATGCACAACTTCCACTGTTTTACATTTACGCTTCCTAGATCGATTTTGTTTACGGGAAAGCTGCACGCTAGTCGTGGTAACTGACTGAAATTTATGCAGAGATACATGAGAACGAAGTAAACGAGAATAAGAAAGACCTTCGTCATAAATGCTTTTCCGTTCAAGCTGTAATCATGCATCAGGCAAGACCCTTCGATTTATTTTTGCGTGGCATTTTTTTGGAAACTATATAAAATCGAAGTGCCTTGATCTGCCATTTATATGGATTTGCAGTGTACACAGGTAGAATAGTAATAGTGCAATATCCAATTGAGCGATCACATATATCCGTCTGCAACATCAAATATATCGAAGTCATACATTATCCATGCGCCTCAGGTGTCTTAAACTACTCCGTGTCTACTACTTGTGAGTATTCTAGTTACGAAAAATTCAACTTCTGATTATTTGATGAGCCCCATTTCGCACGATGCGTATTGTTTTATATTAAAATAATAAATTCACAATACACACCTTCACATCTTTAAATCTACATGTCTAAATATTTTGCATAGTTAAAAATCTAAAATATCAAATACTAATAAAATATTAAATATGAAATTAGGAGAAAAGAAACAATTGAAATTTTATATCAAATTTTATATTAAAAGTATTAAAATATGCAAATCTGAAATTCAAAGTATTTTTTTTTTGTAATTTAACGTGTTATATCCGTGAAAAACAATGCTGCTAGTATTGTTACTATCGAGGAATCTTAAATATTGCTAATTACGATCACTATCATATTTGCAGTAGAGTGCTGCGTAATTTCTAAAATCGAGCAGGAAGTAAGGCTGCAGCGTGCTAAGTACTGTTACACGCAAGCACGAATTAAATAGCCCCAATTCGTCGCCCACCTTCTTACCGCACGTACAGGAATAACGAACTTGTTCATCGAATAATAATAAAGAAATAAATAATTCTGCGCTTGAGAAAATACGGAATTTCTTGGAGGTAGATATAATTTGCGCGATGCTTATTAATTACACAAGAATATCGTCTTTCTTCGTCCGTTCCGATAAAATATTTCACCACGTGTTAGCACTTCAGAGACTTTCTAGGTAACCACCGGCGCGTAAATCTTTTAACAATTTGATTTGAATTGAAAGTTGGATAGTAATTTTTAAAAAAGAAAAAAGCGCGGGCTTTCTTATTAATTTTGTTAACATATTGCTCCACTATTTAATCAATGAAACTGAATGAAATCAAAAACTTTACTGCGCATATTGATATGTTTAATAATAATTTTGCGCTAAATAAATGACATACTAATTTATATTTAAAAGACCATGAGTATGGAACATTTAGTGGGCTGTATTTTCATTATCTTGATATTTACGAAGCTACTTAATTTTACATAGCAACGTGTTCATAACAAGATTAAATACATTTGCAGAGATTAAAGTTGGTTTTAGCATTTTTTTTAATTTCCGCCATATATGTGTTTGGTGCACTATGACCGAAATATTCGAAGCATAAATATTTGAACTTAATTTCACAAAAATAGCTACAAATTCATTTAATAATGCGAAAACCCACGAGCGAGAGCTAATATATCTAAATAGAAGGGTTTAGCACAAAAACGAAGTAGATCTATTCTCTTTACGAGATAATATCGGAAATAAATCTTGCAATTCGTCGTCCCACCTTTTTCTTGTACCGAACCCTTCACTTTTTATAACCTTAGGGATTCGTTGGAGTTCTCTTATGATTACGAATGCTAACGACGACGATTCTTCAGGAATGTCACAAACCCAGCAATCAACTCGGGCATCTTATCCACGTTCACCTACCTCCGGGAACTCCCTTAGTGGTCGTCAGTCGTACATCCCCGGAGAATAAACGAGATCGATTCGCAAGCTCGTAGAAAGCTTAAAGAAGCCCTGGGTGCCGTCACAGAAAAAACAATGACTACGTTGCTTTAGTTCCACGATCACCTCACTTATTAATTGAGCAGAATCTTACGATGGACTGTGATGGCACAGAAAACTTCACCACCGCGGAGTTCCCGCGGATGGAACGGAAGATGGGAGGCGGGCGGCTGGGTGGTGGTAGATTTCTTGCCACTTCCACTTGTGTGTGCCAACCGGCCTACCAGGCGATGCACACGACGATGCACACGACACGCGTGGGGCCGTACTAATTATCGGACGTTGCCTGTACGTTTAAAAAACGTGCAATTATCGCGGCATCGAATTTCTATCCGAGTCGCAGCGTGCCGGGACGCGACCGTTGATTGCCACTTGAGCGATTGCATCTTGAATGATCGAAAGATTCTACCTAAGCTTGTTCTCTTTCCCTTTCGGGACGAAAACTCTCGATGACAAACAACCACCGATTACCTCGCGGTATTTCCTCGAAAGCAAAACGGTATTGCTAGTCGATTATGCGCATGTATAAGTAATTTATACGATTACAATTTGTGCTATTGTTGCCTCTTATCTAACATAGAAATGATTTTGAATATAAAACGTACACTTTATTCATTATTAGACTCTGGAACCTTATACTAAAAAAATTGAAACCTAGCAATTTAGAATTTACATTTTCTTTACTACGATGCATTGAAGTCTTAAACAAATAAATGATCCAGAATATTAAAATGTACATTTTATTCATTTTTATTTAAAATCTTATATCATTTGGTAGATCTGAAATCTGTGATGCATTTAAATCTTATATTTTAGAATTCTAGACCATTTCTTTGTTTAAAATATGGTTTAATCGATAGATAAGCTCTTCTATATATATACTTGTCTGTCAATCTATATACATTGATTTTTTTATATTTATCTTATTTCGAACAATTTGAAATGTGAAAAATTTACGTATCTGTTATAACCCTTTTTATTCACTAAAATCTCGCCATTTTTGTTAGTTTTTCTCTGAATACGTTCCTGTGTAAAGATTATTTTAGCGATTTTATAAAATATATGAAATTATGATTTAAAAAAGAAACATGTTTAACTTAATAATGTTATTTAAAAAATAGAAAAATACTTTTGCTGATCTTTCATCATCTTTTCAACTTTATCTGCAGCATCTTTCATAATGTTTCATTATTGCAGGCTCTTTAGATTAGTTTCTTATCAACTTAGCAATTTTAACGTTAAACTTGGAAAACTTGCGGCGATGACCCGTGTGCGTCTGAAGATGCATTTTCAGAGATCGTTAGCGCAGGCGGATTAGCTTGGTTCCGTTCTGCTTACAGCGGAAAGATCCCCGGTCGTCGTCTCATTCCGTGTGTTCTCCACACTCTAATACCTTCTTTATATCAACGGCTCGTAACCAGGTTAATATTATCTAGCTCTCGATTGCGCGATTATCACGCGAGTGAAGTCGCGGAAACAGTACATTTTGTTGGTTCCACAAATTTTTCCTCTGTTCCAAATATATAAAAATACATTTACAATAGATAATCGCTAAAGTCTATACAAGAATAATTAAGTCAGCCTTAGCGTAAAACTTGTTGCGTGACTTTACATCTAAATGATAATAATCTAGATTGGTGATATTGATTTTAGAACTTTGTTTCATAGCTTTCTTTTAATTTAATAAAATTTTGTTTTTATAACTCTATTTTATAATATAATTTGTTATGCCATATGTTAGATATTCAATAAATAAATTAATTCAGAAAAACAAGCCTTATCAGAAGATGGTGTTGTGACGGTAATTTGTTTCATTATGAATGAAAACATTTCTTCCGTATTTATATCATATGAATATATCTTTATGTATGTGTATAATATACGGTGGATAAAACATGTAGCGTGTAACTAATGTTTGATGCGTGCTGGCATATTTCCGTTGCCTCGTTGGAACGTTATGTTCCGTTCTGACTACGTTATAATTTTAATCGCTATACGCAAGCATGGTAATTAATATCCCATCTCATTTTATTTTATTAAATGATCAGAAGAGGATGAATGTATCGATTTAAATATTGATTTGTCTAAATCGCTTTAAAAAAATTGTTGTTGACGCAAAGCGAAAATGATTATGTGCAAAAATATTGCTGGCTTGCATGGTAGTTTAACAATATTGAGTGAAAGTATCAACAAAATTAAACACGAACATCGCTCGAATGCTTGCACTGAATTTCACATTTAAACTCGACATTTCTCATCCAAAGTTTCAACAATGAGAACAAAGTATCCGCGATACGATCGTACGCGTGCATGCACGCGCTATTTTCTCACGCGCAAACCGTATTATGTTTTTACTGATCGTGATATCCACGTGATACATGCAATCGAGTGCACTCGATGCACAGGCGGATTTAAAAAATGCATTAGGAATGGTCATTAACACTAAAAATCAGGTTTAAAATAAGAGCAAGAAATAAATTGTTACAATTTGCATTACTTTCTACGAGAAGATAATCTGTGAATAATAAAAGAAATAAAAACTAATATGATATTGTTAAAATATTTATAAACATTAATAACGCCACTTGATTTTTGCGAGGTTTACTGCGAAAATTATACAGTTGACTATAGCCGCAATGAATACAATTATTTTTTTTATACATTTTTTTAGAATAGAAGCGTGATAAATGCATAAATGCATATTGATGCAGGTTTGGAAGTTACTGTGGCATATCATCGAGGGCTTCCCAGAATCACGGTGCCTCTTCCATCCAGAAGAGAACATTGCTCGTTCACAATGAAGCCAATAACGCATACGGTTGGCAATTTTATAGATATGTTAAAAACAGAGGATCGTGGCATCGATCGAGCATGCATAACATCGCTAGGTGAGATATCGTGGCTAACTAATTCATTTCCTTAATGGCTAATTGATGGAAGCATTAAAGTCAGATAACCGAGTCAAAATAGTTTTTCGCATAATAGTGCAAGATAAGAAATTTGATCGTTTTTCAGATGGCATCAGGATAGCTTCCAGTAACACGATAGAATCTCTTTTAGAAGAGGATTTCAAATTAATCATAAACGATAACGAATATGTTGTCACGCCGCCGTTACAAGAAAGGTGCACGACAGTGAGTTATCATATAACGACGAGTTTTTCCACCGACTTTATGTTTATATTAAAACTTTGAACAATTAATATTTCAATCAATTGTAGTTTTTGCTTGTCAAGTTTTGCTTCACATTTTCTTGTTGAACCATCACGTCTCACAAATATATCGACATATGTCTGTCACCTTTGCAGGAGGATCTACAGAAACTTGGAGACGTACAAGCACTCGTGAATCAACTACACGAGGCGTTCAACGTGCGAGAATATCAAGTCGACATGGAGAGATCAGCTCTCGCCGAACTGGAAGATATTAGATTACAGCTAGTACCTTTGGAGCAGGTAAAAACGCTAAAATAATAATCATTAAGTTATATGTAGATTGCGGCATACGCGGCGTAAGAATATCGGTGCGAAGTAGTAATTAGATTTGCTAATTGATTTGATGATAATTAAATGAAGCGCACGCACCAACGAATTAACCGTCTTAAAGGCGGACGGCACTTCTATTGTTCATTCTTTTTTCACCGCGCCCGCGGCTATGGTTTTACGACTCTTCTTAATTGCCATATTCTTGAGCGTTCTAATTAGCACACCTGCGTCGCGCTTCGCACACGTGACCGAACGAGCAGCGATACTTTTCTAAACCCGCTTTGTGCTCACCGCGCTCGTTATATTTGCAGTTATGCAACGCGACGAGAAGAGAATTTCTGAAAAGTATTTCTCGCGCCTATTTTTTTTTTTTTATGATATAATGAAGCAAGAAAAGTACAAGTTTTTACACATTTCATTATTGTCTTATATTATTTGCTCTACTTTTTTCCTCGCTACATGAAATACGAGGTAGCTAAAATATCTTCGCTGTGAGAAATTACGATATAAATGGGTGAAACAGTTAAGTGATTCATATAAAATTTATATTTCTTTTTTATTTCGTAATTTTTCTCTTGATTATTTTAGAAATTGCAAGAGATACAAAACGCTGCTTCGAAGAGGGCAAATTTCTTCGTCTGGACGTTCCTAATTATGATGTCTATCCAATTCGGGGCATTAGCTAGATTAACTTGGTGGGAATACTCGTGGGATATAATGGAACCCGTAACTTATTTCGTAACTTACGGCACTACTATGATGTGGTTCATTTATTACCTCGTCACCAGACAGGTTGGATATATATACTATATATATATATATTTGTATAAAAGAAATTTGCATAAAAATATTACAAATGATGAAAAATTATTATTAAAATTGTATCTCGATGCTACTTAACTATTATTCTCTACCTTCACATAGGAATACATGTTGCCGGATGTGTTAAATAGACGTCACCTCATTGTGCTTCATAGAAGAGCGCGGAAAATCGGTCTCGATCTCAACTTATACAATTCACTGAAGGAGCGGGCCTACGAATTAGAAACCACTTTGAAAATTATTCGCGGCCCTCTGCACGATTATAAGACTCAACTGCAGCGAAAGCAACGTTCTAGATCCAGTTCCAGCAGCTCAAGATCACCAAGTTCCTCGCCTAGTCCCAGTCCTCGTCGAGAGGCATCCTACACATATTTATAGCGTGTGCAAACTCAAATGACCCAAACAAAATGTTAGCAATGTTGGCAGATTATTGTCAATCTGCCAACATTGCTAACTATTGACTGTTCGTTATGGTTCGAAATTGCACAACAATATATTTATTTATTATAATACACAAAGTCTCTTAAATTCATTATCAAGCATGGAACATCAACGCGTAAGTTAGTAAGAAAGGTGCGCGTTACACAAAAAAAGTCGAACAAGAGGTACCATCTATTCCAAGAGATAGAATTAAAAACACAAGCATAGAAATACACATGTGAAGGATTGCTATTCTCAACACCAACATTTGACTATCTGGGAATATTTCAACCCTTGTTTCATGACGTCTAGTGTACTTCTCTTTTACATTTTTCTCTAATGTCTTCCAAACAAGTCGACAACATTGATATTTGATAACCGCCATATTTTAATGTCTGGTAAACGCGCGTGATGAGATTTGGTTACCGCCGATATCACTTGGAAAATTAAGTCGAGATCTGAAATATCACTGCGGATTACTTTACACAACACCTTGACTAAATTTTATATTCCACGTTTGAGACGTTTCGGAATGTTCAGTTGCGACCTGACTTTAGAAATGTCTTTTTCGGAGCTGGTCTCTTGGTCGGACACCTCATCTATTAACACTATAATTTTGGTTTATTTTCGTCCGCGTAAAACAATATTTGTCGGATAAACCCTCCTTATCAGCTATTTCATAAGCCTCTGCATACCCATTCGCATAATTCAAGCACAGAAGGTTTCTATTTTTTTGAATCTCTCCCTCTATATTTTAGATACACCGCTCTCTTGTACCTTAAATCATAAATAGAATATCTTTCAGCGTCGCAACGCGTCACGGCAACCCAAGCTTTTAAATCAACTTTAGTTATGTATTATTTACAGGTTTTTTTCTTCCCTTTAGCATTTTTCATATTCTTCTCCATAAAAGTCTTGGTCCATGAATCTTGAAAATTTTCCCCAGTATTCTCGTTTTATTTTATCTATTCTTTGATGTTCACTCTGTTTCTCATCAGGACATATTTCTCTCAAGCTAGGTCAGTTTTATCACTTCTATACTTTAGGTATATTGCTCTTTTTTCGGCTGCCATTTTCTTAACTTCATTGGTTTGTGGTTTGTGGTTTGTGGTTTATTCTGTCAGAGTTAGTTTTCCTTTTACCTATCGCTTTATCTGTAGCTCTAACAATGTTGCAGGATATGTTCTGTCAAGCTTCTTTGACACCATCTCCTTTAGTGACTGGATTGTTGATTAATAAAAATGCACAATAATGATCTCTTCTTGTAAACTTCAATCAGTTGTAGTGTATATTCTGACCATTACATGATGCTGTGTATTTTATTAAATACTTTGTAATTTTATTAAATAGATCTCTAGGTTGGTATGTGTGATCATGTGATTCTATTTCTTGGCATATGTTTGTAAAATAAGTGTTCTTATTCTTAATAATGTATGCACATTCAATTTCTCTACTTATATTCCGGAATTCTACTTTCTCATGTTCTGTTCTAAACCGTTATGTGCTATTAGTCTTCTATCCTCTATTTTTGTTAAGGTTTTATCAGAAATTCAGTGTTTACGTTTCTCCTTTTTTTAACATTTGTTGTTTTTGAGTTGCATTAGAAACGCACAATTTTATTTTGTCCCATATTTGTTGCGGTGGTATATTATCACTGACAGCGGGCATTGTTTCTTTTATTGTCTGTTGAAACTCCGATACATTATTGGAGATTTCCATGTGACGAGGATACTGCAGTCTTATTGCTATTTTAAATGTTATGCGTAATCTCGCTACCAGTAGATTGTAATCTTATCCGCAAATCGTTCCAGGATATGTTCTTATTGTTGAGAAAGCAGATCTCCATCGAGAATTTGAAAGTATGAAATCTGTTTGGTTACGAGCTCCATTACAGGGTTACAGGGCTTGCTCACGTGTACAGCCTTTGTGGCAAAAAGTGTTCATGATGGTCAAATTGTTCTCTACAGCAAACTCTAGTAAACGCTTACCTTTCTCGTTTCTTACAATTTCGATATGCATAATTATTGTATATATATATTACATACAAAGTGGTATTATGACATACATCGACGTTGATGTTATTGTATATACACAGTTTTTCATAAAATCAACGAAATAGCTAATTTATTAATAATATAATTTAGTACTCTAAGTAAAGATAAGGATAAAAAGTTTATCTCTAAGTAAAAGAAGATATTTGAATAGCTATTACAATGTAAATATAATTTCAATACATGAACATTATTCTTTCCATTAATTTTACTGTTGAACATTTGCACAAATAAAAATCTATCCAAAAAACCACGATCCAAAGAAATATTAACAGTAGAAAAAATAGATTTATACACTTGCCTGCTCACTCTTATTGTCCTATGATATTAATGCTACTTACAAAAGTATTTAATGTTCCTTCAAAACTATCCATCAAAAATTTCTAATTCTTAGATAATCAAACTCTCTTTACTATACAGAATATTATATGATTAGAGAAGTAAAACGCACCACACTATCTCATTTAGCATCATTGCTCTTAATAGATGCAGCACGAATAATACTACTATTAGTGTTATGCTATTCTAAACAATATTCACGAAAGTATCATAATGTAAGAAACGCACATAGATTAAGCTTTTAAAACTAAAGAACTTCTCGCTTTCGTAAAATCTATCCGTCCGTTGAGATGGTTTGTTAAACTCATAATCAGCTTTATTTTTCTTATACTTATGCTAACAATCTAACAAAAAGGTAGAAAAGTTTAATAGAATTGTTCTATTCCGTGTTAATGCTACAAAAGCTATCTTTATAATCATTTATTTTGCCAAGATGTTAATTCCTGACTAGGTTCCTGACAATCTCCTGTCGAAATTAAAATATATTTAATTAAATGATTCTAAAGATAGCATCTTGTTAAATTTTTATGTCTCGTTATATTATTTTTTATGTAATGTTATAATTAAGAAATATTAAAATATATATATAGTATTGTATTTTTTTCGAACGGTCAGATAAGTTAAAATTTACTGTTAACATGTTAGATGCGCCAATGCTTTTTTACAACAGGAAATGAACCATAGAATATCATAGAAGATACATTCACACATGTAGGGCGTCTCAGCACTCTTTAGAGTTTATCCTACTTCTCACATCAATACAATTATACGTTTCAAACTAAAAATTAAAGACATTTACAAATTTGTAACGAGTAAGAAACGTAATTATCTAGTGTAGTGTGAATGAAAGTATTGCTTTCCTTCTGATCGTCACTGCACAACTACCTTCCTCAAATATTTTGTATTGTTCTTAGAGAATATTTCATATAAAAAGATTTTTGTACATATATAAATATACATAGATCCATACACGCATATATGTACATTACACATAAAATTTACACTATACTAGCATATTTTATTGTGAGTGATATTGCCTTAGTGCATTTCCTACAAGCTTCGACGCCTAATTCTCGATTGATGCATCAATAGATAATCAAAGTTAATTATGTTTAAGATTATTGTATATCAATATATATAGTATATATAATTACTTCTGAATCCTGATGTTAAAAGAAGAAATTACTTGTGGAATATTCACGCTATTCGCAAACTTGCCAATGCCAACTACTTCGTTTCACCAAATCGCACAAGAAAGCCGAAATCGAGCATTAAATTTAGCCGCTAAAATTGAACTGCTCGAAATAATTCTTTGTGACAAGTTTCACCAATTTTTTATATCTATTTTATATCAGCATATAATTTTTTAATATTCAAGCCATCGAAATTTGTGCGTCCAATTTGACGAATTTAATTAAAAATCTGATTCTGTATATAAAATCTAATTGATAAATGTATCCGTAAAAGAACAAGTGTCACCGAACAAATCTTACTATAAAATATACGAATCTCAAGAAATTTTATGTAGCGACTCTAAAAAACTATGCTTCAACAAGCGCACTTACAAATATTTATTTGTACTTTTACGTGTACATATTATTACAATTATGCATGAGTATGTATTCAAAGCGTGCTGTGATTTACGTCCAATGTATTTACTTCCATGTGAAGAGAAAGGAAAAGAGAAAAGAATGGAACAAAATATAAACATGCAACAATCACAGATCGAAATACAATTAAACCGTGTAATTAATCAATATCTATCCCTGTATCTGTCATTTATTTTTATTTTATTTCTTTTATATTTTATTCTACATAGATTAATATTTTTTTTAATTATCTTTTGCTATTATAATTTTTATTTAATCGCTTAAATAATCAAAAAATATTTACTGATAATTCTTTTTTAAATAAACCGTATGAGAATAACTTTTTTATAGAAACAAAATAAAATAATTTTTTATATAAATAGCGCTATAAACACTTGAACGCCCGATTGCGTCTACCGGCTCATTCCGAGTGACAAATATTTTTGGCGCCATTTATAGTGCCTAACCCTAACCTAATGAAAATGATCGTACCGATTAAAAGGTAACTAGTGTTTTCTTATTATATTTTTATATTTATATAAAATAGGAAGAAATTTGTCTGTATGAAATAAATCTATTTTTATTTTAGAGATGGAGTTATAGAAGACTGGGCCATTATAGATCTCCAAGGAGATCTAAAATTCGAAAAATCTGAAAATTTAGATAATCAATTAATCGGTGATCTTCACTTTACAAAAACTGGAGTACCGATTTTAATTATTGGAATTCATGTACTGCATGGAAAAGAAGTGACACTTGAGAAACCTTTGATTGTATTGGAAAAGCAGCATAGCAATACAGGAGATGAAATAATGGAAGAAGAATCTACTGTAAAGACAGAGTATATTGTAAAAGCTATTGTGAAGAAGAAACTAATGTTTAAATCAAGACCAAAACCTATAGTAACTAATGTTCCAAAACCTTGTTAAAATAGATCTATTGTATTTATTCTTATTACTTAAATAAATAAAACTTTTATTGTAAAAAAATGTTTTATTAATTTGTCAAAATTATTTTGTGTTTTGTGAATTAAGTTAACGCACTTAATAGTATAAGATTAATCTACACATTTAGCTTTAGATTGGATTAAATATTTATTACAATTATTACAGTTAGTCCTTCATCTCGCCTTCTTCATCCGATTCTTCCACTCCTCTTATATACATGACATTATTGCATCTGATTAATACTTCTCCGAGATTTCCAGTGCAATTACCATCTATATGTTCTTCAGTATTTGCTAACTGTAAATTCATATATCCATCCACTGAAACTAAGTAACCTTTATACTCATGACCCCACTTTAATTTCACCATCACTGGTTTTCCAGTTAAACCATTTAGAAATGGTTTGGGATTTACGGGCATTGTCGCAGCCATGGTAAAAATTTTGAAAAATCTGTAAAAATAAATTCTATATATAACATTTTAAAGATATAATTAGATATAATTTGATATATATTCAATATTATTTACTAATGTGTTCATATACCCTCCCCTCCCCCCCATACTTTCGGAGAATACATTTCAATAGCCACATTAACTTACTTTATATCTTTACACAAATTACAAATATATCTCACATAAAATACACTTAGTATAATTTAAGTGAATATGTTAAGAGTTATGTATAAAAATATATATTTTTTAATAAATACAACAACAAAAGTAAAGTATCTTGTGTCATATATTAAAAGCATACACACTATTTTATATATGCGTATATATGTGTGTGACATATGTATTTACTTACGTATTTTGCAAATAAATAAAAATCTTTCAAGCACAGCGTGCAATTTCTACTTTTTCTAATTTTTGGATTCCTAACCCCGGCTTGAGACCGTATCACGCCTTTCGGTATGCAACTAACCTCGTTACCATGAATAGTTCCAAATATCTGACATTCTTTACGAAAGGTGGACTATCACAAACTGCCAACTGCAGAAAATAAAATTTTATAATTTCTTAATACTTATCCACAAGATAATATTGTAAGACAATTTCCAATCAAAAGATTGGATAAAAAATGTTATAGTTTTTGATGCATTTATGAAAGTTCGGAAATCTATATACACATATCCTTTTTCTCCATATAAAATCAAAGGTTTGTTCTTTGTAGCTAAACTTTCTGTACTAGTGCAAGAAGTGTATATACGCTGAAGCGTTCTTGCAGAGATGCAGCTCTAGAGGAGAATAAATTTCATAATTGTTTGATAATCTAACCTAATCTAACCTAACATTAATATATCAAAACTATCATTGTACATCGCTAACAATGAATATTTTACCAAAGAAAAGGTATGAATTATTATTATTTCTAATGCATTTTTTATTGCATATATTTTGACTGTAATTGTTATTTTATATTTGTTCAGATGGCATGTTCGAACGAAAGAGAACATTGCTCGTGTACGTCGGGATGAAGCAAAAGCTGCAGAAGAAGAAAGAATTAAGCAAGAACGTATTCAAAAAGCTGTACGTAATTAATTATTCAAAATTTTTATTATAGAAATTTTATGTTATGAATACGATTTAATTTAATATTTATAAATTATTTTTATTGATTTTGCTATTCAAAATTACTGATTGCAATCAACATTTTGTTCTCATTATTTTAGGAAACAGAAGCGAGAATAAATTCGTTAAGGGATCAGGCAAGATCCAAATATGATGGTCGTGCAGAAACTCAGAGTACCAGTAAAAAGTTGGAGCATGTCAACTTTTTTGCTGAGCTTGAGGATGGAAAAATTGATTACAATAAACCTAATGTGGAACATGAAAAGGAAAAGAAGGAGGAGAAGGAAAAATATGAGAAGCAAATTGGATATTTGACATATTTAGGACAAGATACTAATGAAGCAACTGGAAAAAAAAATTGGTATGAGGAATTACCGAAAAGACTAACAGATACAGAAAAGGATGTGGAAGTAGAAACAAAGAAGAAAACTTTATGTGATCCAATGGTTGATATAAAAAAATATCTAGATATTATGCAACCTAAACATAATGAGACCTGTTCAATAAAGATAGAAAATGTTAAGAGAAAGCGTCATAGCTCTAACAGTTCTCATTCTGATCAGGAAAGTCGCAGTATACACAAAAAACATAAGAAGGAGAAAAAACATAAAAAGCATAAGAAGGAAAAGTATAAACAATTGGTGAAGAAAGAAGATCAGAGTAAGAATATAGATATAGAAAAATTAAGAGCAGAGAGAAAGCTTAGGGAACAAAGTGAAAAACTAAGGACTGAAGCGTTATTAGCTAAATTGAGAGGTGATCCTGTGCCTGTCACAGTACCAGAAACTCCTAAACCTGCTATAAAACAGAAATATAATTCTCAATTCTTTCCTGAAATAGCGAGACAAAATGTAGAAAGAACACCTAAATGCACGTAAAATTGTATTATTTACACATTTTATTAGGAATTGTTAATATTATGTCTATTAACATGTTATATGTCAATATAATTAAATATGTACATATATGTATCGGATTTTGTACAATAAATAATATGAGCAATCAAATAATGGTTATAATTTTGTAAGAATTAAACGTTGCCAATCTTGAAGTGAGCACTGCTCATGAGTGTGATACCAGGACATGAATGTATTGATTCCTTCAAAAGGACTTCTTGTAAAATTATTTGCAGAGAACATTCATGTTCACCTTTCATGTTTTTTTTCATAGTATCATTTTTACATTGTTCAAGCAAGAGCACTTCTCAACCACTTAAAACTTTCTATTCCTGTTCATGAATATATTAACATTCATCATGATCACTAGACAGTTCTAGATAAAAATCACTTTCATCTTGATCTACAATGTCATTATCTTCGTTTCCACGTGTTGTTAAA
This sequence comes from Linepithema humile, assembly GCF_040581485.1. NCBI lineage: Eukaryota > Metazoa > Arthropoda > Insecta > Hymenoptera > Formicidae > Linepithema > Linepithema humile. The sequence goes on along the minus strand of NC_090130.1, from coordinate 5,178,363 downwards.
GTAATGTTATATCTTTTTTTAAATTTATCTACAAAACCTGTAGAAGCTTTAAAATTGTTTGTACCATTAATCATTTCATTAAACTCCAAGGCTTTCTTTCGTAGCATTGGTCCTGTCACAAGCTCTCCAATATTTTTTTTTTCAAGAAACCATTTGTACAAGGCCTGATCAAGACCAGTATTTTCAATGCCTGTGTATCTCTTCTTGGATGTTGTTCCATGACACATAATAAGTATATCTCTTTTTCTTAATAGATTTTCTTTAGACTTTTTTATAAATGTAATTGTATCTTTGGATACTTTGTACTCTTGTGCAAGATCAGTACCTTTTTCTCCTTTATCAAGTCGCTCTAAAATTTTAACACGATCTTCGATGCTAAGATTTTCTCGCTTAGGTTTCTGAAAGGACATAAAAGATATATTTGTTATAAATTAAAATATAAGATACACAAAAAATCAGTGAAGACATTGTTAATGAAATAGGTAATTCTAATGTAACTCATGTTAGCATACCTTATTTGATGCCATTGATGCCTTATTTTTTACATATTTTCTATACATTTTATTTTTTTAAACTTAGAGATTCTTTATGTGTATATTCTTCAATTATTAACTTAATTTTTTCCTTTACATTACTCCTGTATTATTTCATACGCATGCGTGAATAAAATTGGATGTCATTATCAACTTGGCCCTATCTAACCCCCCCCACTATTTCATGTTCTGTACTGACGCCAGTTGGAATTAATCCGCAGCGTGGCGCTAGTTGTTCTGGTTGGGCTATCAGATTCAGCTCAAATTAAAGAGAAATGAAAATGACAAACCCACTAAATAAATTTTAAAAGATCAAGTAGCAAATAAGTATCACGTAAAAATATCACTTCTTACTTGTCATTTCTCTTTAATTTGAATTAAATCTGACAATCCACCAGACAACTAGCGCCACGCTACGGATTAATTCCAACTGGCGACATTAACGAACACAACCATTGCATACGCTTGGATAGGAAGTCAGAGAGGGTTGGTTATTATGCACTTGATCAATTCAGAATTGATTTTTACTTTACATATGAATGTACTTTTATAATAAAAATTAGAACTGAGAAAAAAATTCAGAATATACAGTATTGTTTGGTCTGATGAGTCAGGAATGCGATATATAAAACGAATAATCATTGCATGGACTCTTTTAATCTCTTAATCAATTTTTTATTTAAACATCAGTGCAACATTTTTATTCTTAAGATACTTATGTAATTAAAATATGCGAATGAGAATCAAAGTAGGAAAATGTAAAAAAATTTTTTTTTATCTTACAGAAAAAAAATGTACAGAAATGAAAAACGAACAAACCGAGCATAATTTGTGACCACGTGACGTATCATGGCAGAACATCACGGATTTCACGGATATTGTGCTGAAATTTGACGTTTACCTCAATTTTTTTAATATTTCCATACATCCTTAAAACAGCCTTTACTTTCTGTGAGTTTATCTTCTTATCTGTCACTTTACCGGCGATCTTTCTTTATTACTTTGCGCGCAAAAATGTTTGGAAATCTCGAAGCAGACGCCTGTATGCGCGAGAGCTTCGCGAAATATGATTTCGAATTCAAACATTTTCGAATGCATATTTTTGATTTATTTTATAGATGTCATCGAATGAGGAACTTAATTTTTCGTTGTAGAAATATATTGTTTTTTGAGTTTAATTACTGTTCGCATTACTAGTCTCACTGTTATTCACTCGTAGAGATAACCTCATTATTCTATATTGTTATGTATTTAAATATCTTATTCTCTTGAAAAATGATAAATTTCTCGATTTTTGAAAATTTTTAGAAGTATACACATATAATAGCATATTTTTTGTACACATCTGTAAATAGTTTGTATATATTGACATTTATATTTCAGGAAATATGAAATTAATTATGTAAATATCCAAATCCTTAGAAGATCTATTAATGCATAATTAGATTATAATTTTCATTAAACAATGAATGAAGATACAAATGAAGATATATCTTATTTAAGTTGCGATATAAATGGTACAAGATACATTTGTAAAATAGCACCGACGGACATTATAAAAGATGTGACATCTAATGAAGAGCAAAACACAGTTGATATGGTCAATATGGATACTGTTAAGGAAACAGAGCTAGAAAAAGAAGAAGAAGAATCAATATCGCTGATTTGTCTGAATGGACAAGTGTATGCATTTCAAAATGGAATATTTCAAGAATTAGATACTAACCAGATCGTAGAGCAAACAGATTGTCATGAAAAAACACTTTTAGTTACTAAAGATATGGAAAATTGTGGAAATGAGTATCTTAGTAACGAAAATATAGTAATCGAAAATGCATATGAACAGTCTGAAGAACAGTATGAATCCGTTACAGAAGAGAAAGACGTTGTTATGGAAGATGATAACGTTAATGCTGATGATTTTGTAGAAATTGTTACAGCTTTCAAATGCAAAATATGTACTTACATGACCCAAGATAAAATACAATTACTAAATCACATTCAGAAAATACATTTAAATTCTACTGTAGATATTGAGGTAAGCAGTAATTTAGATTTGGATCACAGTTTAGGTTTTTAATTAAATAATTATATTTTACTAGTTGAAATTGTAATAATGCAATATAAATTGATTTTTATATATGATGTATACAGCCAAAAGAAGAATCTAAAAACATGGGGGAAGTAAGAATAGTGTATATGTGCACAGAATGTTCCAATTGTTTCCCTTCTTTTGAAGACTGCAGAGGACACATGATTAATGTAATTATTTTAAATTTAATGTTTTGTAAGACAACTCTTTTTTCATATAACTGATATGATGGAATATATTTTTTTCAGGATCATCAATTAACAGACATTGGAAGTGATGAAATTGGGAAAGAAAATTTGACAGATCTGACAAATCCCATCTTGATGACCGAACATGTGGGCCAGCATATTGAAAACAATGAGGTAGAACGTCCTGTAAAAATTTCAAAATCTATAAGTTCAGAATATATACGTAACAAGAAAATGATAGAATCCACAGAGAGAACTGTAAAGTAAGTAATTTTATAAGAAATATGTTCTATAAGAATTTGTTTTTCATTTACCTTTTTTAAATGTATATAATCTTTGCAAGATGTTCGTATCAGGGCTGTCCATACAAGTTCACTTCACAGGAAATTATGCAGCAGCATATTCTCTGTCACATAGAATCTGAGACAGTGACAACATTCAAATGTACCATATGTCGTGATATGAAGTTCGCAAAGTGGCGTCCATGTAGTTTACATTTATGGAAGAAACATCAAATTGGTTTGTATAACACGAGATGCATAAGTATATAGTGTTAAAAGAATTTATATTTAATATTTTTATTTAGACATAGGTTTGTTCACTTGCAAAATATGTAACACTTACAAAAGTGCTACTATGGTGAAACTCTTAACACACATGAGAGTGCACAGTGACACTCGGGAATATGAATGTCCTGAATGTGGAAAATGTTTCAAACAAGCTAGTCAATTGCGCAATCATCGAGTGATGCATTTAGACCGCAAAACATCAGAAGTAACTCGATGGTACACCTCCAAGAAGTGCGATATATGCGGTAAAACTTATGCGAATTCGAAATGTTTAAAGAATCACATTCAAGCTGTACATTCAAAACTACGTCCGTATGTTTGTAACATCTGCGGCCACACTAGCGCTAGGAAGGCGATGCTGGAAATGCACTTGCGTCAACATACAGGAGCCAAACCATTCAGTTGCGAGATTTGCGAATACAAAACTGGAGACCATAACACCTTACGGCGGCATATTATGCAACATACAGGTAAATATTGTATTAATCGCTATAAAAGAAGTGCATTAACGTTATAAGAAAGAATAATATGATTTTCTTCCACAGGATTCCGACCGTATAAATGCCCGCATTGTTCTTACACTGCAATACAAAGCAGTAGTTATAAAAATCATCTAAAATCGAGGCATCCCTTGTCGTCTGGCTTATTTACATGCGACCTGTGTCCTTTTAAAACGGTCAAGAATGAAAGTTATATTCAGCATGTAACAAACCATGAAAATGGCTTGATAAAACCTAACGTACCGAAAAAAGGTAATATTAGCATTTGTTTACAAAATTGCACATTCGTTTACTCTCTAATTTAGCAGGATTAGCATATTTTTATTTGTATTCCTTTACAGATGGTGAAAATGTTGAAGTCTTTCCTGGTAATATTGCAGCAGCGCAATTAGTTTATAGCTGCTTGGGTGCCTTTTCAAAAGACGGGGATACGTTAGAAGCTAATTTGATGTCTTCCTCAACGTCTGCTGATGGTACTTCGCAAACAATTACGATACAAATACCATCGAAACATCTCGAAGGTTCACTGTCAACAAGAGAAAATTTAAACAAAAGTTCTACAATTGAGCAAGAGGACGATGAAACGATGCATTGCTTCTTAAAAATTCCTAGAGAAGAAGAAGAAAGTATAGATACTGGTGGTATAACGATACCGGCAGAACCTGAGGAAAGAAATGTAAGAACAATTGATATTGAAGAGACAAGCGTGATAAACAGTGATATTGAAGAGACGAGCGTAACAAACATTGATATTGATTCGTGAAATCATGCAAATCAATAATAAAGAATTAATGTCAGAATTAATAAAATGACTTCCAATAAGTTTAAAATAAATTAAATGACATTCAAGTTCTAATAATACACCTTACAATGATAAAATGTTGTTCTAGTCAAATATTACTTAGTAATTATTTAGACATTATTACACAGTTTTTTTCAACAACATGATAGAAACACCTTATTTAATGAAAACTTTTGAATGTGATATTTTTTGGACCTATGCAAACATTATGGGTATTTAGTTTTGGATGTATAGACCGAACTTGGGTTAAAAAGATATTAATATTAAATTGGATCTTTTCAGTACATTATTCCTTCGTTTATAAATTTCACGGAATTTTAAAGCGTCATAAGGCATGTGTTCTTGGAAATATATTTATTAATAATTAAAATTATGGAAGTGTACATAAAAAACGTAAATTAATACTCAAAGTCATAAAATGTAAATTACATTAGCCTTTCAAGTGTTACGTTTCATAATACAATTATAAAATATTTTTGATTGAAGAAAAATGTGTATCAAAGTCTTGAGTTTGATAAAATATCAAGTAAAAACTGAAAAATTAAATGAACTGAATAAGATTTCTTTTCCTTTTTTTTTTTAAATTACACCTTGGGCAATTCACCATAATAAGCTGTACAAGCTGTAAACCTCCCATTGAGCACGTTTTGTTGAATTTCCACCTTGTCATACTTATTAGCTAACATGGTAATCTGTAATTTTATTTACATCTGTTAAATCAATGTTGCAAAAAAAAAATATATATATATATTCTTTTATTATTTACCTGTAGAGCAGATGAATTTTTAGGTAAATAATAGGCCACGTGTTGTGTAATTCCCTTTGCTGCTTTGAATATATTAGTTCCACCAATGGGAGGCAAAATACTTTCGAGATCGAATACTTTCTTCTTTATGTAATCAGGACCACCCCATGGTGGACTTAAAAATACAACATCTGCAACTAAACGTGGCGCTAATTGCAGGAAATCTCCAACAATGAATTCTATCCTATCTTCTACACCATAAATTCCTGCATTGTGCCGAGCAATCTTGATTTTATTGGGATCGATATCAATAGCAATCACTGTAAAATAGAATGTATAAATTTGTTTTTGTTTGTAAACTTTTATATAACAAATAAACAAATATACAAAAACACACCTTTTTCACATGTGAACGCAAACTGAATAGCATTGCTGCCTGCACCACAAAATGCATCAATAATTGTATCACACCTGCATCTTTCTGCTATGTCTTTTGCTATTTCTTCAGGTGTGACAGAAAACCAGCTCTCTGCAAACAAAATATATTATTGTCACTTTCTACGTGTAGGATTTATTTTGTAGGATATATATGGAATACATACCACGATCTAATTTAATTCCATCTTCATATCTGCTGAAGAGACCAAATCGCTTGATATAATATTTCCATAGTTTATAATCACTTGCTATTTCTTTTGGAATAGCTTTATTTAATCTTTTAACTTGTTTCTTCTTTTTTTTCTTTTGCATCATTTTTATATAATCTTCCTCATCAGAACTTGATGTAAACATAGCTTGTGCTTTTGCATAGGAACCTTTGTCTATTAACTGTACATCAGTTTCTGCAGACACCGATGATGAATCACAAGACAAAGACTTGTTTGCCTATTAGAAACAATAGAAACTAATTATATAGAATCTTAGGCTCTACACATAATAGAGAAAATATTAGGAATAAGAATAAATATTAATTAGAAGTAGAAAATTAATGTTATTTCATTTCAAAACAAGAAAATAAAATGGATTAACATATGAATTAGGAAATAAGAATTGGAAATAATTAAGCATTTCATTTCCTTGTTTGAAGTAAAATAATTCTAAATTGCTCTTCCTAATATTTAATATTTATTCTTATTTCTAATATTTTCTCTATTATGCGTTGGGCTTTACAACTAAGAGAAAAACGTGCTTAAAGGAGAACCATGTGCTTAAAAGAGATGTCAATATTGAACCACTTACATAAATATTTGCTCTATGTAACTGTGCAACATTATACTTTCTGCGTCGAAAACGAAAAAATTTATAATTATTGAACATTGCAAGAAACAAAAAAAAGTACAGGAATTGCAACAAAAAACAACATTCACAACTACAATCACAGATTCAACATTCCAAACAAAGGAACCTACAAATTGCGTTAAGTGCGCACATCTTTTATTTATGTACGCCAGCGTCCTCTCGGGAACTATTAGAAAGACAGTAAATCAAATCGGATGATAATCGTGGAAAAAATTCGCATAAATATAGTACCGTGTCAAAAATATATATACACACTTTTATGAAATAACTGAATAGTAATAAATTATAAAACTAATATTAGTTTACGTCAGCAAATCCAATAATAATATCGAATACAGAAAACAGTCGGTAACATAACATTCTCCAATTATCCCTAATTTCATGGACCCATTCATTCAACTATATTTTTTGTGAAAAATTTTTATGTAAATTTTAAATAATTAGAATACACCAAAAAAAAAACATCTAAACAATTAAAATTTAAAGTTAACATAAGACCAATATACGTACATATTGGCAAGCAACATTCTAATATAGATAGCAAACAAAATAAGAAAAAAAAAATATATATATATACAGATTTCCATTTAAATAAAGAAAAAAATTATATTTGAAACTACCAAGATAGTGATAAAGTATTAAGAGAAAAAAGGGAGAAATCTGATAGACACAAGAGTAATATTATGTTCTTTCCCTCACAACTAAATATATGAAATAGTAGTTGTAAATCTAAATGACATTTAAAAGTAAAACATAGCAAAAATTTATTTTATGAAAATAAATATATAATGTATTAAGGTATAGATCTTACCTTATTTGTATCTCTGATGGTCTGTTGACTATCAATGGTAGTTTTATACATAGTTTTCAACCGCTTAAGTTCTGCCATCAATTGAAAACTTTGTCGCCTAATATTACGTTTCCGGTAAACAACTTCACCTTGTAATTTTCTATGGCTTTCATCTTCACATAAGCCGTAACCCAATAGTGAAAAGGCTCTTTTCACGGATTCTAAACCATCTCCATTATCGTTAGAGTCAGAGTCTTCGTGGCTAGATAAAACCGAAAAATGAATAAATTTTATTTCATCTTTGCATTGCCATAATTATTACAAAGTAAATTAAATAAATAGATCGATGAATCAGTACGACTACTATCATTATAATTACAATATACCTTTCTTGATAAATTTCTTGAACTTCTCCATGAAAAGATTCATCTCCTCCATCAGGAGATTTTTGTTGATGACTGCTATTGATATCGCTACTGGAAGCCATCGTTTCCGTTTTGGTTTGAGTAATTATTGTAGCTTGAGTGTGGATCTGTTGTTGCTCTTCACATATATTTTCATCCTCGGCAGCATCGATAGATTCATCTTGTGTTTTTATTGATAGATTTTTTATAAGCGTACCCACTGAATCCATAATTAGTCTTTCTGTCCTCAATTTGTTAGATTTTGAGTGTGCGTTGTTCCTTTTCACGTTTTTATTTCCAAATGAATTAGCTTTACTTGATGTAGTTATGTCAATTTGTACGTTTGTGCTCATGTCCTTTTCGTCTTCATAAATATCAGTCTCTGAGAATTCCTGATTATTTATGTCCTCTTGTGGATATTGTAGTGGCGTTTCATCTTGTTGAAGTACAACTGAATCCCCAATTGATTCATTTAACATACTAAAATACTGATCATTATCTATATTGTGCTTCTTTTTATAATTTGCTATGAATAATTCATACTGCTTTTGATATTGCATCTGAAAATTTTCCTTCCACAGATGCTGCCAATATTTATCGTTATCTTCCACTGAGAGTTCATTCTCTTGATCGGAACTACTGGTTATACTACTTTCTATAGAACTCGTAACGGAAGTAATGAGACTAGACGAATGAACAGAATTGGAATCGCAACTAGAGCTAGTTAGCGTCATTTTGGTGACATTTGTCATGGAATCGGAAGTCGCGTTTGTTTTCGCTATCGAGCCATTAGTGGAATCGCATCTCGTTAATAATCTCTCGTCTTCTGCATTAGATTGTTGATTATAATTTTCTTCTATACTGAATGGGCTTAAAGGATTCCAGCCCTCACCATCTTCCGGCGATATTTCAAAATTGATAATTTTCTTCCTATTTTCGTCCGCATCTTTATCATTAATCTCTTGTCTGCTCGTCTGTTCAAATGAAAAACTGGTATTCGAAGAAGATACTCCTGCTGGTTTTAATTCGCCATCGCTTGAATAACTTTTATTGAAAATTCCTGTAAAGTTGGAACGTAAAAATTCGCAATTTTTGTGTGCTTGATTCGGAAAACATGTATTTTGCTCAAAGTATTTTTCTCTGGCTTCATTAATTTCTACATCTTGTGAGATTTCATTTTCCACTGCATTTGTATTATTCTGAAAATAATCAGGATTTATGTAATCCGCATATTTTTCGATCCAAGATGCCCATATTAATTGCTCTCCATTTTGACCCCAAAACTTTTCCCAGGCTATATCCATTGTAGTTTTATTACTTCCATAATATGTAGAATAGGGATAAGTGTAAGAATCACAATCATATTGTGTGAGATCTTTGTTGTGTGCTTCTTTATTTGATATAGTAGTACTGTCTGATAAACTTTGTGCCATTGATTCCTTGTCACCTAATAACAAAGTAAAATTAATATAAGATCATGATTTAAGACAATGTTTTTAAGGTCTTCAAAAATATATTTACCTGATACATGTTTGTATTCAGTTAGCATATCCGTATTTTTGTAATCATTTTCAATCTCAGTCTCTGCAGTTTGGAAAGTTTTTCCATAAGATGCTACAAGATTCTGTATACTTTTTGCCTCGTGCTGATCATGATATTCGGATAGATCTGCACCAGAATCTGATTGATGCAGACCCAGTTTCTGAGTCAGGGAATGTGCAGTGGGCCAGTGAGTCGAATCACGTACGGAGTCATGTTCGTCTGTAGAGTAATTGTTATCTGTGTGAGATGCACTGCAATAACAGCTTACTGGTTCTTCCTATAATAAAAAAATTAATATTTTACTTAAAATGTCGAAAACAATAAATGTTATGTGCAAATTTACTATATTTTATAGTATGTACTAATAAATGGCAAGTTGTCATACATCATGCTTTTCTATAGGTTGTGTCTCTATCCCAGATCCCTTATGAAGATCCAGCATCTCTCCCACATAATCTCCATCAACATCTTCTCCTTCACTGGCATCTTCTGAAGCTAAGGCTGTATAAACCTCAGGACTCCTAGAAATAATTAGTGATAAGTAAGAGCTTCATCGTAATTATAATTAATTATAGTATCTTTATAGAAATTCAAAAGTATAAAGAATACCAATAAGTTAGGTTAATTTAAACAATTGTACTTGGGTTCTTTTGACTATTTTCTTCAATGCATTAAAAAATAATCTTGATTCTAATCATAAGAACTATGTATCACGAAGAAAATATCTATAATTTCCAGCAAATTCTTCTTTTTTTCACACTTTCACCAATAATTGCACAGTGCACGATCATTAAAATTCAGTGAGATTTTGCAGATTTTATTAATGAACAATAAACAATTAAGGTTTTTAAGTTATAAGAAATTCATTGCTTTTCAGTAAATTTTGCAAAATAATACTGTATGCTTCATATGTTATGTGGTTATTGCCGAAAATGTAACAAAAAAGAACAGTTGAATATAAAAACTATTATAAATTTTTTAATTTTAATTATTTATTGAGTAAAGTAGCAAATAATATTGAAACAATCAGTCGTGAAATCTGTTACAATTTATTCACAGTGAACAAGTAGATGTCAAGGTTAAATCACATTTTACACTACTGATCAATAAGTGAATTAATCCTTTATACTGTTTTGCATACTTAATAATTATATAGGTGCGCTAGATATCTTTTTCGAAAGTAAATTGCTGAGAGAAATAAAGTGTGATTTATGGAGTATACTTACCGAATAAATACTCTGCTGCAAAGACAATAAATGTAATCATCGGGATCAGTGGACTCCGCGATGTAGATTTCGGCTAAGGGCTCCCAGACTTTATCGCACATCCCGAAGGCAGGACTCACTCAGTCTATCACGTTATCGTTGATCGTCACAAATGCGGCATGCCTCATGCCCGAATTTTCACGACCGCCTCCGTATAAAAACAATTTGCCAATTTCTTTCACAATTCAGCATCGCGAGGTTGATTAGACCTGGCAGGCCTGCCAGACTTAAGGCCTATTCATATGGACGTACACTTATGAATGAAAAGGTGTAATCGTTGCGATATTCTTTTATTCGATGAGTTTTGGAACTCACTAAAACACTAGGACGGTCTTGCGATTTTGGTGTGCTCCGAAACTTATCAAATGAAAAAGATTACGACCAATGAGTGCAGCTGATTTATAATATATAATGTAAAAGGGTAATAATATAAGACAGTAGTATAATAGGAGGCAACAAAATATCACAAAATACAAATATTATTTTTATGTAAATGCGAAATTGCGAAAAGTGTACGAAAGTGTAGTCAGAGTAATAAGTGCACTACTGTCATGGCGAAGGGCGCGATGAAGTTGGTTGCGATTTTTGCTTTCGGCTGTTCTCATTTGTTCTATTCCGTATGATCTGAATATCGGCAGTGATCCCGGATTAATTTTGTGCAAGTCATTGTAACGATTAAACAGTCGCTCCTTACGATTATATTATTTCTTCGTCAAAGTGTAGTAAAATGCGCGCCGGGAATACGATTAATGTCGGGAATGTCGTCTAAAGTATCGTGCGATTGTTGTGAAGTGATAAAATACGCGTTAAATATGTATTTAACGTCGGGAGGTGCCGTGGAAAGTATTGCGCGATCGTCGCGAGGTGGTAAAGCGTCGGGTATGTTTAATGGCGGGAGTGTCGTGTAAAGTTTCGCGCGTATTCTAGCAATCGGCGTTTGTAATCGTGTTTCCGCGAGTGAATGTGAAGTGCCATGGAAGGAGTGCAGCCACGGAAAAGTTGGAGAGGAGGAGGAGGAGGCCCGGTGGGTATCAGGCGACGGCAGAACAATTGTAAGGTAATTATTATGGATAAAGTTCTTTATTATGGATAAAGCCTATACCTCGAATTTGATCCAACATATTGATTAAACATATAAGATCTTTTAGCCCAAATATGTATGATATTTAATGGCTTTTTTCCTTTAAACAATTAATCCAAAATAATTAAATAATTAATCTAAAAATGACAATGTTGTTTTTTCTTATAAAATATCTTTATATCTGGAGAAATGTTTTATTATTCCAGATTATAGAAAAATAGGATGATATAGTAAAAAAATAATTGAAAAATATTTATTCAAAGAGTTAGATTAAAAAATAGACGATATATTTTAGAACAAATTAGAATTGCATTATTTATTTCTCAATTAAATTCTTAAGGCATCAATATAATAACAATATAATTTTTTATTCTGAAATAATTAAAATTCTTAAAATCAAATAAATTTCCAATGCAAACGTGCAGTGATCTTCCAATTATTTAATCTGTATGTCGGAAAAGATGCAATCGCGAACGAGAGTTGATTTCTTGGAATACCCGACAGTTAACGCTATCTCACGGGATGCTGCGGAATCTCGCGTGCGTGGACCAAGCGATGGCGTAGGCGGTGATCCATGTGATAAATTAATTTTTATTACTTCGTGGGTGGCGGCTCTTTCTATTGGTCGCTGATCGGCACCTCCTACTTCATACAATGGGGTCTTCTTCAGCTTTATTCCGCACAACGACAGTGATAGAAAGGTATACCATTTGTCTCATCTTAGGCGAAACGAAACAAACCAGAGAACCAATTGCAATATTACCGCGAAGATTGAGAATTGCATGCGGCGGCAATAATGGGATGGATATTCATGCGAAGGTCCGTTTCATTAAATAGTTCTTCTTCGCCGATTTCTGCCATGCGAATCGATAGGTCACGCACGATTGAATTTATTCATCCGATCGCTCGTATTTTAATAATTAACATATTTTCAATTTGAACTATTGATCCAAACGTTTGCTATACGCTTTAGGCACGATCGTAAAGAATGGCAAAAAATGACCCGTAACTGTCAATGTAATAAATCATGTGCTAGTAATAATAATTAAGCATTATTATGGTTATTATTATAAATAACTGTTGCAGAACTCAAGTGATTATCTATGTCTTAATAAGAGGAATGCATTTTATACACGGAGAAAATTTTATATCAAAAATTACTATGTACGGCAGTAACCGCGGACTATGAAGCCGCGGATCGAAAATTTTTACTATGTTTCACATGTGAAAAACATAGTAAAAATTTTTATAATTCCTTCGTAATCCGCAGCTACTACCGTACATAGTAATTTTGGATATAAAATTTTCTCCGTGTATTAATTTGCACCTATGTGACAGTCTAGTTTCTATCTTTAAAAAGATGCCTCTATTCCTGAAAAACAATAAAAAAACATTTACGTAAACTAGTAACAAATTGCGCATACTCGAATCATTCATCTTATGCATGCATTAAAATCATTGATACAATCGCGCATTGAAATCATCAGGCGGTTTGCATCTCATATTTGTTTCTCCTCAAATACTTTTCCATTCTCCATTAGTAATATGTAATTATGCTAATAAGTTCACAAATCAAAAATATTTGTTAGGCAATATTTTAATAGATACAAAATTAGCGCACACAACTTCTGTTAATATCCAGTTAATAAATAACATGCTAGCAATGTTGACAGATTAACAGCAAATTTGATTCAATTTGCTGTCAATCTGTAAACATTGTTAACATTTGGCTATCTGGGATATTACTTAATTTATTAACAAACCAACATAATTTGAAACTATTTCACTGAATAATTTTTTGTTTTTTTAAATTACCCAACACTACGTATAAACATTTCATATATTATTGAAACAAAAAATATTGGAAATTTTTCTACACGGAGAAAATTTATATCACAAATTATTATGTACTGCAGTAACCATGAAGTCGCAGACCGAAAATTTTTACTATATTTCACGTATGAAAAACATAGTAAAAATTTTTATAATTCCTTTATGGTTCGCGGCTACTGCCGTACATAGTAATTTTTGATATAAAATTTTCTTCGTGTAGATTTATTTTGTCTATTTAAAGATGGGTAATACCCATTCAGTTCTGAGATTACATTATCATGGCGATAATTTTAGAGAGAGCATTTAAGATTTTGATATAACATCATCTGATTAACACTTCTTAGTTTTTCTGCGATTTCCTTGTTTGCGTGATAAGTCAATGTTTTCACGCTTCCGCGTCAAAAAATCGGGTCCGAACGTAAACAATTCCGCGAATTTTGAACAGAATAGTGGTATTGTAGAGAAGAACGGAATTTTCTGCCGCAAATCTGCATAAGATACCGCTGGACCGGGCAAAAGGAGGACTGGCGTGCGGATTTGGGGGGAGGGAGCGCGCATACGTATGTCGTCTCTTCGGTCGCGAGAGAGAATCGCGGCTTCTCGCGAGTGGAGCAGGTTGTAACTGGATGGTGGAAAAGAGAGACGAACGCAAGGCGGATAGACGGTGCGGGACAAAGTACGAAATGAACAGCTGGAATGACGGAGAGGAACGAGCGCGCGAACGAGCGAGAAGGAAGCAGCTGGACCGCGATGCTTCCACCGCGGCGCGGAGACGGATGCTACGCCGAGGCGGATCGAGAGGGAGAAGGAGAGAGAGACGGATGATGATCGAGGGAGATGGGCGGATAGAAGCGAGTGCGAGACAGCAGGAAGGACGAGAGCGCGAGAGAGATCGGCCGGCGTGGTGTGAGGGAGACGACGGGAGAAGGCCGCGGTAGTCCTTCTCGGCTGGCTAGGTGAGATAAGGATGAGGCGGACAAACGGACTGACGAAGGTGCCCAAGGTAGGGGATACTCAGTCTCGCGGCCACGTGCTACACGAGCGCACGCCTCGAGCCGGCCGGCGGTCCAGCCAGCCAGCCACGACGCTGTCTCTTCTTTGACATCCCCGTATCATCCCGCACGCTTCCTCCCCGTCCTCCTCCGTCCGTACATTTGTTCGTTATTTTTTCGTCGGACGGAATCATCGAAAAGTCGTGCGACTTAGTTTTGAGCGCAAGCGATTGGTGTGATTCACCAGCATGATTCGGAGGGAAGAGCGCACGCAGTGATTTCGAAGGATTGGAAAGACACTCGGTTACTGTGGTATTAGCGCCAGTGATCCGCGCGACGACATCTTTGATCCTTTTCGACAGATGATTAAAATTCTCTATCGGATATCTTCAACGCGAGTGTCTTATGGGATAGATAAATAACGGTTTGATGTGATTGTACGAAGAACGATCGCAAACTGTTTGACAACAAAGTGGGTGGATGAAGAACGTGCATCGATGTGTGCTTTCTGTGCTGGATGACCACGAGCGATGACGCGTGTCGTTGCGACGGATTGACGTGTTCGTTGGCGCGACAGTGCGGAGAGCTGGGCGGAGTATTTGTTCAAAACAAACGCCGAGAGGAAGGGAATATACGAAAACGTCACAGGAAAATTTCACAAGTAAGTTTACACCTGTGTATTTTATACGCAGTAAATTTTAAATTTATTAGCGTCGAAATCATAGGCGGATCTTAAAACTGATCAAAAAGTAAACAAAGTACAATTTGCTTTTTGTGTGACAAATGTCAATTTTCTTTTTCCATTTCTTATATATTTATTGTATATTTTGTAAACCTTAGAATTTTTTGTAACTATATCTTTATTTTTCGATATTTTTGATATTATTGAGTTTATTAAATATTTGCTATTGTAACAGAACTCGGTAAGAAAATATTTGCAATGCTGGCAGATTGATGAAAATTTGATTAAATTTACTGTCAATCTACTAACATGTTAACTTGTTTCTGGCTATCGGCGAAGTTATTTATGACACTATCCAATATTTTTGAGAATTCAAGAAATTCTAACTTCTTATCGCAAATCCGCCTATGATCGAAATTTTTTTCTATTTACAATCACAATATAATAGATAAAATTATTGGAAAGCAAGAGAAATACGGTGCTTCAAACGTTTTGACATAAGCTCTATATTTTTTTTCTTTTTCAACTTTATGCATTTTTCAATATTTTTATATAGTATTATCGCTTCACAATTTTTGTGTTATTAAAAGCGAACATGTTGAATAGTTTATCCTTTATCATTAAAATCCGAAACTTCTATAAATTCTTCACTCGGACACATTACATTAGTTCGATTATCTCATTTGGATATTCGATACGATCAAATTTCCACCGACATTTGATACAATCTCCCTGATTTCAGACGTATCGCACAAGATTAATTGAGCATGTCTCTGCCGGTTATTTATACATGATTTTCTGGTATGATGTGAACACCGTGTCTCTCGCTTTTCTCACATTTATCGAGTAGTAGTTGAGAATCGTGATGTTACGTTCTCATAGTGAGTTTCGAGCAGCGCCAGATGGGACGATCTCTATTCGGATCGTTTCAACAAATAATCTAACAATATTGCTTGTGTGACTCACAATCTTTGTTATTCTGTTTATCTGAGATGTCTGTTGCCTCGATGGTCAATTAATCTCCGTATTGAAGTCGAGTTACATCTGTGTAATAACGGTCAAATCTTCGAAATCAAAAGTAATTCGGTTCATCGCTATTGACACTCGCAACTCGAAACTCTTCAAACGAACATGTGCGCTATGAGAGGTTTATAATTAAGGATTTAAGACTTTATAACTACAGTGTAAGGCGTGCTGTACTTGACCGCAAATTCGCGTATGGAAATCGATCAATTTGATCCCAGCGCGCGGGATTAATAACGCGCGCGATCGCGAAGAGTTCGGCAGAGCAGCGACCGGTGCCGTTACACAAAAAATCGATTCGGGCCTCGCGGCGGTTACGATTAATTTGTCACGCCGTAGTGTGGAGGGGGGAGGGAAGAAGCCGCAACAATTTCGACTGTCTGCAGCCGGTACAGTGATATCTGTGTGACGTGCCGCTCACAACCGGTTCATTAAAGCTGCAATCCGTTCGTCACTCATTGGCTGCCACGGCTTGGCAGCGATCGAGATGTTCGGCCAGTAAAAGGAAAAAAAAAAACCAGTGAAAAAAAAAGGAGAGGAACGACGCGTATATATACGGGCTTTTGACGCGAGTGTGTTTCACCTTTCAATCATTATTATTGCGGAGACGAGCACAGGCAACCGGCCGCCGATCGCGATCGCGGCGCTCGTCAGGTGAAAAAAAAAAATTCTCAGACAATCGAATTATTAATAGTGGGATAGGAGTGGCGGTCGCTTTCTCGCGAAGCGAGAGGGATCGATGGGAGAAACGGTGAATTAGCGGCGATATCATTATGGGAGTCTATTAGAAATCGATCACATGTTATCGCGAAATGATTTCGCGTGTCTCGCGTCAATATCAATAAATCGCCGCTCGAACTTTCACGGATTATTGGATGTCACGGGCAATCGGAATAGCGGAATATTTCGGAACATGGAAAGTTTGTTCTTACATTTCGCATCGGGGATTTCAGACGGTGTAATGATTAATTCAGTACTTTTAGTTTCGATGGAGCAAACTTTGGTCCGCGACAGGACGCGGTTAACGATTTAATGCGATGTAATCGAAACATAAGCGCGAAATGTCAAACCTCGCCGCCTCGTTGTCTCGGCGGATAAATTGCGATTGCGCCGGTTTATCGATGAATTTATGAATATCGATCGCGCGCGGTACCATTATCTCTCGCGACCGCATTGCTAATTGCGCCTTAATACCCTAATTATTTTTGCAAATTAAATTCACAATCGATATTACGATCCGTGCGGATCGCAATAAAATTATTCACGTGTTCGTTCACACGCAGCTATTTACTGGCAAACACGCGAAAAGCTTACGAAGAGCGACAATTGTTTTTTCCGGCAATTTTTTAAGGACCGAGGATGCGTCGTGATCAATGCCATGACATAAAATCTGTATATTACTCAATAACATTTGAAATATTGACGATAACAGTGCGATAATAATGGTTTTTTAAAGCGCGAGCGAGAATGTGTGTGCGGTGTCCTTCGACTAATGAAGACGCGCTCGTTCGCGCAACTCGAAAACGCAAATAGGAAAATCCATGATGACATCGACTGCCAGTCGCCATCGTCGTTCTTGCCGTAACTCGGGAACGCTTGTTTATCATCGCGTTACAATTGCGCTACCGCTGGCTTAGCGTGCGCGCGCGTTAATCCGTGAAAACAAGGATTTATCGGAGCCGGAGCGGCGAGGCGACGATGTATTCAACGGAACCGGTCTTCCGCAGGCATATACGAGTCTTAATTAATTTGTCATTAGTCGACGAAGAGAGACAGCGCGGATAATAAAATTTATCGACGGTCGCAGCGTCGCCGCGGTATGCCTCTCCTTTGTTGCGAAGGCGGCTGATTACGTCGATTTTAACGCAAGAGAAACGCGGTCGCACGCTCGCGAGGGTGCTCGTCGTATTACCGACGATATCTCGATTGCCGCGCGAATAGAAGTCGCACACACGTCGTTTCGATATCGAATAACAATTATTATCAGAGAGATCAGGCGGGATATAATGTCACGTTACAAACTATAATGATGGATTATGTAAACAAGGATTTTTCTTTCTGTAGAACGGAAGATTATTGGTTACGTTGTGTAGGCATAAACTATTCTGTCGACGCGTTGTTCGAGCGTTGCTCGTATTAAGATTCACATTTTCCAAGCTGCCGCAATCCCGCAACATTGTAATACATTACAGCTCAAACGGAACACAATCGCGGCGCTATAAATTTATGGCATTTAACGCAATCACGTGCTTCAATTATAATTCATGAATAGTTGAAATCTCACATATAATCTTTACTGCTATAGATTCGCGACGTATAACGCGATCGTGTTGCAAGTGTTCACGCCAATAACACTGCGTGATAGATTAACTCGCGGCGGCGCCAATTACTGCGTTCTTAATCGTGGCTTTGCGATTGACTGAGAAAACCTCGGTGTCCTCAATTAACATTTACTTTCAAATCGCATCTCGAAACTGGACGAATTCTCCAGAGGCTACCGATCGTTATCCCGAGCGTCTATCGCGATCATTCTTTACGAGCACTTGAACGGAGATTTACTTGCCGAATTATTTTATAACAGACGAATGTTCGTTTCCTCGGTGTATTTACGACGCGCCCGCCGTTCTACAGCCCGAGTTGTACAGCGGGTTTCTTCTCAACAAATTGAAATTAAATCTCGGTAATCAGAAGGGCGCGCTTTTATACGCACGGCTGTGAGTTCCCATGTGGCGCAACCAGACGAAAATTAATACGTGGCAGCCTCTGTAATTAGCTCTCTTATTTATGCGTCCCTCGCAGGGCGGTCTGCGTTAACATGGTAATGGCGTTACATCGTTGTAAACACGACATGTTATCTCGAGCGATACGAACCCGGGGGGCCTACGGGGAGGACATTCGCCGATCCGCGATTTCGGAGGAACTGCGCTCTCTCGTTTTCGCGCCTGCGACCCGCCGCTCGTATTCTGAAATAATTATTGTGCGCCACGCCAATACGCCGCCTCGTGCATTTATTCGCCGTAAAAATGTCGCTTTAATAGTGGGAGATAATCGTTAGCGTACATTCTGTTGCCGGCAAACGGCATTTGTGCTGGACACAAATGTCTTGTCTTAAACAATGTTAGTGAATGAATCGTTGAACTTAAGTAAGATATAATTGTGTGCATATGACGCACACAACAGCGATTCAACAAATACTCGAAATTTCTTGATCAGATAAAATAATTAAAATAAGCATTAATAAGCGATATCGAACATTGATTTTTTTAAAACTATGTTTTGTTTTATTTATTTTAGATTGAAAACTGCAGGTTGTGCGTGAAAACTGCAGATTTTCAGTGACAAGCGCGACGACACGGAAAAAGCAGGCAAAATGTTGATTTGTCACGTCAGAGAAAAAGAGGGCAGGTCGGGTTACAGGCCAAGACGATTGACACCGAGGGATTAAAGCGCGTCGAATGGATGTGGGTGATTTATCAGGCCTCGAAGGATTGGTAGGGAGTGGATCCATCTCGGTTGCGACGGGTGTTGGTATCAACACGACATCCGTCACCCCAGGGTGGTGGACGCCTACGTCGACGATCACCTCGGCAGCCGCCAACACCGACGTGGTGAGTCTCATTCTCTGTTTCTCCGTTCAGTCGTTAGCTCCTGCAGATGCGCGTTTCACATTCTGTCCTGTCAAAAATAAGACGGAAGTATCTTAGTTTTTTCACACACATTTTTTACATCTATTAATCTTGATAAAAGGCTGCATTTTCGTCGGGAGTTGTTTTTGCGTTTTCTATATTGAATTATTAGGAATACAGTAAAAAAAAAAACATTTATTATGAATACTTAGTATTATTGTTGTAAATCGAGAGAGATCTGCATGTCACATGGCATTTACTGTGATTTTTCTTTTTCTCAAATATGGTCTTTCTGTGACATTTAGTGTTTAATCACGAGCCTCGCGATTCAATTAAATTGCAGTGTCTCGCAAATTAATCGGGTTGGAAACATGTAGAAGTCATGTGAATTTACTCGGTCGCTCGGCCGCTCGGTGATTGATTAGTATTTATGCTAAATTATTCTCGCTAAATTGCACGGAGACTTGGAAGGAGGAAATCGATGGAGCCCCGAAAGAAAGCGGAAGCACATATCACTTGTTCTTGTAAAAATGCGTATATTACGTCGCTACCTCTGCTCTTTACCAAACGTCGCTTGTGGCGGCGCTTAATGAAATGATTCTCACGTGTGGGACGTGGGTGGGCGATAGAAAGTATTCAGACCGGTGTAGCGATGTAGATTATCCGTAAACGCGAGAAGAAATGCCACGACCAGGGGGGCAGCGTGTTATTTAGTCCCGTCGATGTGCGGCGGTCTGTGGCCGCGGGGATTAGAACCGAGGTGACATAGCCGCGTCATCTGTTGGACGTTTAACCTTTTTTGCCTCCTACCTCGGCCCGCGCGTCGCTGCCCCTCGCCGTCATTTCCGCGAGAAGTCATCAGCTCGCACCGCGCATACGTTCCCAGGTTAATGAGATCGAAAGTCGTTTTCGAATATTTGCACGTCACCGCGGGTATGCGTTCTAACGTTCGCGACCATCGGCAGAAATTCCTTTGTCGCGGGAATATTTATAAAGGCTATATCTAATTAGTTTATCTTGTAGAATGCGTAAAAAAAGAGTGAACGTTCGTTTTTTTATTCGCGATATTGCATGGCGTGTGTTTATTCCACCGATATTGTAGTAATACTTTGGCGTTTTTATGTCGAAATTTCGCAACTTAAATTGTTGCGTGAAATCTCACGATAAACATTTGTTCACCCAACTATTTTGTAAACAGATCTATTTCACATACAGTAATATACTTAAATTTTTTTATCTGATGCATCAATTTACGAATCGCGTTATTCTGCGTTATACGTATCTCGAAATAAAACCTGGCAAAGCATCGTAAAGTATAAATTCTGAAACAAACGCGTATAAAAAATTGTCATTTGTAAAGCCATGACTAGTCTCCCGCCTGATCATGCGACGCTCGTTAATGGACGAGAAAGAATTCGAGCTCGGATCACACGAGCGCGTTGATAATTTACCTCCGATAATTCCCGCTCGTAACACGGGCGATCAATTTCCCGCAGCGTTACGAAAGAGCGACGGCCGTTCGAACGGCCGTTACCTTAGTTCACCCTTTTCGTGTGGGAATCGGGCTCGCGCGAGTCACATCCTCGCTCTTTGCCCGCGCACAATCCGCACGCTCACGCTACACACGCCGCGCACGTCCTCTCCTCTCTGCGCCTTTCTCGCAACGACCCGCGCATCCAAGCCGCGGAGGAGCCGTGCAGTCCGGTAATGACTGGCTAACTAGGTTTTAATAGGAACGCGGTCTCTCTCTCTTGAAGCAAAACCCCCGCGTGCGCTTCCCGCCGATCTTCGCGGCAAGAAAGGGTCCTTTTTTCTCCCGCACGACGTCACCGTCGAGGATCCTCTACACGGAACAGATGCGCGCGTTGATTGGCGACCGCAATACGCGCGCGGATCGGCCGTAATCGCACAATTCGACGACAGATTGTAGTCGAGGATTTTCACGCGATATTGAATGCAGAGATTTTCAAAATTCTTGGGTGATCTTAGATTGCAATTAATTAAGATTTTAAAAAATTCAGGGAAACCCAATTTTTTTTAAACACGTTATTGGCAATTTAATATTTACAGTTAGTAATGCAAGAACTAGGGTGTTTGTGTAGTGAAAGAAATATGATTTTTTGTTCCAATTTTGAGCGTGATATACTCATGAAATTGATCAAGATTTTCAAAAATTTTGTCGAATAATTATAATACTTAAGACTTTTGCAATTTATTTTGCAGAATACGTGATATTACATTTCAAACACTACTTTATAAGATAGTTAATATAATAAACATAAGTTATAAGATTTGTTTAGGCTAGTCATTGATAAATCTTGTGATTCTTTAATCGGTATTGAAAAAAATTATCATCAGTAATTAATAAATTTCAAATGAATTAATACAGCTCTTTAAGCATAGTTAATGAAGAGAATACACAATGCATCTTACAATTAATCGTTCACATTTGATCAAAAGTTGAATTAATATATTAAAAATAACTTTGATATTTCTTCGATTATGATTTCATAATAGCGCTTTGTATCCAAATGGGACAGAATTCAACACATATCACTATTATATTCTATCATAGTACTCTTCGTTGTTCCGATCTCGCGTTTCGCGAGCGTGCGTTAGACCGGGATCGAGAAACCCTTCCGTGATTGGCAGACATTGTACGGAGATCAGGCGCGATCGTCGGGCACATTCTGACCGTCCACGGGTCCCGAGCCGTAACCACATGTCGCATCTTTTTGTTGCAGATGAATCAGCTCTGCAGGGTTTGCGGAGAGCCGGCCGCGGGTTTTCACTTCGGGGCCTTCACGTGCGAAGGCTGCAAGGTCAGTATCTTCGCACCGCTATTCTTCCACGGCTATTCATCCGTATCGTTATTCTCTGACAACAAAATGGAAAAAAAAGGAAGATGAAGAAAGGAACGACCCGCGATCATTACGTTTCTCGCGACGTGTGATACTTACGCCTGAAATTACGCAAATCGTGTAGAATCGCGCCGAGAACACAGAGCAATAGCCCTTTGTAAAATCTGGCTCTCGCATCAACGAGACAAGGATATCCCTATGCTAAAATTAGTCATTGGTAATTCAGCGTTAAATTAAAAATTGCCACGCGTCGGAACAGCTTGTATCGTTGTTTGAAAATTTAATGTCTTTCCAGCACTCTCGCTTCTACATCTTGACGGACTTTCAACAGCTGAATTTAGCTTTACTAACAGATAGCTTTTCTCCGCGCGTCTGATCTCTAATAGAGCGAAAGTGCAAATCGTTAATCGACCGCCACTGACCAATGCGCGTCTCTTTCGCTTTCTGTTACACAGTCCTTCTTCGGGCGCACTTACAACAATCTGGGCAGCATCTCCGAATGCAAGAATGGCGGCGTCTGCGTGATCAACAAAAAAAACCGCACCGCGTGCAAAGCGTGTCGCTTGCGGAAGTGCCTGATGGTGGGCATGTCCAAGTCCGGTTCGCGCTACGGCCGGCGCTCCAATTGGTTCAAGATACACTGCCTGCTGCAGGAGCAGTCGCATCAAGCGCAAAATCGTCTGATCAAAGATCCCAAGTCCGCCTACGAGAAGGCCTTCGGCTCGTTGGACGCCGCGAACAACAACAACAATAATAACAACAATACAGAGAACGCCAGTAACACCAGCGCCAGCAGCATCGCCGGTATCACCACGGCAACCACCACGGCGAACAGTTACCATCATCCCCTGCATCATCATCATCATCCGGATCGATTGCCGAAGCGGGAAGACAGCACGCCCAGACCGTCGGACATCTCGATGCAGCTTCGGTCGCCCGAGATTCCGCCGAGGACCAGCCAAGACGCGATTCTGAGGTCTAGTGATCTTCCAAGGAGTCCGCACGAACTGCTCAGGCCAGAGGTTTCGAGATTTCCGATGTGGCGAGGGCCGCCGTTGTTTCATCCGGCGCTCACGCACATGCAACTGTTGAATTCACCGTTCTTCCCGTTCCAGCAACGCTTCATCGTACCTTACGTGAATCAAGTCGGCCCGCCGCAAATGGTGGCCAGCTTGTCGAGTTCGTCCAGCGAGAGCGTAAGCCCGCGCTCGACCCCGTCGCCGACGAAGAAGAGCGAGGAAAGTCGGGAATGTCGCGAGGTCGACGGCGAGATCGCCGAGCGCAACCGACGCTCGAGAGGAGGATCGGTGGAGGCCGCGTACGACAAAAGTCTGGCCTTCCTTCGATCCCTCGGGCCTGAACAGGAGGAACCGATGGATCTTAGCATGAAGGACACGCAGACGGACGGACAGGAGGCGGACGCTGGTAGCATGGAGGAGGAGGAAGAGAGGTCGAGCGACAGCGAGGACAACGAGCTTTTGCAAGACACCGGGCCGCCCCTGGATCTCACCCGGAAGACATGACCTCCGATACCGGATGATACTCAATAGGTGCTCAATAGGAATTCGATCGGAAAGATCGTTGTTAGCGACGTTCAGGATTCGTGAGAATGACCTGATAAATGATGACGCAATGTCACAGAGCGATAGTGGTTTATCGAAGAGTATACCATCGAAGCTCCTGCGAAAAAAAAAGTAAATAGAAGAAGATATGGATGGGTGAGAAAATAGCGAAGAGGAAGAAGAATGGAGAATGCGCGAATCGTACGAGATGCAGAGGGAGTGAGAGAAGGTACAGTTATATCGTAATAACGCGGCGAGCGAGAAGCACGGCCAAGTGTCAAAGGTGTTCTTGGCTTAAGAAACGAGAAGATGACCCACGGGGGAAAGAGGAGTAGCCGAATACGATTACGTTGGAACAACACGAGGGAAAAACGGGAGGGAGGGGGAAGAGCGCGGTCGACGCTGAAGGAGAGGAAGAAGTGCCGCGCGCAGCCTGCCGGCATAAACGCATTTACGATCGGTGATCGGCATGCCGATTCATCGGCATCGATGAAAATTGCTCAAGCCGCTCTGTATCAGCCGACACACAGTCTCTTTTGCCCGGTCCTAGCCCGGGCAGGTGCACGCTGATGAAATGACCGAGGATCGACTCGCGACGCGTCCTTTTTCGTCCGGAAAACGCACGACGAACTATTGTGCCTTATAAGCAGTGCCTTTAACAGTGCGCTGGTAAAACTTACCGGTGATAGTTTAATATTAAATGATATATAATCGTTCGCTATCTACGCTGTAAAAAAATTCAGCGAATCTACACAAATTAGATGTATCATTGCATATACATTGAATATGTATATATATATTTAAATTATTTATATATATATATATATTGCATTGTGAAAATGAAATAATGAAAATGATGGCATAATTTATTTAGTACATTTTCGTTATTTATCATGTAATCTATACATTTTATTTGTGTAAATTTATCGAATTTTTGTACAGTCTGTCTATATGTATATATATAGCTTTATATATATGTATGTATGTATACATATATATACGCTAGTATATATGTATATAGCGACACACTCGGCGATGGCCAGTGAGTGTTTCGCGTGTCTTACTGCGTTAACAAATCGGTAGTGTTCGAGGTTTGAGATCCGTTCGATCGGACCGAATTTGTGCACGCGTTCACTTCGTCAAGGTGTCAGTTCGAGTTCTATGTGATAACTCGGAGATGACACGGGCGTCAGATAAATTGTGATTCCGCGAATTCTAAGTACTCTTAGCGTAACTTATATTTTTCGAGAATCTTTTTGGACAAACAGGGACCATGCAAGCAGAAGTTGTGGAGAGTTATTCCCGCTCCGATCGTGCCTATCGTTTCTGGTGAGATAGCAGTTGCGCTCAAGTACAAAAAAAGAGAGAGCTACACAAGAGATTGCAGTAGCTGCAATGGTGCGCTAATATTCGTGCATCAGCGCGGGCACCGTTGGAGTGTCCGAGTTGAGGATGCGAAGTGAAATAAAGAATATTGTATACTTGAATATGACGCCTTGATCGCCGTTCATTAAATCCTTCCACGCTTATTGATCCTCGATCTCGTGCGGGCACACCGTTTCTGAACTCGAGATGGTATTCGATTACTTTCGTCTTGCGCGTCTTTCATATTCTTCACCACGTTGTTACGAACACGCGCGTTATAATATTATACATGATGCGCGCTTAGACGCGTATCATCGTACTTTCAATGTTATTTATCTAGTAATAAATTTGTCCATCTTGATATACTACGCAAAACATGTTTTCCGCCGATAGTTTCGCGCCGCGACGCAACGCTTCGCGAAGAATGACGCGAGAACGTCGAAAACGCTTGACAATAAATTTTCTTAAAAGTTCAGCAATAAATATGTGAGTATATCGATCGTAAGGTTTCTCCTCCTAAGGTCATTTGACCGGGTCAGCTCCGTGTGTGCGAAAAAAACTCTTGACGAGCGAGCGCGCGAGCTACGTACTAGGAAGTGCGTACTTCTTGCGCGCGCGCGCGCGTGCGCGCGGAAGTTTTATTGCTAATTACGTTGCTCCTCGAAATCGCGCGCAAGATTTCCCGTCGTCGCGTAACATCTCCCACACGAGCTACGGTAGTTTATGAATATCCACGTCACCGGGAGAATCCGTGCGCTGCGATCGTCGAGGAGAGATCACGGTCGGATTCGCACTTTGCGACTACGACCTATCCAAAGAGATTTGTCTTGCGATAAAATTTTCACCGAGCGCGTTTTCGCCTCTGTGACTTCTTTTATGAATATTTCTCTCTCTCTCTCTCAACTGTATTTTTGACTGAATATTTCAACTATATTTTTAACTGATCTATTATCAACGATTTTATGATACTCTTGATATTCTGGATGTGCCTTATAAAAATGTACAATTGTTTTAATTATAAGTTATTATTATTTATATGTTTTTGAAACTATATAATTTTTGGGAAAATATGTTATTCTGAGTTACGCAAATGTCGAACGTTTTGAATTTCAACAAATTATACCGAACAGTGGAATATTAATACTTGCTTTAATTTATGCGTGGTTTTTATCGGCTTCGCGAGTACTCGCAAAGGATATTCTCGGAGTTAGCCTAGGACGTAATAAGTCTGGCAACATAAGTTGTGCAATGCGAAACGTGCAAGTTCGCAAAATCGTGTAAAGTTTGCCGCGCGCGAGTCTCAACACGAGTTCTCTGTCAATATTCTCGGGAACAAAATGGCCTTCTTCGAGCTAGAGCTCTCAAATAACGTTACGTGCATACATATTGCGAGCATGTTTTTACATATCTCCAGTAAAAGAACAGACAATTTATCGTCTTTCGTCGTGTGGAATAATTAGTACTGAATTGATGAATTAGTTGAAGCACTTCTCGAAGTACACGCATGAATTCCAACTATGAAAATACATTTTTGCGTCGCGCCGAAGTAACTTCGATTGCTGTACTTTGCAAATTAATCGTTGTCGTATTACCAAGAGCATACAATCTTCACGCGCCGTTCCATAAACGCAGTATAATCATCCGAACGCTTGCGGTTAATAATAAATTGTACAATGTGGATGGCTGCTTTTAATTTAACGAGCACTTTTATTCTCATTTCGATTTCGAACATTTAGCCGACCCTTTAATCCGCCGCGCTATTACGGTATCTGATCCCTCTTACACGCGTTATTAAACAATGATTCGCGCGGTTACAATTATTATTATTACGCGCTTAATAACGCTCGGACGAGAGGCGGGCCGTGAGTTATCGTTGACGCGGGAATCTTTCTTTTCATGACGTGGCACGAGCGAGCCACATCGTACTCGTACATGAAGGTTTCAACGGTAGCTGTTACTTGTTAGTCGAGTTTCCGCATTTCGATATCTCCGCGGGATTTTCTTAGTAACAACCCGCACATTTGCGAAGGAGACAACAAGAAAATTGTTGGCGGGAAATGTTCATCTGCGTGTGCGACACGCTCGTAACCCCGCGATTGTAAAATACGAGTCGAGTCCACCTGTTGACTTAGGTGGGACAAGAGAGACCACTCGATGTCCATCGCGCGGGCATTTCCTGCCGAGCTCGATTCAGGCATTCCGAGGGGCGGGCGTTGGCTAAGAAAACGTGTGACGAAGCATAAAACAGTGTCTCGCACGTGGCTATTTCAAATTCCATCGAAACTCGACAGTTTGTTAACGTGTCGCTCTTGAATCTTCATGCGTTTTGAATATTTTTTTTAAACATCGCGCTATTTAATTAAGTTTCTTGAAATCTCTAATGTGCAGCGTGGTCTTTCAATTTTCTAAGTGTATAGTTAATGAAAGTTATTGCATTCAGAATGAATTAATTGATATTATGACTTTCAAATATATTGAAAATTTAAAAAATTTTGCAGATATAATAGATAATTGAAATTAAAATATATACTTTGAAATTTAAGATAAATAAAATACTTTTTCTTATAATCAATTTGATAGGAAAAAAGTTACCAGCGTTGCGTGTAATGAAATAACGTATGTTGCGTATCGATGGACGATCAGAATTTGTCAAGACGATAAGATTTGTCAATACGATACATCAAAAAAGTTATAAAAAGTATAGGTGGTCGATCAGTTTAATACTTATAATATCGAAAAGCGCGCAAAGTACACGTTGAAACCATTAATCATGTCGGGCTATCGGGCTGACGTTGTCGAAGAATTCGATCATTTAATCATCTTGACACTTTGTCGAATGCGATATCCGAGGATATCCGTTATTCAATCGTCCTTAAAGTTGTGTTAATTTCTGTTCTGACTTCTTTTTTTATAAATTGTTCATCGGGTCATGTGCTATTCATTCCACTCACACGTATACATTTTTTCTTGTACTTTCCTTGCGGATACTGATAGTTCTAAAGATGCCTCTATTCACAGCCTCAAAAAGCCGTTTTAGCTTTATTAAATATAATAGGATAGTAATAATTCAACATAACATTATTTTCTGTCAGTCATTTTTGCACGGAAGGTTGTCCTCGGAATTGTCTACGGAATTTATGTTCTTCGTATAAATTTCGTGTCGCAATCATTTTTATCGTTGAATCTATAATAATTTTTAACGCCATATATCTTCCGTACCGTAAAATCGCGTACAATTTTGTGGCGCGTTATTTATTTCTCTTCGTTGCTAATGACGATGTTACGATGTTATCAATTATCCAACTATTCATCTATTAATCTGTCTATTCGCACAGGACGCCTTCATCTTTTCGCGTTGACTAAACAAAAAAACCACTGTTTGATCCTCCTGCGCGCATTGTAGAGCATTCGCGCCTTGAAGAAATTAGACTCGTCTTAATAATTCCCGCGCCTCTCACTTGCTAGGTACATCCTTTGTCGCGCGAATCTTTTTTAGCGACGAGACGTTTTATTGCCGAGGACGGACGGCGGCGAGCCGTCCGAGTCTGTCGGACCGTCTCTTCCCATTCGCACCTGCTCGAGTAATCGGGATGTTACCGGCGTGTCAAAATAGGCCCTGTCTCGAGGTCACATCTCGTGTCGCCGTCTAAAAATCGCGACCGCGTCATCGCGCGATCATTCAAGAGAAAGAGAGACGCACCTGATTTTTTTATACCCGCCACTCGAGAACCGTTCGATCTTCGCGGAACATCTCTTGGGTTACGAGAGAGTCATATTTGCCCATTGCCGAGTTCTTTTTTTTTTCTGCGTTCGTCTCGCGCCTCCTGGATGAGTTACGTAAATCTCGACGAGGAAACCATACAGGATTGTCTTGTCATAAATTAATAAA
The DNA here is from genome assembly GCF_040581485.1 of Linepithema humile. NCBI lineage: Eukaryota > Metazoa > Arthropoda > Insecta > Hymenoptera > Formicidae > Linepithema > Linepithema humile. The sequence goes on along the minus strand of NC_090130.1, from coordinate 5,148,720 downwards.
ATCGTTCTCTCTTTCTGCCCGAGTGCGAGAGAGGAGGAAAGCGAGTAAGAAACTGAAAAACGCGGTAACCGGAAGGGAGCGAGAAACAGACAGACGGACAGACACAGAGGGAGGGCAAGCGGGAGGAACGGAGTGATGAAGAAGAGAGCCCGGAAGAGAAGGAAGACCGGTTGCTTGTTCATTGACGGGGCGAAGGCCCCCGCTCGTGAATGGTGGTGGACACTCGCGAGCCAAGAATAGGATCTCTCGGCGGTCTCGAATTTTTCTGCATCGCGCACATGAACTCGCGCCACGGCCGTGTCACGTCGCTGTCCTTCCCTCCCTCTTTCCCACCCTCCTCTCTCTCTCTTTTTCTCTCCGAAGACGTCGTTGTAGTTCGCAACGCTGATTAATGCGCGGATGAGGACAATCTTGATCGAGTCTGTCGCGCAATCAGCCTTACCGCTCGTTTTGATTTCCGGCAGTGCCGTCACACGCTCGCAATTGTTTTTGGAACGATTTCTTCGAAGGAATTGGCTCCTCCTAATCGCTTCCTTTTCACATTTCTCAAAACGATTTGACGAATGGTGAAATTATGATTAATCCATTAGATCTTTATTGAGATTGAAAAATTCGCACACGCCAAGTCTTTCACTTTCCAACAGTGACAGGCGAGGCTTTGTGACTCGAGAGCCATTCATAATGACAGTAGCATGATAGAATACATTCTCGTCTATTTTTATTTTGATCAGTGTACCGTTCGGGCACTGATCCGATTAACATTCAGTCTCGCAAAATTCCGAGCAGGTTTCTATTCACCCTCGCTCTTTTTAACAGTGATGTCACGGTCGTCGAAGGACACGATGTCCACTGATCGTCTCAGCCTTGAAAATCATCGCGTTTTCGCCAGCGATGGATGTTGATCGATTGTTGTTTATATTCGAGACGGTAGACAGGGCATTGTGCTCGCGTACAGATATCAAAAAATCATATCGATCAGCTTAAGGATGGAGTAATGTTATACCATACTCTTTCGCGTTGTTTCAAATTGTGATTGCTTAGTGAATGACGACGGGAACTTTTTTCATCTCGTAGACAATAGAACCGCGCGTTAGTGTCTAGATCATATATGTCAGGTAGATGGTAGACAGGGGGCAAGAGGGCCGACATGAGGAAAGAAGAAGCCAAGGGACGGCAAGAAGAAGAAGTAAAAGAAAAAGTAAACGCCGGGTCATGGCTGGGGAAGGTAGCACGATACGCACTAAGGTCGGCAGATGCGCGGCACGAGTGTAAGAGGGGCCATTACGCGCGAGTGCGTGAGGTAAAGAGGTTTACTACACCTGTGGCCTGTGGGCTTGGCCGGGCGCGCGTGAGAGAAAGAAAGAAACGAAGAAGGAGAGAAAGCTGGGCCGCGAGGAGACACGAGGGAGGTGTCTGCGGGGCCGGGAAGGGGGGGGAGGAAACGAGAAGAGGCGAGAGCGACGCGAGAAGAGGGCGCGCTTAAGGTTGACAATCCGGGGTCACTGAGCGAAGCTATCCGTGCTCCCTCCGATTGGCCGCCGGGAAATTCATAATACGTTTTTCATAGATGCCGGAGTGGCCCCGGCGCTGCTCCGGCCGGGCTTCCTCTGGGGATAGGGTCGAGGAGTCGAGAGTCGGCTCTCCGAGTCAAGACGAGTCGAGTCGAGCCGAGTCCGGTCGAGTCTCGAGCGTTTCGCTGGACGTTTACGAGCGTTTGACCCTAAGTGTACGGTGGGAGCGCGGGAAGTAGAGGAGGCGGAAGAGTAGACGAGGTGAAGGAGAGAAAGGGAGAAGTCGCTCTCTTGCGCGGCCCCGCTAATTGGGTACGTTGCGCACGCATCGTCGTAAGAGGATCCTTGAGTGGACGTAAACCCAATATCGCCGCCGTGTATGAGAAAGGGATGCGTCGTTCCGCGCGACGAGACGCGCTGCTCCTCTAATGGGCGATTCGGTGTGACGCGTTCCTCCGCGCGGCACACCGATGGTTTGTCGTTGGTCGTCAATCGGGCACCGCCACGCCGGGACCTTCGGAGACGGAGCGTCGCCTGGCCTCGGTGCAATGCAAATAGCGTCTCCACAAATGTGTCGCTGATCAAATTCAGAAAGATGGTCGCGCGATCAACGTATTAGATATTTATAATGTTTATGCAATGAGATATCGGTGCTTTTATTTGTCTCCAATACCGCAGAATTATATTGATGTTCTTAACAACATTCAAAACCGTGTTAGTTTTAACATAACGCTTTATAAAATCAACGACTTTTAGAGAAAATTCAGGTATTTTATCTGTTTGATCATCGCCCGCGAGCGAAAAATTCCTTGGATTAATTCTACCAGGTCGCATTTATCTGTAGAGAATTCGAGTTTTTAAGTCACAGCTCGATTCCAAAAATACCATTATCGAGATTAAATTCGCTACATAAATTTCATGTAAATCCGGAACTTAAATGATGACGCGCATAGCAAATTTTTGCTTGTAAGACACGAAGATCACCAAGCTATTAATCAACTTCAACGAAAAGTATATTATAATCGGTCGACAAAAACTTATGAAAAAGTTGCGTAGTCGGTGAACCGTGACAATATATAGTCTTGACTACTGAATCCGAATCATAATAAAAAAAGTAGTACGTAATCTATTTTTTCTGTGACAATAATAAATTTAAATGATAAATTAGACGCAGGAGAACTAGATAAATTAAATACGAAAACATAATTTTTTCATAACTTTCTCAAACTTCAATAATACTTTAATATTCGCGAAATATGTGATGTCACACGAAGATTCCGATTGGGGTAGCTAAGTAACATAAGTAGTTCATCGAAATTTTGTTTTGACCGGGGATTTGCGGTGCACATGTGGGCGTTTAAAAATGAGATGAGAATTTGCTATCGTTTCGCATAAAATTATCATCAGTCTTTCCCGATCGACCAACCATATCGAAATATCGCGGATAAGAAACACGTTGGATTGGCAATATTTATAATATGTTGAGTGTGATCATCCGTAACGCTCGGACGCAGTTAATAAAGGCTGGTCAACTGGTTTCGCCAAAAATACTCGTAAATCTATTATTCATTGTGTAAAATGTGATTCTGTATCCCTCAATTTGGACGGAAGAATTAACGATTATTATGGTAGCGATATTCGTGCTTCGCCAAATTTTATTGGCGATATTTGCATGTTTGGCATAAAATAGCTTTCAACACGCTTAAAATTATACAATCGCGTATGGGTGTGCAAACTCTGAATATGTATTACTAAATGTTTGAAGACGTTTACTTTATTAAACTTTAGTTAGATTATGCGAAACGCTTTAACTATTATTCAAGGCGATCAAACGTTTTGCGCAAGCAACAACTGTGAAATGATGAAGTACGATACAAGCAATAATTTATGACAGGAATTTTTTTGATTGCGTTGTACAACAGAGCTATGTGGTTGGATATCTTTTTTGCATTATTTCTCATATATCGCAATATCTTATTCAAAATTTCTTAAAATGTTTTACAGAAAATAAGGTTAAACCATCCGTATATGTTTTGCATATTCTTCATTTCACCTCCGAATTTATTTTTACGACATTTAGCAATTTTGTTGAAATTAATATAAAAATTGAAGAATTTTATAATTCGAATACGAATATTAAGATAGCTTGTTAAATCGTCGAATCATGTTAAAATACGACATACATTTAAATGTAAATCTAACGAGTTATCAGTATTCGCAAATTTCTAGTCTTATCTTATATTCTTAATTTATTTTAATGAATATCTATAAACAAATCACATAATTACGTATTTGTATAACTTTTTCTTTGATATAATTTAATTTTGATTTAATAAGATACTTTTTTTTTAATCATTAAATAACCGTATTTTGTGTAAATAAAAATTACTTAGTTTTCATTGATTAATATTTTTATTAATTATGTTCTACATTATTTATTCTTATTTCGTAACATTTCTCAATTCTTGTATCTATTTTTCTTATCTAAAATTTATTTTAAAATAATCAACGATTTACACAAGTATTTTTTCGCAGACATAAATGTGTACAACATAATTTATAATTACTACACATATTCAATTATTAATTAGATGCCATTGAGCAAAAACAAATTCGTCCCAATTATGCGGAAGTTTCGAGGGATCTCGTAAGGCTTGTAATCGATCATGATATATAGAGAGTTATCGAAGGCTAGGAGCTTATATATCTTCTTGCGTGAATTTTTCTGGCATTAGTAGTATGTTTAATGACACGGTCGGTCGCGTCATCGAAAGTTTCACGATCGAAAGTTACTGCGTAGGCGCGGATACCGCTTTCAAGGAGTTGCGCGATTCGTGCGGTCATTAATAAAGCGATGCCGTATCTGCGATAAGGAACATCTATGATGACCGAGAAATATTTTATCTGTCGAAATCCGCGTGCGCCTCGCACGCGAGCGAGGCGTGAAAAAGGAGGACGGCGTCCGTAAGAGAAGACGCGAGCGCGATGGGTGCGTGGGACACTGAAAATTAATGCTACACGCATATGTCGTCTTCCTCGTCATTTTTCTCGATTTTTTATAATTGAGGGAACATGTTTCCGTATAAAAAGATGTTAACGACACTTTCATTCGTTCGATTAGCTTTTTCTATGTTGTTGAATATAAAAAGATCTTGTTATCACATTTTTTGAACAATCCACATAAATATTCAAAATTGTATAATATTTAAAATTAATATTACATGATGCTTACATAAATATTCACAACCGTATAATTTACAACTAAATTTCTTTCAATTAGAGAAATCTTTTGGGACTAAATAAGCTAATTAAAATTAATAAAAATAAATTTCAGAGGTATCAATGTATAGGATAGTAACTGAAAAATAGCGACAACGTTTCTAGATTGATCCAGAAGGGATTGTGGGCGCGCGCGACTCGATTTCGAAGAGTCACTGATGCCGCAGCGAATTCTCACTCGCGAAACGCGACCATTAATAAGGCGGCACGTCCAGGTCTCCGGACACGATAAGGACCCTCCGCGTGCGACCGGTGCGCTGCCGTTAAAGCCCCGCGTCGTGGTCCGGGCGCGCTGCGCACGGCGGGAATGCCGTGGCGCGTCCTTTTGCGCGGACTAAGGTAACTTATTCTCTGTCTTTGTGGGCGCCCTTTTTGCGCGCTCGCTCGCTCGTCCACGGGATGGGGTTAAGTGGGTGCGACCCCAGGACGTTAAATAATATCGAGCTGTGCCATCTACCGAGCACGTAGCGCGCAATCTTGAAATATTACGCCGGACGCTTTATTATTCGCGTGCGCGAGAGTCCCCTCCGGGGTGACGCCGATTTATAGACGCGCATAGAAGTAGGGCCTGATGCTTCGTGTATTTCGCAGTTTCGGTGTCAAAGCCACGGGAAGCAGATAGCTGAAACCTCTTAAAATTTTATTACAATCTCACGTTCAAGCAAAAGAAACAATCAAATTGAATTAAATTACGTCACGTTATGATTATAATTTATCAGTTACTGGAGTTATTAAGGCATGTTACGAAAAAAATATGTGTGTATCAAATGATTTAATAATCAACAAATTATTTTTGAAAACAACAGAAATTTTATTCGTTCAAAATCTTTGCTGCAAGGCGACGAAGTCATTGAAATGTTATTTTTTTCCAAAGTAAGAACAGTGTTACTCATTATACACTTATATCACTGATTTATCGAGCAATTCATGTCGGTGAGCAAACATTACTCCTTAGAGAAAAATATAAGCGAAAAATCATAAATCCGTCACCGCAACTTCCACTTGGTTGCGATGCAACCACCTCACGGCTATACTGTTGCATTATTACATACTTTCGGATTCTTCCTCTTTCGGCAGTAACCTATCCTGTCGCCGACGGACATGATTTTTTCTTCATACAGTAGCTCGGCTCTCTCTGCAGGAATTAACGCGCGCGTAAATCAAAATCCGCGTCGCGCCGCACGTCGAATATTTCACGGGTTAACTGTCTTACCGCCTTTGCGGTCAGTAGCGGTGCTTACCGCCGATAGCGATAAAGTCCCGCGTTATTATCGAGCGACGACCGTGTTAACCCTTTCGATAGGAATTTTATTTATTTTTCCGTGAGGAATTTTAATTACGCGTGTAGACCTTGAGCTTGCCTCGAGAGGCAGGCGCGAGATGGAAACACTTTTCTCTCTTTCTTCCGAATTCTATGTCCCCCGTTAACGAGACTTTAATTAGGTATTTAAATTATAAAGGTACATGTATTTATGAGATTCATTTCTTATAGACGAGGGGGACAGAAGCTTAGAGGCGGATATTGAAATTTTGTATTAGCTAATCAGTTTCTCTTATGTCATTAAACGTGAAGAGAGGCCTCTCCATTATACACGAGTATTGGTACTTCACAACTATATATTTACTATTTCCTCTCAATCCTCAAATTCTTTCCAATCGTAGAAGGCTAATCGACTGTCTCTACTTGCTAGCTCCATTGACGCATAATGAGCACTTATTCTAGCTTTTTTTTCTCGAGCAGACGTATTTTTATAGTATTTGATCATGTTGACGGTGACACGTCAGTTCACGTCGTGTAGATCACTCTCGCGGGCGTGACAAGAAGAGATCTGTTCCGGAACCAAGACCGTGTTTGCTTGTTCAGCACGGCTGTAAAACAACACTGGCGGACAGGACGAAGGTACAACCTTGGAGCTTGAGATCCTCGTCCACCGAGCAGAATTCGAGAGCAAACATGGGCGCGATCCGACGACCGTTTTCGACATTGCGAGAGACACGAGAAGCACTCCGCATTCATTTCGCTGCCGCTTCGCTCCGCGGCCCCTCTCGCCACTCTCGTTCGACAGTGCGTGCTCGTATCTTCTCGAGATTGACATTTGAATTTCAATGAGTCGCGCGTCGAGAATGCCCGGTCCTTCTCGCCACTCGAGGCGGCGGGGAGGAAAGCCGACGGCGGTTGCACGTGGATTTCGGACGTGAAAACGAGAATTAGTGGTAATTTCGACGATTTCGTGGAAACCGGTATGTTTGCCCGGACAGAGGGCGAACAATGTCACTGCGGATGGTGTTAATCGTGCTAAACGGCAAGCCAGACGTATCTCCGCGTTTTCTATTCAAGATTTCGTAGTTTTATTCAGAATCGCTAATATCAAATAACGCGTGGAACAGTGTATCAATTTTCACAATTTATTCTACATAAAATTGTAGTCATATGGACTTGGTGTTGTGAGATAGAATATTCTTTAATTACATTTATTATAAAATTTATTATGGCATAAAATTTTCAAAGTATACGCTGAAAGAATCATTCCTGATTTGAAAAACGAATCACGCGCAGCAAGATAGGCGCGGAGGCACGTGTGCAGGGATCAGATCGCGAAAGGTGCCAGGCCCATTTGAGCGCGTTCGAGTTTATTTTCTTCTTGTTGAAATTCTTGTAATCCCGCGGCCGGACGTTCCGAGCGCGGTGACGCGAGATCGCGGGCGAGCAAACGACAAACCCCGGATTACGGCGCTTACATATGTTTACCTAAATGGCGGGCAATTAGAAAGACGGTAATGAAAGTGCCAGTCGAATCGCGCGTTTCGCCGCTTCGCCAATAAACAATGTGCTTTACGGTGCGCGCTGAGCCGGCGGACTCGGGTCTCTCACCTAAATTTTCCGCGACCGGCATTAAATTCATGCCCCCGCTCGCTCGCGACCGCGATGGATACGCGCGTGCCCCCCTCCGTTTAACTGGATACTTATTAATTAGGGATAATTGCCGGAATTTACGATATCGCCGGCTCTCACAAATATTCGCCTCCCGGGATGACGACAGTGATGACGACTTCGCCACTGTCTCTTCTCAGCGCGGACTCGGCGAGCTAAATGTCGGAATTTTTCGATGACATTGCTGTTCCGTCGCGAGATAAACAATATTGTTGCACACGGAAAGTTGCATTTCCGGAGTATATGGGAATGATTCGGCGATATCGTACGTTAAGGAATTCGGCAGTCCGAGGCGCGCTTGTCCGATCTCTGCGCCAACGGCCGATCGCGTGATTTGTTCCCCGGTTGGAGTCGCCGTGGTGTTTGCGCGCTAGTCGTAAGTCTCCGCCGCGATAAGATCGACTCTCAAAAGCTCCCGCGCCCCGATAGGTCCCGAAGCTCGCGCAGCACTCGTGGCCGTGGCCGTTATCGTGAATTGAGGCGCGTCCCGCGGTCGCATAAGCAGCCCCGGTACACCTGTAAGTCCTCTTCTTCATCTCTCTTTCTCCCTTTTCCTCCCGTTCTCTTTCTCGCTCCCGTCCCACCTACGTCTGCTCCTTTCTCTCGCTCGCTCTTCGTTCGCGTCTTCGCGGGTATCAGTTGCTGATCGATTCAACCCGTGGGTGGTCTCGGCCACGGGTACGCGCTGTAACTCTACTCTCGGCCACAGCTACCCGGTGTCCCGAGGATTTCCGTCGCGGCTCTTCGACTCGACGCACAGTCGCCGATACACCGAGTCTGGCATCGAAAGCGGCCACCATGTACCGCCCCCGCTAACTCGCGAGGGGACGTACTTTACGACATCGTTGCGTACCGACTACCCCGAGCATCGTTAGGTAGCCCGGCGCGTCGGCAGAAAAATCAAATAGCTGGAGGCCTGATGACTGCGCGATTCATGAATTCGGTCTCAGATTAGGAATATTTGTAAGATATCGATATTTTATAGTATTGCGTAGTATCGATGAAAGGGAAAGAAGATCGCGTGTAGGTTGTAGCGGAAATAACATAAAAGTCGCTTTCTACAAATCAAATAAGACGGAAGATAAATGTCCATATGTTTTTTATGAATATACTCACGCCCTGATTTTTTACGGTCGAGTAGATTTACGGGAAGATTTCACCCGGTACGTAGAGCGATGTGAGACGGGGGCGTAAAAGAGTCCGAGACAAATGACGTACAGGAGTGGTAACCACCGAGCTCTTCCGATGATATCGGATCTGCCTCGGCCGTCTAAAAATATCAGTTGGAATCGCTCTTGACCGGTCTCGAAAGTATGCCGGTACGCTGGGATCGTTAACACTTTGGGGACGGCAGACACAAATCACGGCCGGCGCATAAATCGGACGCGGATGGTGCGTGCCGTTCTGAGAGCACCGAGTGACCGGTGTCGTTCATATTTCGATGCTTGATACACTTCGATGTTACCCCGCTAACAATGCAGTTCTCGTGCAATTTTAATAGCGCTGCCGACTAATGACCAGGAACGGCCATAAATCTTCGGTTCGCCTTTATCACGGCGGGGCACGCGGGGAGGGGGAGTACACGGAGGATCTATTACACTCTACCGATAAGCATCGGTTAAGAAGGCTGAGAATATTACGGACGAAAGTATAACGAGTCCTTGCATTTGCGGGCGTTATAAATTAATGCCGCGCGCCGCGTTTGTACGTCTGTTGCATTGTGAGCTGCGCGCACGGAGGAGATATGGTCTCGCGTTTATCGAGTTTAGATCAACCCGTAATGTCCCGCTAAGACGTATGCGCCTCATTAATTCGCATTTGCAACAGGTCGGCCGTGGGGGTACACACAGGTACCGACCGACCGCGCGCGAGAGCCTCATTGTCGCGTTTGAGATCTCACTTTCAAGTCGCCCCGCGGATATCTAGTAGCTTACTCATCCTCCGATTAATCCGCGAGGTTGACAAGCCAAAAGCGACATACTTACGCGCGCGCTTGCACCCGGATGCTGATATATCGCATCGCGCGCGCGAATTTTTCCGAGACGGGTAGCACACGGCGCGCTTCCACGATAAACCTGTGATCTCTCAGACGCGAGCTGCATCCGTGAATATATTCTTACCTTTATGCGGGAAGATAATCGGCCTAAGATAAATGCATGAGAAAAATTTCACGCAGTTAATTCGTTTCGCACCACCGTAAAAATAGGAGTCTTAAAATCGCAATTATTTAAATCGTGTTTAAAATTAATCTTGTATCACAGTGAAGTTATTAACGCGGAAGAGCTCGCTGCACAAAATTTTTTATCGTGTTTTTTTGTGAGTCAAATTGGATGATTAAAAAAAAAACGGACAAGTATTATCAGACATAGATCTAATATATACTTCTACAGGAATGCATGTTATTTTTTTTTGCTACAAGAATGTGTTCTTTCTGCCGTCATTGGCACAATATGTTTTCTCTTGCCACACGAGTTTTGAAATATTGAAGAGGCAGCGAGCTCCGCGCCGCGAGTTAAACATCGGAATAGCGCTTCGTCTACTTCCACCGTTTCTTGTCGTCCGGCCAGAGGCGCGAGCAGCGATACAAAGATGAGATACGACGGAAGTGCGACACCCCAGCCGTAAGATAGTCTACCTTATGAATCCTCGCGTCGGTACGTACGAGCGGGTAGTATGAGCTTTACGTGCCGGCGAGCGAGCGCGTACGCGTCTCCACGGGGGTGGTCCGCGTTTCTCGCGCCGGCCGTGCCGAGGAAACCAGCCGCTAATCATGTTCCCCGTTATATGTATCGTCGACGTATCCGCTACGTCTCTTCGCTACTACCCGGCCGCTGTAACCGACAGTAACACGGCGATGCATTACTCGCGGCGACTCCGGGCTACCTGGCTGCGTCTGTCAACCTACGCGCCGTTATCGTTATCGAATTTCGTCGAAACACTTCCCGTCGCTTCTGTACTTCGCGTGATTCCGTACAGCTTGTTCACACGTTCGCTCCTCCACAAATTTGACAAAAACAACGGCATTTACATTTACATTTACTATCTGAAAATAATTTTAATATCAGATCTAATAAAGGGTGAATTAATTTTTTCTCTCAATATGTTTTTAAGATTATATATATAAATGAGATATAAGTAGCAAAAAATGAGGTAACATTAAAAATCAAGAAATTATGCAAGAGATTGGTGTCTCTAAATTTCTGCCACGAAAAAATCGGTCGAAGAATTCACATCCGAAATAATACACGATTGTATAATTTAGGAGAAATTGCACACAATAGTGATGTCTTTTTTGCGAAGGTCAGGCGTCAGATTGCATTTGCAGGCTTGTACCTCTTGCAGGCGGCCTCTTCGTTCTCTCGTTCGCACAAGTCTTCGATCAGCCGCGGCCCATTCTCGAGAAACGGAACGTCGAACACGTGTCACGTCGGACGAACGACACGGGCGCACCTAATCACACAACGGTGGTCCGATGCGTGTACTCACGAGTTTCTCGCTCCTAGGTGGTACCGCACGGTGCGCACACAATATCCGCGAGTTGTACGCCGCAACGGTGAAACCCGGCAGGATTTCACGACGCAGAAATCTTAATTCCTGGAAGAATAAACGGGAGGAAACGGGCGAGAGAGCGGTGGGAACAAGGTGGACAGAGAGGCAAAGAGGAACAAGGATAATAGGAGAGAGAGAGAGAGAGAGGGAGAGCGGCTCGCAAGCTTCGCCCGATGGTTATATGAGGATAATGCAGATAAATCGTAATCCCAGCACCACGAAACGAGTGTCGATTAATTCCGAGATGAGCTCTGTCAAAATACAGGCGCGCCGTGAGGCCCGCTGCTCTCCCGCGCTAATCTTGACTAATAACTGTCGCAACTGCGCGCGCAAGGCGGCAAGGAAGGGTCCGTTGGGTCTATGAGAGACATCTTCTCGCGTCGCCCTGCCGTCTTGTGTCTCGCACGGTCTCTCACGATAGATACGTCCGTAGATTAGAGATTACAGTAATAAACTAATTCGTTTGGTCCGTATAAAAACTCATCGTGACAGAGATATTTTTGACTTACGAAAGTAAACATAAGTGCCTCTGTATTTATAAGGAAAACGAAAAATATGTACGAAGGCTTTAAGCGTACAAACAGATATAGTTTTAGTATTTAAATAATATTAAGCCTCCCTTCTCTCTATTTTGAGAAAATATTAATTTTTGACGATGTTATCGTAATATTTAATATTGAAAGCACTGGTAGATCGAGAATGGCAAAATCGCGCTCAGGAACGACGCAGGAGAGCGCGAGAAAATTATGATGAATCATAATCGGGATCACGGCGAGAGCGGCGATGCGGATGCATACGATTTACCGATGCTGAGATTACGGCGTTCGTTCTAAATCCCAGATTGGGCACTTAGCAAAAGGCGAGAGATGTCGGTCGGCGGCGTGAACACCGCTCGTTTTATCGAGGCATTTCTCTCGGCTACGTGATCGACCATCCCCGAATGACATTACACGCTGACCCCGACGATACAGTCGATTCGCGAAGAGGGATCGACCGATCTATTCGCGGCTTGCAAGAAAGTTGCTTCTCGACACGCGATTGCACTCGATAAGGAAATCCTTTCCGCGCGGCTCGAAAAGTTCGATTTCGCTCACGGGAGAGTAAGTAAACCGGCGCTCCCGGAAGTACGTCGTACAAATTGATCGTTCGTCCAATCCCGCGCGACCGGATCGTAAAGAATATTTTCTTTCGAGGTAAACTTGTCGATGAGTTGCGGCAAGGTTGATCGCTGAAGAAATGGCGTGAACGAAAGGTTTGTACGCCCGCTTAATTGCGCAGAGCTCCGAGGTTTTTATTACGCCGCGTTACGTTCTGCCGCGAAGCGCACGCGATCCTCTGCGAGATGTTAGGAACAAAGTATTACGATCATAAATAAAGGTGGCGTAATTACTTTAACAATTACCATTACCCGTTTTCCCTTCTGCCGCCTTCTGACGCTGTTTGCCATTTGAACCCTTGATGCACCTCGTTGCGACGTATCTTTTTCGAGATTTTTCTGATCCTTTAACGTTATAAAATTTATTTCTATTTTTTTTTTAGTTTAATATTTTAGTATCAAACGTATAATCTTTTAAATTAAGTAAGCATAACTTTTAAAGTTATAAAATAGGGAAGAATTGATAATGCGACAACTTTATAAAAACACTTTCTAATTAACATATTAAAATACAGAAATAAATATGAATCTTATGATTCAATAAATTAAAAAAAAATTAGGCGCGCTACTTGCTATTCACTACTTGATTTTTCAAATATACGGAATCGACGATCCCCGCAGGCATCATCTGAATGGAGTGTACGAGAGCGATCGCGGCTAAGGTGTTCGGGCAGCAATCAACGTTAAGTACAGCGATTCCCCGAGAACCATGACGCCATCTTGTTACGTGAGCGTCGTTTGTCTCTGACATATGATCCAAGGAACCCGTTGGTTGCCTCACCTGTCGGCTTCTTATACCGCGTATGCCGCGTACCGCCGTCGATCGCGCTGGACCGTGGAGAAGAGAATCGAGCCTGCGCGCCGGGGATCTAGATCGAGACCGGAGATGGAAACAAATTGATTCCGATGATAAGCCTCGATCGAATCCGTATCCAATGCGTCGGCAATTTGCCAAAGAATTGATGCGTGGTTGCGCCGGCCTGTATTAGGAGCATCAAGCACATGTGCATCAAGTAGATCCCGTCTTTTCCCCGAGACAATCTTTTTACTTACGAATTGCATCATTGCCGAGTTACCGCATCGAATGTTACTTCTTAATATTCGCTAGTACGTTCTCACGTCCGCATGATCCCGCAGATCCGAGTGTTAAAATCAATTGCATTCGCGTCTGTGTGAATTTTCATATGAGCACAGCCGGTATCAATCGTTCTTGCATATAATGAGATATGATCGTTGGCAAGTTAGTTAAAGCACTAGTAATCGCTCCATTAAGGAGAAATATCGATCGTGTGATAAAAATTATATTTTTACGAAAACACTAAATTAGCAATTGAAATTTTTTACCGTATACTTCTAATTTGAATGATATGAACGATTCTGTATGCTGTGATGTTACGATATGATTATTGAATATGTTTTTGTTAGTTAAACGCATTAGATCTCTTTTCAACTCATTATTCTCGCAAAAGCGAGCAGCGCTACGTTGAAATTCTCTGAAAATCCAGAGCGTGAGAATATCGTAGACTTTAGCTGCTTAGAATAACATTCACACCCATGCTCTTTCAGCGTCTGCTTCGATATAACTGGACCGCTTTCCTGTTATTGTCTCGCTCGACCATAACATTCCGAGAAACCATTTGTCACCGGTCGCATCGTAGTTGGAGAACGCAGCGATCGAGGCCGCGATCGATTAGCAGGCGCGATCTAAAGAATAAATCTATCTTTGAAATAGATCTGAATAGCCGTTCTTTAACGGCGGCGAGTATCGGGCGGGTGTCGGAGCGGTACCGGAGACACGTTTCGCAGGCTCAATCGAGATCACAATCTCGATCTTGATCCCACCTTCGGCGGCGGGGCAAGGGGAATAGGGGATCGCGCGGCGAGGAAAGGAGAAGGGGACAGCGACGGGGTCCGGAGAGTTCGCGTCGGCCACTTCCCATGTTAATATCCGGTTATGCGTAAGGTATGGAGGCGTACGGCCAGTTTGCATGGAAACTAAGGCATTACCGTCGTGGACCACCGGAGTCGAACCACTCGTCGAACGGCCCTGTTTGCCGACACCTCGGTGGACGAGTCGCCGGAATACCCTACTCCTTATCTCTCTCTTTCTTTCTCTCACCTACATTCCGCCACTTCCACTTGCGCCTCGTTCTTAGCCGCGTCCCCACGATTTCGATTCCTACTCCGCAGACGTTCCGTCCTCTCTCATTCGCCGCGGATGTTCAGATTACGCCGAAGTATCACCGCCGGATCATTGCGGTTTTATCGATACCGGCACAGGGCCGGTCGCTCAGATCTAGAGACCGCGCGACCTATCGACGTTAACGATCGCGCGGCCGTATCGCCGATCGGCGAATTAAACGGCGAGGCCGAATCGCTCGCATCTCGCGCTCCTTTCGGACAGATAAGACTCGCGCCGGGAAACGATAGCGCGCAAGCATCGACATTCAGAGTAACTTCACCGATGTTCTAGCAATTGTTTATCAGGAAGCTCTGTCTTATGTTCGATAATGTAGCGATATAAAATTTTAGTTTTACGATGTTCGGGAAAGAGATCTTTATGTTGCGAGTATCGTCTTTCTTCTATTCTTTTATCTCTTCCGCGTGTTAATTTTTTCTTCTTCTTCAAGTATTATCCGAGAGAGAAATATTATCGACAGAAGAAGACAGAAAAGAGTCTTTTTTCGGGGTTATTAAATTGGGTGCCAATTAAATGTGAGCGGTCGATCATAGCTTGAGATAGAGACTTTTTCGGAGATTTTATTTTTATTTAGAGGTACCGAAGAATCCACTTTTTTTTTAGCTTCTTTCTCTTTCTTCTCTTGGAAATTTCTTCGACACTATAACAGTAATAAAGTTAGTAATCGGTTATAAAAGTTATTGGTGTCTCGACATTCTTCTTAGTAGCAATTAATTTAACAGAATTCGAAGAATTCATAGATAAATAGGAGTTGGCGGATATTCTCACAATGATAACTACGGATAAATACTAAATATACAAATAGATACTAAATATTGCTAAAATAAATTCAATATTACGGCCAATTTATTTTATAGTAAATCGTTCGTATCGTTAATGGTCTAAGATCTTGATGATCATTTAGCAACGTTTCCCTACGTATTAATATGAATAAAATCAGGAAAGAGGATAGGATCACGACTCTTGTATCCTATCGCGGCTCGCAGTCGTCGCGTTCTCACACTGTCTCGTCCATATCGCCGGTTTTCGCTTTTCGATACAGCCCTGCCGCATTTGAGACGACGGCACCTATGCCCCGTATACGCCTCGGATCTAAAAGCTGGCCGGCGCCCACACTCGGGGTTTCCTAGACTTAAGGAGGTTCAAAGTTCCCTCCCGCGGTCGTTTACGCCTTATTTATTCTCGTAATTTACTCCCACGCGGCCCTTGCGCGCCGGCAATTTACTTTACGACGATCATATCTGAAAGTGGCTGGTGGAGAAGCGCTGCTCGGATCCACCGACAGCTCGGCGCAGGGCCTCCGGATCGCGCGGGTCCGGCGGCCCTGGATAATGGATAACGAGAAAAGGTGGGAAAGGAAACGGACGATGACGCCGATGAAAAAAAAAGGCAGCAGAAGAGCGGGCCGCCCGTAGCGGGGAAGAGGATCAACGGGCCGCGCGTCTTTTCGCGTTCGTTCGCGACGGCGTTTATGGACTGTCGGCGCGGAATATAAAAAGTTGCGGCGAATGCCGTGCGCCGTGTGTACTCACGGTGGATACTTTATGATTCTTAAATGTCGCGGCCGCGGCGATGCCGCCGTCGTTTCGACGCGATGTCGTCAACTTCGATCTCATAGCCGCGTCTCTTCCGCTGAGTCCGGATTTTAAGTCGATGTGAATCGTGTTATGTTTCTTAAACAGCAAAAGGTGGTATTATGGTTGACTTTGACCGGAGTTTACAAGCATAAATTTTTAATCAGACGTACTAAAGGTGTCTAAATTGATAGATGACGGTACTTGGTTGTTAGACAACAGGTTGTACACGCCGTAATCCGCTGTTCTCGCCGCGAGACGCATTGTGCCGCGATTGTACAATCGGTTTCGGCGATAGGCATCTCTGAAATGCGACCTCTGACAAACGTGGGACATCGAAAGTGGTTAAAAGGCGCCGGAGAGTTTGTGTCACGTCAGCTATGCCCCTCGATAGATCGCAATTACCGTTTATGCCGATATTCGCGCGCTCGCACGTGCAACCTTTGCCGCGCTTTCAATTAAATTAATTGCAGCCGAGCGTTGGTGTCGACGATTACGAGATACGCGACGACACGCGTCGCATTCGCGGAATAGAATTACCGATGCCCGAAGGATTCTAGATTCTTAAGCATTTATCGCTGAGATGAGCGGTTTAAGTCCGAGCAAGGAGGCGCATGCCGAGTATTTTCGAAGTGAAGATTTGAAACACATTAATTATAATAAGTACCGCTGATTATGTTTGATAGCGTCGCTACATCGCACATTCAATTCTATGAAAGATCGAAAAAATATAATGCGCACCAGGGCTCTGGAATAATATCTCGCTTGCACCATCAGACAATTTCTATAAACTCTTATTCGAACACGCTACCATTATCTAAAACTCCTGGGAGGATAACTAATTACATATTATAATTACATATAATATTGACGGTCTAGAGACCTATTGCACACTCACTTGCACAATCCTCTGCTCACAGCTTCCCTAAAAAGACTTTCTCTTGTTCCATCTTTAATTGCGCGATGCTTTAGCACAGTTCTTGCTTGCATATATCTTGCGTACGTGTCTGTGTGCATTTAGATTCTATATTATTATTATCCATTATATTTATTATTATCTTCTATCCTTCTCTCATGAATGCATTCTACATGAATAATCTGTAGAAATGTTACTTGTTTAGTGGCTGTGGGAATTTATTCCAGAGCGTTGAATAAATAACACAATGATAGTAATAATATCCGCTTTTAAATAACTTGCGAGTTTTACATACGTGACGAATAGTTACATGTCATTCCTTTCGCCGAACGCAGTATCGCATATTCTTTTACGAAGAAAAAAATCTTGTAGGCACACGTGCAATCGCGCAATGGAATTTTAAGCATCCGCGTCTACCCGAGCCCGGGTCGACGTCCAAGTAGATAACGTGCAATCCACAGCCGTGGGTGCCGGTGGTGGCGTTAGCGCGGCAGCATAATCGACGCTAAAGAGGACCTTTAAATTACAGGCCGTGCCGCCGATAAATATCGCACGGGGCCGCCGAGTCCACCCGGATGTGATGGTCCAATTACGCGGGCGTATTTATATTCACCTCGTGCCGTTCCGACGTTCATTTTCAGTCGCGTGCGCGATTTAATGAGATTCGAGGGCCCTGGTTCACAAAAATGTGAATAAATTTTATACACGGAATCACGGGACTGATTGTGAGTGGAGATCCGTTGCCAAAATCCATTATTTTTCCAACACCGGCGTAAAGAAATTTCAGTCGCGTGAAAGTTTCGATTTTTGTAGGAGCAAAAGATGCGCAGTCTCCAATTGGCTTGCCGATATCGTAACTCGTGAGAATTGAATGATTTCATTCTTTCGAGCCAGCTAAAGATGGAGAGCTGTCGGTTACCGGTCGAAAACTTGTTAAACGACATTACACCACGTGTACATTGTAGAGAGTCCAAGGCGGAGGAGTTAATTAGACGGTCGAAAGAGCCTCGCCGTGTGAATGGGCGATACCGTATCAGCGGGTCGGCGCGGCGGCGACGATAATTCCGCAGGAATTGAATTTGCCAATTAGCGATGTGAGAGGCGGGAGTAATTCGGGAGCGGCTCCTCGCCGCCGGCCGGTGAAAACCGGCGCGGACACAGAGGCAGGCGACGTCGGGCGTTAACGGGCGCAAAATGAATTATCGTTTATACGTGGCGTGCGGTTCGCCGCGCCGCGCAAATTTGCATTGACGGTGGGCTCGGCCCGCCGGTGTAAGCGGGTCGTCCGGCCTGGGGGCTCCGCTCCGGGGACGGCGTAGCCCCACTTCGCACCTCGCCACTGACATAAACTGTGCTCACTGTGTCTTCTGGCCGCGCGCGTTTATTTATTCCGATGCCAACCGGTAGCTTTATGGCGGAAAATTAGCGAGAGTTACACGCGAATGCCGCGACTTGTCGCTACTTAGAGCCGTTGGTGCATTGAGCGTTTCTTTAATGGACGAGACGACACGCCCTCCTTAGCGCCCTTTTTAACACCTACCGACTACACCGCGAGCGCCAAAAGGCACTCCTTAAAGGCGTCTTTAGAGAAGCGGAATGCGCGCGCGCGCGCGAAGAACGCGGCTAAAATGGAGAGGAAGGTCGATTAGCGAGTTCCGCGGCTCGATTTCATCCCACTCGTTCGCTCACAAGTGGACGCTTTTACAGCTCTTCTCGACGGTTAGTCGCATTGTTCGACGGGAAGTGGAGAAAGGTAAGTGTGACGAAAGCTGCGTCTTGAAAGCGGAACGACATCACCTGTTGAATAGTACGCGTATTTCAGCGTCCCGCGTATTTAAAGTACGCGATGCGGTTTGTTTAATTGGATAATGGCTGCATGGACAGTACTCCTTTTATTTAATTTTCTAAATATAGACTTAGCCAAAAAATAACTCAAGCGCGTCCACTTGTGAGCGAACGAATCGTCGAGTGCCCATTTTAGCTATTTTTAATTAATTTCTTAATTGCTAGAAATTGATGCAAGCTATTTCATCGCATTACATGCGGTATTTAATTGTAAGTAACACACATTCGAGCGAGTTAGAATATTCACGAAACCAGAAATATTTGCCAGTAATGTGACGTAAGAAACAAAATATTTTACCGCATGTCTACTTAAAATTCTTCCTCCTCGATAACTAAATCATACGTTGTTCATAGAATACCTAGCAAGCAATGACTTACTCAGTACCGTTAACGACTTCTGACGTTCACGTGTCAGTTCATCGAAAGCCGCATATCGGAGATGCTTGTCAACGCGTTCGATTCCCAGGTAGAATTAGGCACGTAAAAGGCGAATCGTTCTGCGTGATGCACTTTCTCGCGATTCGTTCATCATCCCCTTTCCTCCTCGCCTCGAGATCTTCTACGCACTGAATTCTCAAGTGCGCCGTCTCGTCTTCGAGATTTTCTTCGAGAGTTCTCCATAACTCCAGCGTGGCGAGTGGACAGCCCGTGACGGGTATCCACGCTGTTACGCGCCATTGAGTTCCACATGTTGACGATTACCTCGAACTAATTCAATAAAAATCGATAAGATCCACGTAGAACGGTCCGCATGCATCTCTCGCTGGTTCTTTACGCCTGGTTCTATATACGACGATTAAAACGTGATACGACGATTATTACAGTAGCGCTCAACTCTGTTACTGCCGGATACCGTGCAAAAAACAAGATTCAACTAATATTTACAACTACAATATTGAAATATTACATTGAAATATCTTAATCTACATCACAGATGAAAAAAATAAAATTTAAGTTAAATATAATTTAAATATTTTGCAAGCTTGTGGTACCTAAGTTTTAAAAAAAATTTGATTATCAAAATGTTAAAATACTCATCGAAGTATGAAAATATTTGTGTGTAAAATGTCTAAATAATTACATACAGTATTTATATACTTTCTTATTTAATGTTGTACACAATAATTGTACACAATAATTGTACACTCCTCGCTAAAACCAGGAAGGTAGTTCTAACTTTAGAAATTCCTTCGGCAGCCTACGCGTCACCATGAAATTGCGAAGCATCATCGTCGCGACGCCGGCAACAGTCCGTAACCGGCTGTCATCGGCGATAGAAACTATTGAGTAGCCGCGGGAGAGCTCGCGAAAAATCATCTCGTCGGCGTTACGTCGGCGGCGCGAGATCGAGCGTACTCGTGAGGAGAAGCGTGCGTCGGTGCGCCGACGCGTCGTCGCCGGCCGTCCGAAGCGTCTCGCTTTCAAGATTTCCCTCGAGAGTACTCCGCGAGTCCTCCGCGGCGGCAAACTACCCACGGGAAAAAGAGAGGGTACCCGCGTCTCTCCGTTAAGTTACTGCGACTGGCGCTTAACCCCTGACACGACGCACAATAGCCGGACGGGACTCCATAATTGTTATTTTAATAAGCTAATTTTCGCCGCGTTTGACCGGCGCGAACCACGGGGAGAACGGCGGAGTGACGGCGAAGGGACAGTGGTGGGAGGGGAAGGGGAAAGGGGATGGGGAGAGGGATAGAGAGCGCAAGACAAAGTGTGAGGGAGGAGGATGAGGTACACCGGGTAAAGTCTCATCGACGGCTGCGTCGGACGCGTCGAGATTAACGGCCGTACTTCCGAGGGGCCTCGACGATTTACCCGTAATAAACGTAGCCACGCTTCTTCGTCCGCGATTCGTTCCTGTCGTGGACGTGGCATTTTCTATGAAAGTGTCTCTCCCTCGCGATCGCTTCTTCTGATTCACGTTTCATTCCGCATGTAAATGAGCTATATGTCGCTCTTTACAATCGGTACATTTTTTAAAAATGAGATACGACAATAAGAGCTTGCAGCTCGAAATCTCACACTGTGTTAAAAATTACACTGGAAAAATTATATACGAAGCTGCGATACGATCACTTGGACAATCGATCATTTTAAACTGTGATTTAAAGACAGTTGGAGATTCCTTTCTCTTGAAGACATTTATGTTAAAAGAATTAGCGTCACATAAACATGTGATTATTTGAAAAGCTGATTTTCTCTGTACTCGAGCCTTTCAACGCAATCTTTAATCAATTTCTTCTTTATGACGCATAAATACTTTTCTCCAAGCCATTCGCAGCTTTTACGCGTTGCATTAATTACACAAGGAAGTGTCAGTGCATTTAGCGAGTGTTTACAAACTTCACATATACTCAGAACCACCAATTTGTAAAAGAACACCTTTCCATCGTTGCAAATATGATCTCTCCACTTTTTCCATGTATTATTTATCTCTCTTTATACGAAAAGTTTCTTTACCGAATAAATAGAAATATTATCCATCTACTGAAGAAATAAACTATAAATAAATTGTTTAGCATAGAAATTTTTTAAGTTTCTAGCTTCTTTTACTACTTCTTTATTATAATTCCGTCAGATCCAACTATTTGAGGGATTTAATTTTGCGCAGAGCTAAGAGAAAGATGCCGAGGAGGAAACGCAGCGCGATTAATTCGGCCGAGATAAATCGTAATGAGCTTATCGCTCGGCCAGCGATCGCAATATGCGCGCCCGCGCGCGACTCCACGTCGTTTCGCTTCTAAGCTCGCGGGCCTCAACGGCAGGACGTTCACTCGCATTAACGGCTTATGGGATTCTCGCGTAACGTATTTACGACGACAAAGAAAAATCCGGGTTTCCTCGGCGCGCGCATAATATACGCTCAAATCCGCTATTCTTCAATTACGCCTCTACTCGCGTCCGCGGACTACAGCGGTCTTCTCCGTGCATGCGTGCATGCATGCGTGAGCATTCTCTGCGCCGCGCCGCGCCGCGCGAATCCGGTGTGAGAGTGCGTCGAGTACGGGTTACCACCCGCGGGTCAGAGGTCGGGTACCTTGTAAGAGAAAGAAACGGGGTAGAGGAGGATGGGCGTGGCTCATATTTGAAGTAGAATCGACCCTCCACCTCCTATTCCTTCCTTCGGAAGAGGAACGCGGATAGACCGTCAAGGATAACGTCGCCGGAAAGCGCCTCGCGATATTTAAAAGAAATCCCCGTCTTACCCCGCCATTCTCGTGTCGCGATACGAGTGAGCGGGCCGATCTTCGCCTCGCTCTCGCCCGCGCGCAACGGCCGGGCGATTTATTAATTTCCATGTTAATCGGCGTGTTGGGCGAGTTCGGTGCCGTTCATTCGTACATACGTTCGTTCATCGGGGCGCGCTCGTTGCCCGGATCGGAAGGCGGGATTTACGGCGTTTGTCGTGCTTGAGGTTTTATTAGTAGTGATTAAGCACGGTGCCAGCGTACGATTAGCCGGCACCAAATTATATACGCCGGGCTTGAAACGACGGCATTCGCGAAGAGCGATTGCGCGCGAGCATGCTATCGAGGAATTAGACAAAAGGCCGATACGCATTTATAATCGGAGAAAGAAACAGGATTAATTCGATCTGTAACACGATCAAGTCCCGTGTAATTTTTGTGAACGCAAGAACGTAATCTTGATATTAGATTGATCATCGTGTACACATTTCATCGCGATAAATCTAGAATGTAATGGTATTCGAAAGGGATGTTGTGTACGCAAATCGATTATATCGTCAATGTACAAATTCTTAGAAGTAATTTTAATAAAAATATCTTCAAGGCACATAAATCAAACGCATTAATTTTTCAAGATGCTATTCGCGAGGACGATAGAATAAATTGTTTTTTTTCCCGCACTACAGCGCTCGATTGCGTATAATGGTATTTAGAAAAACATAAATTTCTATGGAGCGCGTTAATGCGTTAATCACTTACCTTGTTACGAATACATGAAGCGAGTACACGGGCGACAACGCGGTATTCGAAGTAATCGCTGTAATTCATTATCTTCACCGGGGTCTATTGACGCAAGAAAGTGAGGACCGGCGGTCGAGCACGGTGAACCGTAATTTATGAATTATTGTTTTCTACCGCGCGCGCGGGCACGCGAGAATAACAAGAAAGCCGGGTGAGAGAGCGTCCTCGTCCCGAAGACGCGAAAAGCACCCGGGACGAGAGGGAATTGCGGCGTTACGAGTTGTCGAACGTATAGTCGTAAAACAGCGGCTGATTGACGGTCGATGCGCTAGGAATTTCGTAAGACGGTTAACGCGCATTTTCGCTGTGAAAAGGCATATACGCGCGGCCACGACCTAGGGGACTACAACGTGCTTTCACACATGCCGGCTTAATATCACTGGCAGACCCTTAAAGCCTGATTGAACTTTGTGGCGGCATAACGATCGTTATACCTCTCGCGCCTTTCCCTGAAAAAAAAATACCGATGTAATAAATTATCTCGAGTCGTAAACGTAATCGACTAAATAATCTTTCAATGTTAAAAGGTTGCAATACTAAAAATCTGTCATTCTCTTCTTTTACTGGAATTTTATTTATGAAAGTACGTCTGTGAAATTGAAGCACTGCTCGCGATGCTAATTACCAGGAATGTAAAGTATAAAATACATAAAATTTATGTATATCCTTTTAAAGCAATGAATATATATGTATATAATTTATATAACTATGGTATTGTTTCGGATATCATTGTGATGTAAATATATTTATATTTTACAGATAAACTTTGTGAATGTAATTAGTGCTACGAAATATATTCGTTTCGTCGTGTGTAACAAAATGCGCGTCGGGAATGCCGTTTAAAATGTCGCGCGATTTTCGCACTCGGGTACGCGCGCGAGCAATGCGTGCGTCGGAAACGCGTGAGAGTGTTTCAAAGGACTGCGGAGAGGAGGAGGTAGTCTAGGAAGCATCGGACGACAGCAGAATAACAATATGGTAAGTAATTTATCATAAAAAATGCATTTTTTTAGTGACAATAAAGAGGCTATATGTATGTGTATTTACATACAGTTCAAATTATAATCAAAAAAAGTTATGAATGAGACATTTCGTAAAAAAATTGTTATGCTCGATAAAAAAATTTCTCAAAAGATCATATTAATTTGTATTTTGTTTACATTAAAAAACTAGTAATTTATTTAATTTTGTAATTGTATAATGAATACATAAATATTTATTCAGAAATCAATTACATACTGGTCATTCCAATCTGCACATTTTTCGCGTGCGATAATATCGTACGCTAAGATTTAATCTATAATGATTAAGTACCCAGCAATACTGCGTAATAAAGAATAAATACATTTTGAAGCGTGGAATATATATCATGTAATCATACGGCTAGAGAAAGATCTCTTTGAAGATTTCTCGATAACGAGAGATGATCTGGCGTGTCGATCACAGCGCGCCGCTCGGAACAATTAAGCCGTGCCGCACGCTAGCGCAAAATTGCGCGAGAGACGCAAAGTATCCGTGAGACGATTCATTACCGCCTCCTTTTCTCTCGTTCTGCCCGGTCCGCCGTGACGAGTGCTAGCCGATGGCCGTTGCTAATTTAATAAAAGCGCCGCAAAAAAGGCGGACATCGACAATGAGGTGGCTGCACGTCGTTTTAAACGCTAAACGCTCTCACACCATCTCTATCTCGTATCGATGACCAATTTAGATACCATCTCGATTGTGGCCTTGGACATGCCAAGCTGTCAGATCGATCTTATTGACGTGCCGGGAGGAAGGTTTCTCCCACTGTCTGGCGCCGTGACGGACAGTGTCTTAGTCATCGAGCACCGCTTTGTGGAGCGAGCAATTTTAGAGCAGCTCGCGCCAAAGCTGAAAAACATTAAGTGTCGTGAGAACAGCGGTTGATTCAATAAATAATTTGAAGAATTTAATCCTTAAGTGCTCGAGAGAGTAGAATAATAAGATGTCGAGTTACAAGAAGACTTGTTTACGCACTTTCTCGTCGGAGGATTATGAAAAATATTGTAAGACGGTGTGATAAAGCGCGATTTTATCTCCGACAACCGCAAAGGAAGAATGAAAAGTCCGCAGCGATTCAGGCATGCAAGCGAAAGGGCCGTTTATGAGCGAGCGGGGAAATTCATAGGGTGGATGGATTCCTATCGATACTTTTTCCGGACATTAAGATAATTCCTTCTAGGCAGCCGACTAGCAGCTTCCCTCGATGTTGTCGGCAATTAAAGCTTTATACATTCCATTAGTCGAGAGAAGAAGAGAGAAAGAAAGAATACCCGGGTGCCTCTCTGCGGGAGTCTCGCTTCACGATCTCGCTTCCTTTCGAAATGACACGAAACACCGGACAAACGATAAAAACGGGAAAACACGAAACTGTCACTGAGGGATCACCGCGGGTGGGACGGCAACGATCTACGCAGTCCCTCCTCCTTCGAGCCCTCTTCGAGGAGAAGACCTCTCTGATGCGACTCCGCACACAAATTCTCTTCCGTGTTTCAAGATTGTCGTAGTCGTGAGTGCGGTTCTCTTGATACCGATCGTGAAGCTATGCTCGATGATAGGTACGATGTTACATCGGCGTCTTTCTATTTCGAGATTCACTGATCTGATTGTCCATTCGATAGATTTTTATTATGATTTGTAAGAATTGTTGAAGTTGTCATCAGCTGTGATTAAAATACATTAAGGTAAACAGCAAAAATATGGTAAATAATTTTTTTATATCAATTATATATATTTTTTCTATTTTTCATGAAAAATATTTCTTCCCTGTTAAAAGTATTCGTCAATACTTGATCATTTATGGAGCTCTAAGGTGTTGTTGTTTTAGCATAATATCGTCTACGCTTTCTCCGAGTATTACAACACCCGAGTTCCATCCTGATATCCGGATTATCGCTTTCACGAAATTCTTGTGTACGAAACAATTCTGCCCTGCGGCGGACGATCGGTTACATATTGCCTACACCGATAATTTATCATAATGCGACCGATCTCACGCGCGATTACGGAGGAAAGAAGTGAAATAAATTCCATGGGCCTCGTTACGCGACGGCGTGCCGCGCGCCTCGTTTTTTAACGAGGTTTAGAAAGTGGAATATCGTACCGCTGGCGCGCCACTACATTTTCCAGCGTATGTGACGGAGTAATAGCGCGGCAGAGGATTAACTAACATCTACCTATTGGACACTCACCGCGCGCGGTAACGACAGATAAATTAGCGATGCTCGCATTGTGGATGGGGTAATAGACGTCGCGCAGCGACTGACATTTAAACCGCGACAGTGCAACCACCTCTCTGTTGTAATGCCGCGAGTTGCGCATCGTCGATGCTTCGGCTATTCCTCGCGCTTCCATTTTCTACTTTCCTGTCACGCCTAAGCCGCCGGAGCGCGCGGATCGCATAATGAGCCGCGACGAATCGCGGCAACGAGGAGGATAAGAGCGTTCGGCGCCCGCGGCCGGCAAAAATCGTCCTGACCCGGCCAACAATTGATACCGATCGACGCTGCGATCGATCGGATCGCTCGCGCACCGCCGCAGCGCGCTTTTGTCTATTGCGAAGATTCGCGTGCAAGATGAGGCAAGTGGGAGGAAGTAATCACTACGTACGCGGTACACGTCTGCCTTGCTAAACTTCGCGCAACACACGCGACTATAAATAATCTCTCTCCACCTTCTCTTCAGCCTCGTCCTTCTCTTCGGCCCAGAAATTCAACGGGGTCTCTGCTCGTGACTGTAATCTTTTAACCCGTCAAAATACAATCGGGAGTCTCTCTTTCTTTCTCTTTCTCTCTCGTGGACTTGATCACAAAATCAGCGTGACCCGGCGCGAAAAAAGCACCGCGAAAAGATGACGAGCAGGTGCGAGAGCGTTCGTGCAACGATGATGATGAGAGATGAGAGGAAGAAGGTGGAAGGACGCGCGATACAGAGGGGGATAAATCGATGGCGCGGGAAGGGGACGTAATAAGATAAAGATGAACGTAACGAAGGCGCGATTTTCCTCGGTTTTTACATCATTTCAAAATCGATCATCAGCGTTGCGCGAGCTTTATTAACGCGAGACGATAGCGCAATTTTTTTAATTGACTCGTAATGCGAGTAAATAACTTGGCACCGCTACGTAAATCGTAATTACGGATTTTATCGACACGGCCATTAAGCAAATATATCGTTAACGCAGTAAGTAAAATCGGATTTATCTAGAATTACGCGTACATAAAACGCACGCTCACATATTCTTTAAGTTTCTCGGAATTATCTGTTGAATAAGCGACTGTGTCAGTATTGTTATAAAGAACTTTAATCAATTTGTAAATATACATTTCATCGATCTTTTGCTACATATTTGTGCCGTTTAAATGTTAAGAAAACTTGCTTACTGAATACTTAAATCACATTTTTGACTCAAACTATTTTTCACTCAACCGCCGGGACACATTTATACACTTGTGAATTTTTGCATTAACTGTGAATGCGCATTTTCAATCGCGTCCTCGCGACGAAGCGTCGTTGTTTAATGATGGCCATCGAAGTGAAGGGAGCCCAAACGCGGGCTCATTAACGTTCGGTATTTTGTTTTATGCGGTCGCGGCTTCGAGCCGGTTTGCGAAATAATCGCAGTGTCTTTAATCTCGGATTACACCTGACGCGCATAAAATCAAAGTTGGCGATGTCGGTTTATTATTATTCCCACCTTTTTATCTCTTTCTTCGTATGTTAAATCGCTCGATTTTTACGTCTACGCTATATATATATTGCAAGTTAAATGCATGCATTTCGCACGAATGAAACAGCAACTCGGTGGTGGTGCGAGATGTATCACGATCGGGATTACAGATAATGTGTTAAGTCGGGTATTAGCCTGGAATTTATCGGACGTCAAACCAAATGGGAAGAGTTCGAAGCTGAGATATTTCACGATATATACAAGCGCTACGTGGGTGGTTATTCACGGAGCTGTCGCGTAAAAGTGCCGTTAAGTGCCGTCGGGACTTATATCGATCGTGTATTTGATGCTTGAAAGGATTTTATGCGAAATTAATATGAAATAATTATATATGAGCCGTCGACTAATCGCAATTATCTGTCCATCATTTTTAAATCAAACTATCAAACTCAGACTGGACAATTAAAAATACAAAGATAATTATAAAAAATTATCAAGCATTATTTTTTATTTTTCAGCTTCTTGCGACATCACCAATTCTGAATTGAACGTGACCGATTGTTCGTGAGCGGAGGAACAAGAAGAGCCGAGAAAACGAGGTACGAGCTTCTCGATGGCACGCAAAAAATCCTCGGGAACTAAATGTTCACACGTACGCGCGAGCGGGAGATGCATGCGTACTTGTTTCGTAGTACATGAGCCGCCGCAAGCCGTGGCAGAGGGAGGATGCGAGTGAATTGCGCACGGGCGTCCTCGCCTCTCGTATTCGTCGATATCACGTCGCAGGCTATCACGAGCGCGCGAAGCCACGTCGCGCGTCGGTGTATGCGTCGCGGCGGAGGAGTACCCGGGTGAGGGTGACCCCCGACCCGCAGCGAGGCAGGTGAGGCGCGATTTTTCAGACCATCTTCCCCCCGTGATGTGTACACACGCGCCGAGATATCCGCAAGCACGCGGGAAGACGCGGGGAGGTGAGGCCGGAGGCAACGTTTGCCGATTGGTCGGCGCCGTCCTCTTCGCAGCCAGTGACGAGAATGGAGGCCATCCGGACCCACTCCCACCGCGCCTAGTTTATTCTTACCTTACCTTTCCATTCCTTTCCTTTCCATAATCCTTACCGTCTCTCGGTAAAGCGCGATCCCCACCCCGCCCCGTTGTCGCCACCGCCACCGCCGCCCCCGCCGTGGCGACCACCCTGACCGCCGACGCAAGGATCTGTTTCTCGCGTTCGGTAAGGATCGGCAAGGGAACGCGTCGTTAGTGCGTTGCTTTTCCGCAAATAATAGCTTGCCATCGAATTTTCACCCGGCAAAAAACTCGACGATAAATTTATCAATGATTCGGACGAAAGCTCAAGCTGCCTCGGACAGCCCGTGAATACTCTTGCGAAGACTATCGATCATCTAATAGGAATCTAAACGTCCATCACGAGTTCGCGGCGCATCACTCGTAATGACGCCACGGAGCGTTTCGAGGGCGAGAGGACCGTTTACGAAGCGGTAAACGATCAGCGTCCATCGATCATCCCGCGCTCGCGGATTCATCCGCGCGCGCACGCGGAAGTCTCGCGTCTGCCCGCGCTTTGTTTAACGAACACCCGTAACGCAATTACTCTCGTACGCGTCTGCCCGTCGATATCCCTCCGACCTCTCCATTCGCGGCAGCGTTTGGTCGCCGTTCATCCACCTGCCGCGCGCACCGGACAGTCCGACGTTTTCGATATTAGCGCGCTTAGCGGCCGATCCGACGCCTATCCGACGACGTTGCGCATAGTAGACACTGAAAATTTCCGCCGGGCCGTCATGTGTGGTCCGCGGCAGAAACAGATTGGCGTGATCAATCTGTGGCGCCGATCCGAGCCGCTCTCCCCCGCTTTCCCTACCCGTCGTTTTATCTTACGCCTCCGCCGTCGTTCCAGCTTCCCTCTCGCTCCTCCACCTTCCGCCGTCCTCGCCACGCGGACGCGTCGCTTCTTCTTCTTATTCTTCATCTTAATGCCTCCTATAGACCCCCTTCACCACCCCGCTCTCTCACTCTCTCTCTCTTTCTCTCTCCGCGGAGAGGAGCCAATCTCGAACTACGCGCGTTCTCTTACGACGCGTTACGATGTCGTAATGCCTGAGCGTAGGGAGTAATATCTCTATTAATAATGTAATTGCCGGGCGCCCGTAGGATCGTGTGCTCGCCCGGCTACGACCATTAGGTGCGGGAAGGGTTCGCACACGCTCGCTTAGTGAGGTATACCCCTTCACGCCGTGAGTTTCACCTGGCGAACGTTTACCATGGTCACGTCGATCGCCGCCGCCGCCGCCGCCGCGATCCTCGCGCATATGTGCATCGGGTCACTCTTGTCTCGTGCGAGCATGCACGCGGCTTCGCATGACTATGAATATTTTATGTCCGTTTATTCAAATGTATCTTTTCACGTCCCGAACCCTTATTACCTTTATAATTCTTTAATCATGCACATGCGCTCGTAACAATCGGACGAATCGGTCTCCATCTTGCATATAATGTTTCGTATATTATGTATTTAATATTTAATATCGAAGATTAGATTCGTCTCCATATTTATTAATTTGTTCTTCACTTTTTATCTTTGCTAAATTTATTTAGTAGATTTGTTTCATATATAAAAATAAAATGTGCGCGTATTTATAAATATATATATACATAAATAATATGGAAGAATAAGAATAAATATGTGTTTTCAAGACACTTAAAAATAAGAAAGACCTTTGCGAGCTTTTGCGAGCGGTCGAACGCACCGCTTTCGGTCCGCTAATTGAAAGTCAGTTTTTAGCGGGTCGCGCGAACAACGGCGAATAAATACACCGCTTTTCTTGCGCGGCTCGCGCGTTCGTCCGCAACGATAATAATTGCATTTGCACGGTAATAGATGAGGCGGCACGTTTTTCGCCGGTGAGAAAAAGCAAGTCTCGGCCACGTTCGCGAGTATGCGAGCGCGACGTGGTCACGGCACGACGAAGAATGCGAGGCATCGTAGAGAAGCGATCGTCGTCGGTGGAATTTATGTACGTTTCTTCGAGCGCCTATGACGCGCCGGTGGGAGCCCGGGCTATTGAAAATAACAGTCGCGCGGGAGTAATAACGATAACGAACGTGAAACGCGATATTGCGAGCGGGCCCGCAGTTTTCAGTGCGCTCGCGCTTTTCCACGAACGGCCGGCGCAGCTTGGCGCATTCTCGTTTCGCTTTAATCGAGATATAATTGTGCTCGTTCGCCGAACGCAGTTTATGAAGGTCTTTATAGGCGGAGCCGTACTTACCGTGTCATTTAATAAACGAAGGAAAAGTGACTATCGACGTCTATTGAAATTAGTTTGTTGTTCGCACACTGTGCCGTAATGTACATTCATAGGGTAGAATTTTTTTAACACTCAATCATTTGCTAACTACTGATATTTATAACAGTTATTAGTTTTTGTCATAAAAAAAATAATAGTATTACATTAATGAACGCAAAAATGTTAATAAAAACGTCAAGGCGGCCTAAGCCTTGTTCGATTTTTCTTTAATTAATTTTAAATAAAAGGAGCCTTTAATTTCTCGACTTAAATAATTAGATACACATTAATTGAGAAAAAGAATACTTTTATCTTAAAATATGTACCGTCTTAAGTCTGTTACGAGCTCGACAATGTTGAGAGGAACATTGCGGAAGACGAAGATGACGACGACGGTGGCCGCGTGCGTGAACGCAACCCGCTCGCCCATTAGGAGGGTATTTCACGGCGCGTCACGTTTTATGCCGGCCACGTGACTCCCCGTGACACTGCCGAGCCGAGCCGGTGCCAGGTCGAAGGTTACGCGCGATTCGCCTCGAACCGGCCGGTCCGTCCGTCCGTCAGTCGGTTTACCGTCCTGATCGACTTCATTTCGCGGGCGCTCGCTACTAAACGACCGGTCGGCGGTGCCTTTTGAGACTTTCCCGCCGGGAGAGCGCAAATATACCTGGCGGCGGAGTCGCAACGCGGACTATAAAATTGTATCCATGTCGTATATCTCCACGTAGTGTTTATGCAAGTTTCTCATCATTGTATGAGAAGCAGATATAATTTTTTACTTTGCCTCGGCAAAACAGAATTTTTTATTTTCATATTTTATGGTTGCACGCGCAAAAATATATATATGCGCAAAAATTATCTGAAATAAAAATAACAATAGATTCAGATAGCAATATAATGTCAGGGACATAACGGCACTTAAGTTTGATTTGAGAAAGATCGCCAATATTTTTTGGAAACAGCTTGCCGACACTTGCGATTATTCCGATTCTCGGTGTAATGAGCGTGTCGAATCCGAGCGTGTCGAATACCATGATGCGGCGTGTTGGCGCCGAGCCGTCCACCAAGTATTTGAGAGGGCCCAATTCTACATAGTATAAATATATATACGCTTACTCAGCGGCGGGACGAGCGCTACAGTTTTATATTCCGGCATGATTTACGGGTCGGAGGCCGATGCGGACGTGATACGCCCGGTTCAGAACGATATATTCTAATTTGGTTAAAAGTTTGGTAAGCGGAGTAGTAACGGGTGAGATGCGAGGAGAGACAGAGGAGGAAGATCGGGGAACAGCGGCGCAGCAGGGGTGCGTGCCGGCCTTTTAACGACTCATTTGTGTCCCTCGGGAATTTTACGAGCCGCCTGATCGATTATTTTATTTTATTTTATCCTCGACTCCCTCGCGTCGCGTTCCCCGATCCGTCCCCACCCATCTCGCCCCCCGCCCACCGCCTCCTCGTCGGAAGTTTCTCACGCGGGGATGCGCAGGTATCTCGTTTTATCGGCGTATCGCGTTTCTCGTGCGCGATACCTCAAGATCTCGGGATCTACGAGCGCTCCGATCGGATTACGGGAAATGTTCTCGCGACGGGAGCCACCGGGAAATAAGAGCGAAGCCCGAAAGAGGGCTTCACTGAACAGAGGGCGTCTAATTTTTATCTTTTTTTCCTCGTCTGCGAGAATTTAATGTCCACTAATTTAGCGTCACTCGAAAAACTGTCCTCAGACTAGCTGCGAGAGCGAACTTTCTCTCAAGTAGTTATCAGATCTAATATCAACGGAGTTGCATTTAATTCTGAATTTCAGTATTTTTTTAACCGATAAAAAAGACGTTTAAATAGATTCTAATTTTTTAATCAAAAAATTCAATCAATTAATTGAATAAATATTACAGAAATCCTGGAATTGAATTTTATATCGTATTACTTAATTGAAATTTAATAAATTCATATGTTATCGTCATTCTAAAATATTGTGCATTAGCTCAGAGTTTCTTTTAGAACAAATCGCGTCTATGCAATCATATCTATTCACTCAATGTGTAGAACATCTTATCTTTACGGCGTCGCCGGTGCGAGTTTCTATCTTCTTCCATTCGCGTTCACCTGACAATTTTACAATTTCGCACGACACGCGGGAGTGGTACAGGTTTATAGTACTTGCGTTTATAATACGTTTCAAGTTTTATGACCGACCGGCTGCGCATCTCGCGAGCGGCTTCTTCCGCGCTTCATGCCCTCTCGTTCCCGTCGAACTTTAGCCTTGCCTACATTTATGGAAACTGGCGCGTTTCGCGTATCGATTTATATTAAAATGTTATTGCATACTACAGATACACGAGGAATAAAACACTCGCGAAGATGTTTGTTTCTCTCTAAGTATTATGATATTGGTGTTGATGTACGTCCTCGATGTGAGAAAGGATAACAGTAATCCATGAATGAGAAACGAACTGAAATGTTTTCTCGG
This sequence comes from Linepithema humile, assembly GCF_040581485.1. NCBI lineage: Eukaryota > Metazoa > Arthropoda > Insecta > Hymenoptera > Formicidae > Linepithema > Linepithema humile. The sequence continues at coordinate 5,115,301 of NC_090130.1, read as the reverse complement.
ATTATCGTTATGGTGAGAATCAATATACATTTATACTACATTACTTCCACATTGCACAAGTGCAGTAATAAAAAGAATGCGCGTTATTGCCGCTGCAATATTAACGATAAGCAGCATGAAAAGAAATATAGATAAATTTTATACGAGACTTTATGGATCAGTTTAAAATAGCAAAATTATAACGAAAATTATATTGCATTATGATGCAAATAAGATAGATAAGTACACAATTTAACAAGCTGCAATCACCGTATCTTTCCACTGGAAGATTTCACAGCGCAAAATTAAAAAAAGAGCACGTCTTAGTTTCAACGTTGCTTAATTTAATTATTGGCGATCGTGCAGCGCTATCGACTTCACCGGAGATTAATGCAATGACAACTCACACGGACGAATGATTCATCATCGATCGCGATCATATGATCCCGACTGGAGATTTTTGAAATGAAATGGCGCGAGAGGAGAGAGGAGAGGAGAGGAGAGATAGCTCGCGAGTCCGAAGATCATGCACGGATGGCAAACGCAAATGAGGCGTACGGCTCGTAAAGATACTTGCTCCGTACACTTGTCCAGAAACTCGCGAGTATTGCCCGAGCCATTGGCGTGGACGCTTTGCTCTCGCGCACGTTATTACATAGTTAGCTCTATCCTCGGCGCGAACCATAAATCACGAGGTACGATCCTCGGCGCTAACGGTGCTTCGAAAAATTGCGCGGACGTGCGCGCGACCGGTTGCCGCGAACGAAAAATCGTTCCTTCGAACTCATCAGCGATCGCTCGGTATAACTCGTGAGAACGGTGACTCTAATTGCGCAAATTACGCGCCTTTGTGCGACCGCCACAGATTATTAATATTCCTGTAATTACGTATTGCGTCTACAGACCACTCTCGCCGCGAAGGACGCTTTCATTAACACGAAAATACCGAGAAACCAGAGACTCTTAGAGAAGATATAGAAGTGCGCGCGTTCTCTCTCTCTCTCTCTCTCGTAGAAATAATTGCGAATAATAAAAAAGCATGACACGTCGATGTCGATTTTTCACGGCAGTGCGAGCGCTCCGGGAAGGAAAAAATCGCGAAAACGAGAGGCACGTTTACGCCACTGTCGGTGCGCGCCAGTTGTATGCAAATAAGACGGGATAAAAATTGATCAACGTCAGCCACCCGATGAATCTCCGGAGCCAATCAGCGTGTCTCATTAACCCCCGCCCCCGTCGAACAGTGCCTGTCAGTTTCGAGGCGAGGCGTCCCGCTGCTCCGCGCTCGAGCGAGCGGAGCGGAGCGGTCGCGGTGCGCCGTCTGCGCGGCGTGTCGCGAGCGTGAGAATCACTGCATCCCAATTGATCCTAGGGTCAATGAAGCTGTTGAATGATGACCACTGACAGGTGCATTCACAGGATTGCGCATAATACCGCGCAAGAGTTGCCTACGAGTTTTCAGCCGTGCCTGTCCGTTCCCTCCGCACTCACCTTCTCTCTTCTCTATTCGCCCTCTTCACCTCGCGCCGCCCGCTCGCCGCCTGCTCGCTCTGTCTCGCTCACCTGCTCCTCTTTCTTCTCGGTGCACCCTCTCCATCCGTGGAGAGCCTGCCTCCACGGCGAGGAGAAAACGAGCGGGCGCATATGTACGCCCGCATTATCCACGCAGCCGCGCCGCGATCGCTAATTGTCCATAGAAATCGAAACTGCGTTTTCGCGAGTCACGCTCGTGGCTTGCCCGCCGTCCGGCAACGTCCGTCTTATCTTTGTTCGTAGCGGGTCTCAACCCTTCCATCTGCGCGCCGTACCGAACGGTCACCAATCGCCCGGTCATCCTCGGCGCGTTTCGCTCGATCGACAAATCGCACGTCTGTCTCTATCGCGTCGAGCTCTCGTAATTGATTTATCAGCGTCTCGGTGCTGAGCGTCCGCGGCTCCGCTGCTCCTTTATATTCCAACCGTTGAAGGCGCTAACTTAACGAGCGGCAGCCACCCCTCGCACGATGCCAACAACGCGCCCGGCGCGAATGCGGTGCAAACGTGCGAATGTGCGCGCGCTTGAAGCTTAAGTGGTACAAAGCTGTCCGCGATTGACGCTACGTTCGCACCCGCCGGGCGTTCGCGCACCGGTAAATGCAGCCGATTCATCATGGAATCATTCGCGTCGGGGGAATTCATTTATATTAATGAATGACTTATTAATCACGGCCCGACGAGAGCCGGCTATGCGCGATGCCCTCGTGTCGGCCATAGCGTTTCTACGCGGAATATCAATTATTGTTCTCGCGCGTTGCAACCACGCAGATGGTTCGGACGGTTCGAGAGAACCGTGATTGGTCATGTATTTAGACAGATGATTCTGATCTAATCTGTTTGCGTACGACTGAGAGAAAAAAGATCTCGTTATTTACTAAATGCAAATAATATAGAAGTAAAAATCGGAAATGTGAATATGATTTATACGAGCTGTCTCACAAATTTGACTTGACAGTTTCTTCTCTTTGAGTCCCGTTGCAACAATATTCGAGAAAACGATACGACGATGGCGTGGGGACGAAGCGGAGATGCGGGAAACAAGAATTTTTCCAAAGGAGTCGTATTATATATCAGATACAACGATCTTTGCAGGATTAAACGTGACCCCGCCGCTACTTAGAAGCAGAATGCATCTGTCGGTCTATCGACAGCTTCGACATCGGTTCATCGAGGTTGATTAACTCGCGATACAGCGTGAGAAATCGACTCAAGACCAGATGCTCGCCGTAATGTGATACATGCAAACGCCAGCCTGCTTTTCTATTTCCGAGAGACGTGCGAACGCGCGTAAACTCGCGCGATAATTTATCAGACGCGTGGAAAGCGCCTTCGGGCGGCCATAAAGTCGTCGCTCGTATATAAATTTCGGCGCGTCAGTAAACGTCGGCTGAATGTCACTTGGTAAACGCTTTTGAAAGCTGTCACCCAACGCGCGATCGATCGAGCTTCAAGGACGAACGATTTACGATACCGTAATATATGCGCTGGACAACCGAACAAGGCCGGGACTCGAATATTTCTACTGCGAGAGATAAAAAGAAGATTGTAAAAGAGATACGAGCAGCTGTCGGCGCGCTGATGACGAGCGAGCTAGGAAGATGTTTTCGATCGCGCGGCCACGTCGTCGCGGTGGTCGAATTGTAATGGACCGCAATTATCCGTACGTCCATTCACGCTGCCTCGGTCTAAAGAGACCTCATTATGCGCGCCGCTCCCGGCAGCGGAGCGAGAAAAGGGTTGCCATGAATTACTACTCGGCGCGCAAGGGGTTGACCGCTTTATACAACCGGGAGCTGATTAACGGTGCCCCGGGACACTAACGATCTCGCGTTACCGAGATATAAATGATGATATTAACAATCTTATAAACCGCATCGTGGGAGTCGGTCGAAGGTGAAACGCCGTTACTGGCCGGAGTAATTAAGATCTTAATTAGGTATTCATTCGCGTACGTGAGCGCGGCTCAATCTTCTATTCCCTCGGCCGGTCGGCCTGTCCGTTTGCTTTAAACACATCCACCGTCGATGACACGCTAAAAGTTCCATAAATCTGCGATCATCTCGACGCGGTGAATTATGCTCGCGCATCTGTGCGCGTGAGATCCCCGATGCTTTTCCAGCAACTAATTTGCACCAGAGATATGTCATCAATTTTGCATTATTATTTACACCACATTTATCTTATGAAATTAATGTTGAGAATAATATTCAGTAATTTCGATATGTACAAATTTTTATGTAGAAAAATTCTCCAGGTTGTTCTGTTAATTTATTGGAACAACACGGCGTGTAGGTTTTTTCTCTCTGTCCATTGGAGACTTTAATGCGCGAGGAATTTCAACGATCCGATTGTCCAGCTAACAATGCGACTGGTTCGAGAGAGTATAATTTCGTGAATTGGCGCCGAAACGTCGGGATAATTAAAATATTTAGACGAGCGCGAGGATGTGGGTGAGTACACGAGAACCTGCGAGACCGCTCTCGCATAGTAGGCCGGACAATAAAGTACGAGCTGGAATGCCGCTCGATCGTATCAGCGCGACTTTTATGCTTTCTTATGTCGACCACCGCGGTGGTCGCGTGGAAACGTCATGACTCTCGACGTCTCGTAAACAAGCCAATTCCAGTCTGACAGTTGGTTTTATTCGAGCAGGATCAAGACACTTTAGGAGTAACGTGATACTTGAGGGCTCGGACGAAATCGAGATCAAAAAGTCTGTCTCTTTTGGGACCTCTAGCGGGAGGTCCCGACGGCATAACGAAGAAGTAGAACGTCGCGGAGGCGCTTTACACGAGAACGATATGTAGAAGAGACTTATGCATCTCGTATAAATATTACAAAATCCACTAAAGAAGACAAGTATCCAATTTCGATGTTTAATTCCGCTTTATTCTGATTTAGCGTCCAATTATTTTTGAACGTCAATCAAATATTATAAATAATAATAATAATTTTATATGTCAATGTTTTTTATAATACTTTCTTGAAATCAAATAACTTCAATTTGGCGATGGTTTGCTTTCTGCGTCTATTAAGATCTTTTTGTTCGTTTCAATGTGCGCTACATATATATTTCCGTACATGATTATAGCTTGCCGAATACTTAAAGTATAACACAATGGCAAGAGACTGAGAGAAATGTGAAGAGAAGGACATACGTGCCGGCACTATCGGAGGCGTGGTCGCGTGTGAATTCGATGTTTGAGTTCCCCGTGCGAGCACCTGGTCGTTACGTCCGTCCGTCTCATCGACCGCGCTTGACTGACGGCTCCAAAGGATAAAACGTACATAAACACAGATACGCGCGCGACTCGCGCAACCTCGCGTAGTGTAGCGTAGCGTGCAATTCATCTCCTCCTCGCGCGGGTAATCACTAGCGCGCCGATGAAATTCAATTTCCGTCACTTCCGTGGAAGACGCGTATTCTGAATCGCGTTCATTAGGCATGGCGTACCTCCTAACCCCTTGTCCGTCGCGTGACGGGGCAAAAGATAAGGAGGAGGTAAGGGTGCGATGCTGCCTGGTGTAATAAAAGGATACATTGACGCTTGCATTATCAGATCGCTGGGAAAGGGGTATGCGTTGCTTCTCGGAACGCGCTACGGAACGTCGCTGTGATGCCTCGGATAGATGCGAGAGGATAAAGCGGAATAATTTTACCCTAATTATGAGAGTACGGTATTTTAATATTAACAATCTCTCGAAAGATAATAATTTTCCGCATTGTTGGATTTTTCGATAACAATCAAATTTTAGGAACAAACATTTGCCGGCGACATTATTGGGAAGCGTCAAGCGTATTCATACGAGTGTGTCGAAAAGAAAGGCGATGAAATTTATTCGCATTCCACGCCGGCGTAATCTCAACGCCCCTCCGTCATCCGCCGAGGCGCATGAGATCGTTGAAGACGGGGGGAGGGGGCGACGTGTTAGGGAGGCTAGATGAGACTAGCTCGGCTGTGATTCGCAAGTAGCGATTATCGGGGTAACGCGAAGAGTCGTTAATTATCGTCGGCTCTCACTTCTGTCCGTGGCCGGCGCGGGGCCCTCGCTTTTAATTGCGCCACGACCCATTTCACCGACAGGTGTTTAGAGCCATAATGGGCAATCGAGCCAATGGAGTCGGACTTACGAGCCGCGAGAAGTGCGCGATAACGCCTTGAAGAGCGTACTCGGAAGAATGTGAGAACGTGCGGGCCCTATGAACGGGGGGAACTCCGCGAACGCTAGAACCTGTAATGGGATATAACTGTTTCGCTGTCGTGAAATCTGTTATTGTTTATTAAGAATTGCTTTTTGCGACTGCTACGTGCGCGGGCATGTGTACCGGTCGCTGGTTAATGGAGAAAGAGAATTGAATGTTATACGGCTCGGCGACTAAGATCCGCGCAGCCTTTCTACGAGATGCATACAAGTTATTCTATGCATCACGTTAAATATTTTTTGTACGGTATTTAAGGGAAAAATTTTTGATCAATTTTTATGCGCTATGAAAATGAGAAAAATTAGAAAAGATTTTCTAGAATAATTTTGATCCATCTGCTTTTAGCGTGTTAAAATTTCGATGATTCGAATATGATTCTGTTCGCAGCAGATGACAAAACTCGACTTGTTTCCAAAATAGATTTTTTCGCAGCAACCACCGAGGATCGATGTACCACGAGGGGAATTAATCTTCGTCGGGACCGCGCGTGGGTGTGCGATCTTTTGAGCGAAGCCGCGTCGGAGATTATCTCCATTATCTTGCTCTATCGCGCACGATCCTAAGATCTCACCCCGAGATACGATCGCGAGCGCAAACGATCGGGCATTTCTGCTCGCGCGCGGCGCGGAGGAGAACAGGGCCAACCATTCCATTACGATCTTACGAGTGTGCGCCTCTCTGTGCTCGCTTCTCTTGAACAGTATTACTCTTGACATCACGATCCCCTCGCTCGGTGATCGGCCGTTCTTCGCCGCAATCGTCTAACTGATCGAACTTTGTTCCGATTGTGCGTAATACTTTTTGAAATGTTAACGAGAAAGAGCGGATTCTAACGTTTCAAATTACATTGACCAATTATTTTGCGATAGTAAAACGATATTGAAGTGATATCTTTTGAAATTTATTGCTGAGAGAGAGAGAGAGAGAGAGAGAGAGAGAGAGAAAATATTGATTAAAATCAAATTTAATTTCATTAAAAATTTTTTAAATCTTTCTTTAATCTCTGTTTGATATTATTTTTACAAAGCGCTTCTCAAAGCTATTGTTCTGTAAATTATTACTCGATTTTAAATATAATACTTACTTTTGCTAAATTATTCCGGATTACATCGGGATGCGCAAATACACATTCACATGCTATGGCAGAAGAGCGTGCTCTCGAATGGTCGGTGGAGGATTTAGCCGATCCGCCGTCATGCATCAGTGTATCGGCGCGTCGTCGAGGCCCGCGATATCAGTCCGGCCATCTCACGACGATTTGTCAGCGCTCGACCGGCCGTGTACCCGTCTTATCAAATATATATCGAACACTGCTCCCCCCGTGTGTTTACTGCGGTGAGCTTTCACCGCAGTATGTACGTGTGCGCATGTACGCACCCAATCGGATCACCGTGGAACATCGAGGAATCGTCAACTCTTTTCCTACGATCGATTCGAATCTTTGTTCATTTTTTGAGCGCACGCTGCTTCGCCTAGTTTGAATTATATTTTTCGTCTTCCGACTTATCTGATAGAAATAGTAAGGTAAGACTTTCTTGAACTGGATTTTAAACTTAACTTACGATCGTATTAGTCAGCAAATTGAACTCTTGTGTCGATCTTGTGTTAGAAGTGGGTCGACGGATTCTAAATTTCGTAATTAAAGCCAGTCGTTCGAATAGGACGCGTTATTTCAACCATAAAAAACAAGATCTTCGACCGCTTGTAAATCTGTTGCGCAGTCGGACTTCTGATATTAAAACTGGTCGTACATTTATACTCTTTAATGCAGTTGGTCGCTGTTACGTTTCCCGCGTTACGATCCGAAATGATTTCGAGTCCACACGAGTACAGAATGCTCGACCGGTTCTCGTTATCTCGATTGATGCCCCGGCGTGGAGCTCTTCGATTATAAAAGATCTGAGGCGGTGGACTAGAAGCCTAGCATCGAAGGCGATCATAGAGCTGCGGATAAAGTGGTATCCCTTGTAAGCCTAATTTTCTTCGGAAGGTAGCTCATTTGAAATTCAATGCGGAAAAAAGTCAGACTAATATTTCTCGAGTGGATACCGGGGTCGAATCTGTTTGTCCAGTCGTTTGGTCACGCGCACTATATCGCCGGAAATTTCGACCTTAGTCGAAAGTTTTTAGGTAGTATTCGGCCGCCTTAAGCGCGCTTAAGTCCACTGTGTTATCTCCGCTCCCAGTTTGGAGCGCCTTTGAAATCGGATTACATCCCGCATCGCACGGAACATCTTAGTAATCCTATTTTGGAAGCTCGGGAAACATCTTACGGCTATCTGATCGCATCACCAGTCGACAAAACAAGATGCTCGCGAAGTCTCATCCAGGATAGTTAATATATCCAGCTACCGGTGCGGCACGTGCGATGAAGATTACTTTTCATCACTGTAGGTATTAATACTCAAACGTAAAAGTCCAACAAGATAGCTAAAAGACATCTGAAGAATTATACGTTATATTTTAATTTTCTTCTTTTTGTACAATTAAGATAAAATTTTTAATAAGGATTTATCAGAAAGCTTGTTCTAAGATAACAATCATGTTTACATGAAGACGAATATTGACATAATTGTAAACATAATTTTCAAAATATATATTAAACTCTTGAAAATTGCAGACATTTGTTTCTATATACGATCGCGTTTAATTTCCGGCGTATCTCGTGGCAATCTTGATAAGACGCGAAAGCGCGTCTTCTAAATACTGATAATGACGCTTAATATATCGCTGGCAGATAACAATCGCAGGAGAAACGCGGCGATATACGCCTTCGGATTTTTATCTGATTTTATCTCGATAGGGCCTTCTCTTTAGTTCATCTTCTATTTCTTCCCAACTCTCTCTCCTTTTGCTCTTTATCCTTTCTCTCTCTCTCGGACATACCGATCTCGCACGCGAGATCGATTTCTTAGATGTGCGCCGGTGACGCGTCGAAAAAATGTCCGAGAAGTAAAGTGTAATCTCGGAATTGAGTATCGCTTGATATTTTCATAGAGATCACGATTCGACTGTGTCCAGACAATTTCGTGAAACATCGGAAATCGGTCTTGATCGTTTAATATTTATCATGAAAGTCACACGGCACAAATTCGAACTACTTATAGTTTCTCGTAAATATATTGCGTCTTCTTAACGATTTTTTCGCCATCCGCGTGATTTGGCGTTCGCCAAAATCGAACGAATGTTGTCGTAAAACCTCGATTGTTCTACACATCAAGTTCGATAGCCACGTTGAGGGAAATACGATGATACTTTGATCGTGTCGAAAAGAAAGTGACGCGGGACGACGACGACAACGACATCGTACAAAGAAAGGAACGATAACGCCGCAGCACAATAGTCAAGCCGCGGTAAATTATCGCGTACGTTCCGCGTTAGTGTCGGCCGCGTTCGGGGAATCGCTCGTCGCGGCCCGTAATTTTCGACGTAATAAAGGAACGCATATATGGAGATTCCATTACCGAGCTCAGCTGTTTCAGGGTCGCGGTGCATTAAACAAATTTATACGGCACCTGACTGTCATAAAAGACACGCGGCGTGCCGAGATGCGTGTCATCGCGATCGTGCTTTCGTCGCCGTTAAACGGGTACGCGCGCTATACACAGGCGGATCGTTTTCGTAATTTCGCGTCACGGAAAGGAGGTGAAAAATATACGCGGAACGGAGAGGAGGAGGCGAGGATTCGATCATGTAAACGGCGACGGCCTCGTCCTCGTCCCCGACTACGAGGGGTCACTTGCGAAGACGCGAGAAGGAGAGTGCGAACGGGTCACCGGCGGGGTCAAGAGGCTGCCGGCACGCGGGGTTGACGGATAAACATAATGATTTAATGACCATTTCGTACGCGAACGACACGAAATTCTATGATCGCTGCGCCTAATGACACGGCACTTGCCACGAGGCTGCAATTATTTTGCGGCACGTTGGATACACGATGGTGACGTCATCGTCGGTGCCTTCTCACGCCCTATGACCGACCAACCGCGACGCGGAGAGTACACTCCGCCCTAGAAGCTCGCCCGTTAACACCCGTGTAGATACAAGAGCGAGCTTTTAGATGTTTCAATTTTATCATCGAAACACGCACGAATACAACTAGTGGAGATAAAATACCTATATCGAATATATCTGTACGAACCGTTGCAAAATGTTACATCGCTTCCTTTAATATACTTTATTGTAATCGTAGGAATACCGAAGCCGGGTAAAAAGCGTCCGGAATTTTTAATCGGTTCAGATCTCGGCGCAGCTTTGTACCCGGCTGTGCGGCTGCTCCGGCAATCGCGAAGCTCACTCGAGCGTCGCGACGATGCGCGGCATCCCGGACCGCTTCGATACGTCGCTCGCACTCTGTAGATAGTCTTTGAAACGCGCTCGTGGCTCGCGCGGGGTTACGGTCCAGTCTCGACCCCTCCCAAGAGTCGGGGAACGATCGCGATTCTCCTCGTGGAGGAGAATCCCAGCTGCGCCTGGAATCCCCGTTCCCGAATAACGAAGCGATTCGTCGAAGCTCGGTCGACTGAGAGCGTTATCGCGTCCACCGCAGGAAGAGAACGTCGTTCCGTAAGAACTTTTACGACGCGGCGTAGACAACACCGATACCGCTAGCCGATTAATTCCGATCGTAAATGCAGCCGCTTTTAATTTCATGATGTGATCCGCGGAGAGAGAGAGAGAGAGGACGGACGACACGTGCGTTGTAACAAGTCTCAAGTTCGTGCTGTCGTAACGCCGACTCCCGTTGCGTTAGATAATCCGGTGATTCGAATAAAACATCAATTAACGCTCGATGCTCAGCATGGTCCTTTAAAAACTCCCGCATACTGCGTTATACTCGCATCGTGTCCGATATAAATCAGATTTTATCGCGAGCGCGCTTCAGTTATCCGACGATCTCTCGGTTTCTCCGCTGAAGAATTATCGTCGATATATCAATGAAAGGAAATGTCACAACGTCGGCGAGAGCGGCAGCATCGTAGAAGCGCATCATCGGCGAAGTCGATTATTTCGCGGATAATTGCGTCTCCGTTCGATAATCTCGATTCGTTTCAATCGCCGGTACGATTAGTCGCGCGGCACAGAAAAACATCTTTCAATGACGTAATCAGAGATTTCTAAATCGAACGCGGAACTGGAGATGAAATCGCGAATTTATTGCGGGCGCAGTCGGTCGAAGATAAACGCGCGATCACGTAGACTATGTCCACGCGCTGCTGCCGGACGGTGATAAATAGTCGATGCTCCGTCAGAAGTCAGTAAACATAAAGCTTGATTTCAATATGAATGAAACGGCAGTTCCGAAGTCGTTTGGAAACGAGATATGTTGGTGCAAACATGTTTCAGGATCTTGAAACTACCGCGTGATGTTTTAATCAGAATTCTTTGATTATGTCGAAGTCGACTTCGTCCTCGTAAAAGCACCCAAGGATATCACATTTCTTTTGTAGAAGTTATTTTGTTGAAACGCGATATAAAACAAGATTGTGCTCGTTAAATAGATTTTATACGAAATCTGAATGCTCGAATAACGCGTATTTTGACACATTTTTCTCCGCTATACACAATTAACAAATTGCTTTTATGGCTTTGAGCGAAGATCGCGGCATATGATTCTTTTAATACGAAGATCTTGACGATTCGTCGAGAAGTTATCTCGCCTTGCAATATGTTAATTAAATAAATTTACGACGATACAAAGTTTTTTGGTTAGAAATTAATTGATACTTATTATTCTCTCATTCAGTTTAAACGTCGTTTTTATCAATTTGAAATTTTGCTGACACATCTTGTGTTACAATATACACAAGGTTGGTAGATTTTCGAAAACCGACAACTGCCATAACAACTTAATAGCTCTCATTAGAGCGGACGATTATAGATCTACACATGATTAGCACGATAAATTCGTCGCGCACTTTAAATTTGAACCTCGGTTTGCACCACACTCGCTCAAACAACTCGCTTAAAACAAGTTTCGTATTTTAGAATACAAATTAGCAAAAATAAAGATACGTTAGAGATATTAATGAACACAATAATAAATATAAACCTACAATAAAGTATAATTAGGCGAACGCGGCAAAGTTGAATAAATCTCGCCATCACGTGCCCTCACTTTAGGTTTACGGCTCATCCGCGTTTATGAGTCTAAATATGCTATTTTATTTTTTTAATTGGCGCTCCTGAAAGGGGATTCCCGTAGGGGATTCATCGAGCCCGTTTGATAATACTGAGAGAACTCGTCCTAGAAATCCAGAAAACTTCGTTTAATCGATGCTTTTGCTCCAGCATCAGGGTCGTCGCCGTGGGCGTTCCAACCGTCACAAATTACGACGTTTGCTTCGTCTCTTTGGCTCTCATTCTTTTTATCTTTCTTGTTCCATCGTGACGTTGGAAGAACACTCGTTCTCGCTAGGCCAACGAAAACATAAATTTTATCGACGCTTCTTTCCCTGTCGTTTTGCTTTCTAGAGAAGGTGAAATGATTGGGTTCCCCGTGTGTACAACTAAAAATTATGTATCTTACGTATGAAATTATAATATTAATTACACAACAAATTTTCCCTAATATTTTCATTAAAATGGATATATTGATAATTATGCGGCTGATATTGAATACCAGAGAAGAGTGGATAAATATTAATCAGAACTAATCGAAACTCTAAAGAATGATGACTCTAAAGCAATATCAACATTTCAAGATCGCCATCTGTTCTTTGATCTTGATTAATATTTAATTTGAAATATAAGAAAGCACATTTAGAGAAAGATAGTCGACAATTATATGTTCAAGGAGGGTTAAATTAGCATTAAATTTTTTTTTATTCTACAGTTTTATAGCTCGGATTTTATATTTTCTTTTTAATGTTTATTTTATATTCTGAATAAAACATTAGTAATCGAAGCGAAATCGAAGTGTAGCCATTCGGCAACGACGATAAGGTGGCTATTAAAATTCGTTGATCGCGCTATTAAGAGTCCAAGAAATACCACGTATTCTTGAGTTTACGCTCGTATACTCCAATTCCAGTTTCACCGAATTATCATAATGATCTCCGAAGCGATCGTGAGATGAAGGTCGATTTCTAATTCTCTGTTTGCGGTCTGTGCCTTGCAGCTGTCTTCATAAATTCGGCGATTTACGCAAGATTGCTCGGTTTTTTACGATCCGCTCAGATTTCGGGGGATACGGTCGGTTAATGGCGAGAAACCTTGAAAAACATTAGAAATACTCTATCACATGTGATTATTGCGATTGCCCATGTTCGAATTTTGCGAATTTACTGAGAGAGGAATTTTGCGCAACATGAGAATTTTTTCTATTTAGTCACCTTTGTACAAAAACAAACGCGATTCGAGATTTTTATCAATACAAAAAAATATTAATTTTATCATTTTTTTGTTTTCTTAACTTGACCGTAAAATTGGCCTTTTTTGTTAAATCATATTATTTTCTTAAATAAATTAAATATATATTTTTTAATCTAGAATAGAATATGTTCAAGATTGCGTTAAATCAGCTGGATTTATTTTTTTGCATTGTCATTCATAAGTTATATTATAATATTAGAATTATTATAAATAAATAAGTAAATTTTACAGAAAGATAATTGCATTTTATTTTGTACTGTGTTTTTACAGGTGATCGTTGTCTTGGAGCATCCACAGCGGAATATGATCAGCGCTTATTAGAAAATTCTATATTATCCACGAACGCGCGTGCTTCTGAGATGGACATGTGACACAGGTGCGGTTGAGTCACGGGTAACCGGAAGTGCCAACGAGGCATCGCGGGATCGTAGACAGGTAGACGTTCTCTTTCGCTTACAACTCGGGTTTAATTACGACTTTGCTAATATTGCTCACCGCGGGTTATCTTAATTGCCGTATAATATCATCTTATCGTGTTGCCTTCAAGGCTCGCGCAATCAAGGAGACGAACAGACCGGTGAAACTCATACACGATTTCGTTGCAGACCCGCGCGATTTTCCCCGCGTTGCTCGTGTGTCATGATACTGAACGCGAACGTGTGGTATAAATCCATCTCATAAATTTTACTCGCGATACAGTGTAAAACCAGAGACGATCGGTAGACACTTTCTATCGATGCTTGCATGGTTGGTCTCATAATATTTTATTGCGCGTATCTTTTGATGAATTTTTCGCGAGTGCGAAAGGGCAAAGGTACCTGATAATAAACGCCGGCGAGTACGAAAATAGAACGATTGCATTTGCGATCGTGTTTGATCTTTGCGTTCGGCGCGGTGATCGTGCGCTTTGGCTCGTATGCGGCCGCGGACGAGCGTATCGACGCGGCCGCACGAAAGTCATTCGGCAATGCGCGCGCGATGAAAAGTCGTTACATCTTTCACGCGGCGCGGCGCGGACGGAATCAGCCGGCCCTTAACATGTAATTCGAAGTGTTAACGTTATTATAACGTCGGTTCCCAGCTCCGTCCCGATGATTATGCGGTTAAAGCGTGCCGAGGCCCATAGAGCTCGCTGGGCTACAAAGCGGCTGACTTGTAAAGGATGTAGTGCCGGTACGTCCGTTAATAGCTGACATCGTGAATGGCGGGAATTTCATGCCTTTCCCGTCGCGACAGGTTCCTATCCACCTCTCCTGTTTTCTTTCGCTCGTTCCGTGTCATAATGAACGAGACATCTGTATCCACGGCCAAGAGCGCGGCCTAAGTTCGCGCTAACGCGATCGCGACTCGATTCCTCTCCTGCGCAAAAAGGTTAACGACACCGCCACCTTCCCGGCCGCTCGCGCATACGCATTGCCTAAGAGGATTAGAATATAACGACGCCGATCTATTATATTGCACGTTATTGCGTCTGACGTTTCAAGGATTGTGGATCTTATATCGTATTTTGACGCTCGCAACCGAGTGATGCTTCGACGTTCGGCAACGTTTGATGGTCGGCGTTTTCACTTTGTTACTACTATGTGTATTCTGACAAAGATTTATTGTGGAAGAAATTTCGTACTTTCATATTATTGTATTTTTCCATGTAGAGTTAGTCGAAAAATGGAATAATCATTGTGCATGATTAGTGTGAGACATCCGTTATATAGTTATATAGTTAATGATCTGTTTCTTACAATACGGTGGCTTTTCAAAAAAGTTTATATTTTCTTCTAAAATCTTTAAGTATGACAAATGATGGAAGATAGGGTGCTTGGAAAAGGGTTATCTAGAAATAGGGTTATCTAGAAATGTCGAATTTTAGATACTTAAATATATCTTAATCTCTTCACAAAAGGAAACCCAAGCGTTTTTCTCAGAAGGGAAAAATGTAACAGTAAGATCTATCGCAGCCGCCGTGTCTTTATCCATGCGAGCATATTTAAGCATATATTAGTATGTATTAGACGCATATTGATACAGATATATTAAAATTAAGTTGTTTTATATGTAGGAATAAAATATATTATTAAATTTGTCGCATGCAAAAATCTGACTGTTGGATCTCGCAAAATCTGTACTTAATTTAAAGTCATAGGCAATTATTTAAACACACGTCACTGAAGTGAAAAAATTCCAAGCGCAGTATATCAAATGTATATTGAATTGTGATGCATATATTATTTAAAAAACTCATTGAATTAGAGAAAATAATTATTTGTAATAACGTATTCATTATATAAATTGTCGCAATTGCTTTTTCGCTGCCAGATCGATTGAGATATTTCGGGTATTTCTTCGATATTTCTATATTTTCCCGGTCTATCGGTAACCCAGCCTGACACGTATCCGCCTCGCCACGCTCGTGTATGTAAGCACGGCGCTGGCATGAAGCGCGAGTTAGCCGCGATGCAGCACATTCTCGGCGTTCGTCCGTAAATACAGCCGAGGGGGTTTTCCGTTTAGCCGATGATTTACGGCGCGAACGTGTCTCGGAAGGTGTCGATCGCATAATGGCGAGTCCTGTCGCCGTCGATCGCCGGCCGATACGGTAATCACGGGGTGGCATCTACCCGGCCGCGATCATAACGATAATGGTCGCTTCGCGGGGAAGACTTCATCCTACACGCTGTCTGCATCGGGTACGCCGCGTACTGCCGTGCTCTCGTGCACCATCTCCTTCGGTCGCATTAACCGGCTCCCTTCTCCTCCTCCCCCCTCCTCACCGCGCTGCCACGCTATTCTGACCGAACCGTCGCGTTACGCCGCTCTGGTTATTCGTTACTGCCGGCGTCCGCTTCTTACCGGGGGCTCAGATGCATCACGCTCGGCTGATCGCAGCAGCGTGCGCGCGTGCTATGGCTTTGTCGATCGATCAAGAAGCGGTTACGCTTTTTCGTCGTGAGAAATTGCCCGGTTTTTAGCGAATAGGAGCAAAAAATGCGAATTAATTGGATCTTGGTAATCGAGGACAGCGCGCCGAATCGTTGTGTATACATTGTAAATAAGATGGCCAGATTGACGTGCGAAGCGAGCAACGACGATTTGGCGCGCCAGATGCGCGCCTAGCGTAATAAACGCCGTGATTATCCGCGGTGATTTGTCGTAAGTGAAAGAATTACAAGTTTTGCAAGGAGTCAAATTGGTAAATTATTGCGTGTACGAGCGCGAGATCTGTCCGGTGTATTTACCGGCGTCGGTAAATGGCCGAGCGCTTGATCGCGGCGCGCTGCGCTCGGCCGCGCGCTTTGAAAAATCTCCAAAATTGACAGTAATTTGTGACGGTCGTAATTTCTGGTCCTCCTCTTCATTCACACCGCGCGCGCGCGCACGAGACCCGGCCGGTACCGTCATCATCGCACCGGGCGAGGTCGAGAGTCCATCCGCCTCGTGATCGGTGTGGTGTTACAGCAATTTCTATAATATTGCCCACGTTATTGTACGTGAGCAACGTTGTCGTGAGCCCTCGAACTAACAATAAAGAATCCTTAAGGCGTCCCACCGGGCAAGGGAGAGCAAGGGCTGCCCTAAGCGCCCAACTTAAAACTAACGAGCCTACGGTTTCTTCGGCATCAACCTGTTTGCCACAAGGCAAGTCGTTTCTCTCCAAATGCCGCTGATTTTCAACTCGATTGAACGCGAGCATCGGTCAACCTCGACTGCGCAATCCTGTCGTCGTCGGGCAAAAAGCGTCGCTCGCTCCTATTCCAATTTTATTTTTATTCCATGGCGTTCTTGCAGCCGTCGTTTGTTACAAGCAATTTGAAGAAGCATTCAATCTTATGTTTTGTTTCGATACACGTTATACTTTGTGCGACTATGAAATACGCGGAGATAGGTAATCCGTGCGTTTCAAGTTTTTACATTCGCAGAAAAAATTCAAATACCATCAACTGTACGTTACCTCCCGCGTTTGTATTATTTATCTATCACGCAAGAGTTTGTTTTTTTTTTCTCTTTCACCAATTTGTTGCTGAACAAACGTAACATTTCAATAATTTGATCTATCAGCGAACAGTCTCCATTCAACTTCACTTTCGATCATCCTTGATGGTCTCGAGACAATCGTACGTCACTCATCGTCGATTCTTGAAACTTTCATGTCATTTAAACGGACGTCGATTTGGAAAACATCCATAAACGTCAATCAGAAATTTCAGCGCCAAAGGCGAACGATACGGCAACGGTCATTCCGGTTTGGGCACACGTCTCGATTTCAAAAGCTCGGCGTGACAGCATCGCGGTTATTATACATTTTACGCGAACTGTTGCCTACGCGTCACGACACCGAAAAATCACAGCTATTAATGCCACGGACGGATGTTCCCGTATTCGTGCGCCCCGAACTATATGTCATTGAGTAATCGACAAGGCGGCCATTGAGCGGCGGCTACTATCGCGCGGAGTGACGGTTCCTGGCGTCATCGTCACGTGGGAAACCGCCGGGTGAAAGTCACAAAATCCCAACCACGTATATTTCTTCGTTTCACGATTATTTATCGGCTGATCCCGGACGATCTTGTCTGCCCTCATCCGCGCTTAGGATCGACCGAATTCTTGTCTTCCGTGGGTGTGGCGTCGACCGCGATCGAGGATCGGAGCGATAAATTTCATTGAGACGATTCGTGGTAACCACCGGCTACTTCGAAATTCGGTCGATCCGACGATATACCGGAACTCGTATTCTGCCCCATTCATGATTTATCGCTACTTTTTATTGCTACAGTATTCATAAGCTATTTGAACTGAACTAGAAATCTTGTGGGTTATGTTTTTAAAATTACAATTTATGTCATTAGAGGAATAAAATTAGAAATTGAAAAATTATGATAAATTATTGATTTATTTATATGAAATTTTTATTCAGATAATGTATTTAAGTTTCCATGCGCTATTTTATCCTACAGTTTAATCAATAACCTATTAATTACAAAGTTACAAGATTAGTCACACAGGAATTTGGAATGGAAAGCTAGTAAACAGATCGGGTTGTGAAGTTCTTTTGATCTCGATAACCCAAACGACCGTCCAAATTTGCGTCATGAATAACCGGCCCCGCGGTTTCCCCCCCGAAACGGGGAACCGTTGCTTACCGCAGCCGGTCCATCGCCGTCGTAACTCAAGTTAGAAAACAACGCCCGTGAGCGTGTATATATCCAGGTAGCGGTAAATTAGTAGCGTGGGGCCCCAAATTTCGGCCACGGTAAAAGGAGAAAGGTACCACGGCGGGGGAGTCCCCGAGTCGTCGTCGTGGCATCTTCTTCCTCCCGCTCTCTGTCTCTCTCGTTCTCCTTTATTCTCTCTCCCTTCCTCTTTCGCGACCTGTTTCCGTCTCTCTCGCTCGTCCCATCGCGGGTCCACGGTGCTCCGGACGTCCCGCGGCGCGGTCCAGCACTCCTGATTAAAATTACTCTCCCGAGATCCGGCGAGATTTCCGCGGCAAAATTTATGAAATTGTCCCGGTTTATTGTTTTAAATGAGCTTGCGTTCCCGAAGAGATCACCGCCGGATAAGGGGTTGCCTGTAAATTCACGGGGCAAAGCGGTGAGACGCGGGCGGCGGTGGGGGCGGCCGACCCCCTAGAGCGGCACCGTCGCGCCGTGAAAATCACCCGGGCACCAAGGTTAAATCAGAATTAAAATTAACAGTCCCGCTAGTCCGCCGATGGCAGTAGGCTCGAGACGTCCACCCAGGGGTCCCGCGCCCAATGGGGACAATGGGGTTCGTTTTTCGTCAGGAATCGCTGCCGCTCTCCGTTCTCTCTCGGACATTATCTTCTCGCCCGCGTCTTCGCGAGCATGCTAACATCGTGAGATACGGCGATGAGGAAGAGCGATAGACGACGACTACGCTGTACGTCTTGGAGCGGTAATGTGACTTTCCGTCGTTGTTCAAGTCATTAATTCAAGCGTACAGCTTCGCGAATAAGCAATAATTGAAAATGTCACCGTGCTACCGCAATCAGGTGCTGACAGATTTAAGCAATAGCAGGAATCGCTCTCCAAATGGATTCATGATATTAAACATGCGAACTGTGTTGCAAAGTGCATCGACAATTAGTGAAAACATTGATTGTATATAGCCGTAATGCGCCGCGATGTCATCAGCGCCAGCTCGTGAAATAAATGCCAAGTGCGCGCGTTGCCGAAGATTATTATCTCAGTCTATACATTTTAAAAGTTTTATAAAGAAGGACGCGGAAAGTGAAATATACACGCAATATTTTAGCCAGCTATCGACTCGCGTTACTCATCGGCAAAAGCAAGGACCTACTGTGATCTCTGGGATGTGTTGCGCTCGAAGCGAACGTGATGAAATCATGAAAGATGACGCTGCCACGACGAGTGGCCTCTGCGGCTGACCGGTATGCAACGAGAGAAAATTGTCTGGCGTCATTAGCCTTGATTCCACGTGGCTCGCCAGCTCCGATCCGTCCGCGATAATTAACCTTTTTTAATTAGAGTTAATATTAACCGCGCTGCGCGATACCGCTCGTTCGTCATCCGCGACGGCGCGCGCGAATCCAAGTTACGGCGGTCGAGCCGCTGCGCGAGGTAGCCGCTGCCGATATTACGGAGTTAAATATCAGCCCGGGGTCGTTACATGTAACGCTGATTGGAATGATTTCGCGATCCTCCCGCGCGCGGGAAACACGCGGACGGATAATTTCTGCGGATTCGCGCTGACGTTACCCCATTATGGAAAATTGTCTGGCCTGGTTAGCCTTGATTCCGCGCCGTCCCGCACTCCGACCTGTTCATAATTAATCTCGCAGTTAACCTTTGGAAATTGCGTTTTCGACGTACTTGCGCTTTCGACGTACGCGCGCGAGATCATCCCAAGGTAAGACGCGCGCGCGCGGCGAGATACACCGTCTGGCCGATTACATGCGTATCGTGAGAAGATCGTGGAATCTCATCGGGCACGCGCATTCCTGCAGAACAGCAGGTGTGAATCGCAAGGAGATCGTGCGCGATCTCCTTGCGAACGGACGGGCCTGCCTCGATGATAGCGGGGATCGTGCCCGAGTTTAGCGCAATATCAATCTAATTTATCCCTCGGTTTCGCACGCGTAACGGTCTCGCCGCTATGGGAATCGTGCCACGAGATCGGCGGGACAGACAGACGGTATCGGGCGTGCACACACCTCGCCCATCTATACGCCCGCTTTACGATTCGCAACGCTTCACCGAGCACCAGCGGCTCTCAAATCATTATTCTTATCGCAAGTAGTAAGAATGATTGTAGATCAGATTTTGTTTAAATTGGAAGTTGTGAAGTTTCAGATTTATCGCAGAACCGATTTTAACGAGTTTAACCTTTTTATGTCAAATTTTACATTGCACTAAGAGAATAAATTATTTGATCTCGAAACTTTGAAAATTTACATCAGCAGATTCATTCCTTTTAATTATTAAACGCGATGCTTCAACGAATTTTCACTTTGCATTGAATTTTTTCAAGCAAAGCTCGATCAGGTTCTGGCCGCAAGTCGTGCGCCGCGACGACCACGGAGGAAGCGGTGAGATGCGCGCTCGGTATCCGTGTGCCAAGTCACGAGGATCGTGTTTCCGGCGGCTTTTTCTACCGCGCACGACGACAGCGTCTCGTAGAGCGCGGCACAACAGGACGAGGAAACGAAAGAGTTGCGTGGCGCAGGGAGGGAAGGGGGAGGACGACAGGTGGAACGGAGGGCCGATTAATAAATTCGCCGTGCCCATTTCCGGTAACCTTAGCGCGTGTCTCATTAGTTTCTTAAGCCCGGTTTAAAGAGAAATTAAATACAGCGTCTCGGGGATGGGTGTCGACTCCGCGGGGACCCCATGCCGGGAGTACCGGGTTTATAATGAACGCTTGCAACATCGTGCTTAAGCGTAATGCCCGAGCGTATGCTTTGAGCGCCCCACTAAAGCACGTGTGCGAAGCACTCGCGAAGTTTGTCACATGGTCTCCTACGTCGCGCGAAGATCGCCGGCGAGCGTAAGATTTAACGATGCAGTATGTGAAAGATAGAGGAACGTGACATTTGAAAATAATTGTCCCGCTTGTGTTCGAAGCGAGTATTTAACATTCGGGCAACTGCACATAACAGTAAAATAAGTTTTATCCAATTTAATTCCGACAAGCGGAATTTTCTGTATGCTACATTTGATGAAAAATGCACTGCGCGCGCCTGTAATATTATAGCATCAGAATCCGTACGCTCACCGTGGTTGTACCGGTTTCAATGTACAGTAAAGATCGATGAAATGCCAATCGCGAACATACACGATAAATAATACGTTTCGACATTTGCCGATCACTTTATTTAATTGCCTAGTAAGTAAAATGTTAGCAATGTATTGGTAGACTGACAGCAAATTTGTTGTCAATCTGCCGACATTTGGCTCTCTGTGTGTGTGCGATACTTCCGACAAAAATTCTCATTTGTTATGCATTTTTTATGAACAAAATACGCAATTAATCGAGCGTTGTATTCTGCTTTCTGAAACGACGCAACGTAAATAAAAGCCGGAGAGAAGTCTCAGAATTTTTCATAAAACGTTATTCACTATTATTATCATAATTTATTTTAGAATTATATAACCACTTTCATTTTGCAATGTTTGATGTATGCTGTCATATCCGCGAATCAGAAGAATACATCTCATATAGAAGAATAATAATCTTATAATTTAATTATATAATACAATGTAATTCCGACTGTAAAATTGATGCAGATACCTCGTTCTCGATAAACATGGATGAATAGAATAAGAAAAAGATTAGAATAAGATTGGCGTATTGCAAGAGTTGAAGAGCACTGATGATATATTATAACCAGTAATTTTTTTCAAGTTAAAGCTGATGAAAAGATCGAACTTACTACCTTCGGAAAGTTGTCATTGTGATTATTAAATGATAGTAATGACAGGAATAGCGCTCATCGTCGATATATCTTGCTGTCATCGAATGACGTGTCTTTTTTTTTCAATGCGCTATTCGAGGTCGCCTTATCGGTGTGGGATTAGATCTAACCGACGGGTCAATTTACAAATCACTTACGCGTGTACAGATTACGCGCGTGGTTTTTTTTTCTTACTCGCCGGCCGAGCATTTAATGCCAGGAGAATCCAGCTCGCGGCTGGAAACGATTTACAACGATTGCGTGTCCCCCGTGTCATTCCGCGACACGCCGCAATATAATAACACTCAATTAACCCGAAAGGTTCGCGCGATTTCGCAAGGTTGTGCATCGCGCGATTGCGAAAGGCACCGGCCCGGCTTTATATCGATGTTTTAATGCGAAATGCCGCGTAATTTTATATCGATGCGCGGAATTGGTAATTAATTTGAAAAATGAGCGTCGCTTATAATCTCCGCGCGAAAACATTTTAATCTTATGTCTAAGCAATGGTGTCTGGCACAACGGCGCATAGTTTTAACAATGCTTATAAATATCAAGAATATTATAAAGCGATCGATCATTACTCTTTGGGAAATACCAATTTAGCTCGCGCGCGCACGCACGCTGGACGCGTGAATAAATCACGGAATTACAAGCACTAAATAATCGCGCGGCGGCGTAATCGCTCCCCGGCGGTGCGCGGAACGCTCCACGCGATTCGCAAAAAAGTATAGGAAGTCGCGTAAAGCAATCGATTACACTGCCGGTACCCCCGGTAGTTCGTCGCCGGCTCGTTCCACCGTATTTTATCGTCGCGAAACCGCGTTAGCGTCTCGTCCCCCGCTGACGATTAATATCCGACTCCGCGTCGCCGGCCATCGCGGACCTCACCGGCGTCGCGGAAGACGCAAGAAAATTCCGTTTTCATCGCGCGCTCACCATTTTCGTGCCGGCCGTCCGCGCGGGGGGCGCCGCCGATGCTCCGACGTAAATCAACGGGGACCGCGCGCGGAGGTTTTCCTCTGCCAGCAGGGCATCGGAACCCGGCTGAGGCCCCATGGCGGTGCAAATGTATAAATACCAGCCACAAATCTGCCAGCCGGGCTAATTTATAAATTTCACGCCGATCTCGTAAATGCGTTTCTGATTTAGCGCGTTTAAATTATCGCTAAACCACTTCTAACTGCCCGGGCGTATAATCTCCGCCGGCACGGCGTGCCCCTCTATGGGGCTTCTCGCAAGAAGCGATTTGCGGGCACCTTCGCACACACTCCGCCTGCTCACGGTTATCGACGAGTGGCGTTCGCATAATCGCGAGCGATATTTGTTGCGAGTTCGCGCGAGGAGATAAAGAGGCGACATCGCGGTTTTCAGTATTTACACACGCCATCGTAATTTTTCAGCCTCTGCTCCCGGCTTGCGCTGCGCTTCACATAATTTGCCGCCTACTACTCGCGCCTGACTGCCGTTACGTAAAACGACGGACGATCGTAGACTCTAGTAGCGAGCAACGCGTTCTTCGTATCGCTTAATTTACGCTCGGGACACCGAGACTCAGCGGCACTCTGACACTCGGGGTGGCTTGAAATCAAACGATCTCTCGATAAACGCGCATACATGTGTGGACAATGGCACTAAATCCAATATGCAAGCGCTCCGTCGTTTAAAACTCCTTAGCTACCGCTAAGGAGCTGTTCAATATTATAACTTTATCGTCACCAGACGCGCAAGTGCCTTTGATAAATTTACACTCGACTTTTGTTGTTAATGCCGCAAGATAGCGGCGTCGTTCGGCGTAATCGTGCGAGACGGCGAGAAATTAAATCTAGACTATATATATTACGCGCAATAAATAGTCATAATAGTCATAATATTAGTTTATGTCGTAATAAAAAGGAAGACGCATAAATTGCCCGAGTCATATCGCGCGCTCAGAGCGAAAGCGGCTTGCGCTCCGCTCCAGCCCAACGGAGTCCCGTACAATCGATCACTATCCGAGTGTCAGATCTGGAAACCTTTAAATGTCACCGCAGACGTGCCCGAACGATCGATATTAACTGGTCGCTTCGATGTCTATCTGTTGACGTGCAATTGAACGACGGCGAGCGAACGCCGCGTATACACGCCAGCACCTCTCCTTCGATTTATAGACGATAATTGAAAATTATTTGGTAACACGGGGTGATCGATAGCGGCCCGTTAACTCGTTCATACATCACTCGTACTCGCGGCCTCTCTCTCTCTCTCTCTCTCTACCCTTTGTCCACCGCCCCTGCAGTCTCCCCGCGGCTCTCTCGCCCTCTCTCGCACCATCCGCGGCCCCCCATGCCCCCAATCCTCCGTTTCCCTTCCACCCACCGGAGTCGGGGCCCGAGCAAGGCGTCTTAGTGGGGTCAGGTCGACCAATAAATCCAATACGCCACGGTTCGTCCCGCGCGAGAGCAGCAGTTTTACAATTCATGAATTTATTATGGGCACCACCGAGGATACCACGGGGCCTCCGCTATTGATTTATCGTTACGCTTACCCGGCTTCACGAACGGGCACCGATCTTCACGAGCAACGTAACGCACGCTCCTGGTGGGGCCTCGGCTCACGAACACGCGAAATTTGTTGTGTGCGCTGACGCGCGAAAATTAACCCCCGACGTAGCGAGATGTTTGCACAAGTATTTTTTACAAGATACGAAATACGAGTTCCATCTCGAACTTTTTACTACATGTGTAATCAGCTTTCCATATATTCTTACTTCTGCACAATAAAATGCTCAAACACATAAATGATCAGGTTTACGATTTATAATAAAATAGTATCATGGTAGTGTTTTCTATAGATTGCTGTTCGAAATGTTTTTGTTCTTCTAGTTTATAAAATCGATCAGATCCATTTTAGCTGGTAATCCGGAAGTGATATAGGTAGATCGTCTCGGTGCACGGAGGAGAGGCAGCACGTCGTGTATGTTCCACGGCTGAGGGAACCCGAGAGAGGTCGATCGGACGGCGTGCGGACTTACCGTAGAAATCCCGTAGTTCATTAATCAAGCAACGCCCGGAGTAGGAATGCCTTCGTATTTCGAGAGTTGCAGTCCATTTATCACGGCGGAAACGTATTTGTAGGCAGTGGCTGTGCCCGCTTCGCTAACAAGTGGATACGCTGTCCCCGCGGATGATGTAGCACCGGCTAGGCTCGAGGCCCCCTACGGCGTCCGACACCTCCAACCTTACAACCTTCGACCAAAGTCTCTCAACCCCCGTGCACCCTACATGCGTTTAACGAATTTTCCGGCGCGATAGGTACAAGAAATAATCGAGCACCTGTTGCTCGCGCACACAATATACACGCGGTGTGGATCCGTATTTCTGAAATACGTAAAAAATATATTTACAAGGAGCTAGTCGCGCGGTAACGCGTTTCAGACATTCGTTAAAAGTGCGACTAAGTACGATCAACGCGTATATTTTTGTTCGAAATCGTAAGAGTTATCGCCGGAGCGAGCAGGTTTCCCGCTTTCGCGTGGAATTTCCGAGCACGAGTCCGCGATTCCAATCTGTGATTTACCGCGGGCAATTAAAAAGATTACCGTTGCGTTGCACCGGCGCACGAAGTCGCGGATCAACGGTAACCTCCGACCCCGGTTTCCTAACCACCAACGTGTCCTTCACGAATTCTGTCAAAGGCGCAGAGGGGTTACGCGTGTGCTGTTGCGGTTTCGTCGGTTCCGAAGATAATTTCGCCGGTGGCTCTCGTACACACCGGAGTAACCGTTTGAGAGGACGACAGGGTGTGATTTATCGAGACGAGCAAGAGGGATAGCGCTGCGCATTGCGTAAACACTTTCGACTTATATCTTTTTTGCGCGATCTATAAGCGGTAAATTAAATATTGAAACGTCGCGAATGAAAAGCGATTGAAATATCGATTGGAGAAATGTATTTAACGCAATGAATAGGGGGATTTATCGAGGGATTTGTCGATGATCCAGAAATAATTAGCCGCGTGTTTGCTTGCATTTATTACGTTGCGAAATCTATTAACAAATTGGCAACGATCGCCGTGAATTAATGCCGCATGATATTTCACGAGGATTACTATTTTTCTGCCAGCTGGGAGCAGACGGATGAATCGCGACAAGGGAAGTAGCGAAGCGGTTAGCCGCGATGCAAATGAATAGTCTTATAATGTATCGCCCGCGGGCGGTTTGTCTAGTTAAGCGCTCAATCAGGCCTGGGATTGATGTAACAGCGCTATTAAAACTGTTATATAGGATATGTGTCGACAGCCTGCTCGAAATCAATTCAAGAAACCGCAACGCCGTCTCATTTGCGGAATCTAGAATTAGAAATCTATATTCAACTTCGCCGACGATTCCATGGCTGGCGTTTTTTTTTTCCCCCCTACAACCGACAAAAATTACACGTCTCCGCAAATTAATAGTCTGCACAATTTGTGTGAAAACAAATGCAAACGCGAGACGTGGGGTTCGCGGCAGCCGAGAAGATTAATTTTGTTTCTTTCCATCGGCGGAATTTGATTATTACCTGTCCTGGCAAACTGGCAGGCTCTAAAATAAAGCGATCGCGCGGCTCATGCCGGGGCTGGGCGCAGAAATCGTAGGCGCGAGAGTTACCGAAGGTGCGAGAAGATCATCCCTCGGGCCCCACGGCGATCGAAGGGGCGTGCAGGATGCGGGAGGGGGGAGGCCCCATTCGTGATATTCGCCGCGCGGCATCGCACGGGTGTCTCGAACTGGATCCACCGCGCGAGGAGAGGCGCGAAAGGTTAGCCGGTCTACGATCGTTTTCGCGAGGCACGCCGTGCCGCCGCGGCGGCACATCGGCAGGCGTGCAAAAGGGCACGCCATAATTCGTAGCGAGAGCACGACCGAATTGGAATCTCGAACGCGCTTTTGTCCGCCGCAACGGCACGGTTTCCTGCTCGCGCGCTCGCGCCGAACAACGGCACGGACGAGGTGAGAAACGAGCTCGATAATGGTCCGCGATTTGCTTACAATAATCCGCCGACTCAACTACGGCAGATTGAATTTTCGATCGACACTGTGGCAGCTGGGAAACTCACTCGGGATCAATTCGTTCCGTGTGACTGACTTCCGGACGAGGTCGCGCCTCCGGCGGCCTCGTTGCGCCATCGCCTCGACCACCCCGAAGTTTCGTGTTACGAACGCTTTTCACTTCGCGCTCCAATTATGAATAAATTCGAGGTATATCATTTCAAATTGCGAAATTTACCTCGTGTTGCATACTTTTGCTGAAGGCACTTTTCCAAAATGATTCAATCGTGACCGTTGAGCCAACTCCAAGCCGAGCATTATTTCGGTTAATAATATGTACGAGATAAAAACATAACGTATAATTTATCGATAGTCAAAGCTGACTTGTACGAAAAAATTTATAATGCCGCGAAAGACCGTCCACTAGTTTGCAGCATTACGAGGATAATATTCACGCAAGACTAATGATGATTATTTCCGGTCTCAACATTAAATTACAATGCAAAATCGAAGTCCTCGCGTACGGAGATCCCCTGTCAGTCTCGTGCGGCCCGGCGTGTACGGCAGCGAGGGCGTACTAGTCCCGTCCTCCGCTGCTTTGCACGGTCTCGCTTCGGCGTCTAATACGCGGACGACGCGGTAATGGTAAGGTGTCCGCGTTATAACGTGGTGTGTTATGCCCGTCGTTCTCGGTCCCAGCATCTCTCGCCCTGCGCGCATCACCCTCTTCTCGGCCTCGGTGCCGCGGCCCGAGACTCGCGGGATACGAAGAGGGGTGGGGGACCCGGGCGGTGCAACGAGAGGAGGCGGCTTCTCTCTCCCTGGGCTACGGAAAATAAATAAAAGGCGAGCCACGGCTCGCTTATTGAAATCGGCCCTCGCCGCCCTCGCCTCGCTCGTTGCCGCTTTTGACGGGGCAACTCATTGCTTTAAAACGTACCCGCGTGCGAACCTGACGTACCGACCCCTCCCAGCCTGTGTTGCGTCGCTCGTTCGCTCGCTCGCTTGCGCTTTCAAGCATGATTTCGGCTAGAGCGCGAGAAGACGCGCAATTTCACGTGCGATACCGCAATTCGAATATTCGGTTATTCCTCTGTAAACGTAAATCTTGCTGATATAACGCGTTAAAATCGATAACGTTAAATTAACAACAGTGTGCATTAAGTTGATCGCTAGTATTTTTTTATGAAACTGATAGCAGTTATTTATTTTAAACATCATAAATATTTTCTGGCACATCTGAAGCACTCTCATATAAAAATAATACAAAATAATTACAAAGATAGTTAATAAATTAGTTGATTCTTTCAATTATGAACAAATCGAATTTTGCGTGTATAAATATCGTACTCGTCTCCACACATTCGGAATACTTCACTTGAAAGGAATACTTGCGCAAGGGCATATACAAGTATCAAACCTTATCGCGTAAAAGCATCTGCGTATCGTGCCGACCAATTACCGAGCGCTTATCGTTTATGAGCAATTTTCCAGTAATTAATAATATTCGCACCAAGACTCAGGCGATTACAGGATACGGCCGCGTCGATAACGACCGCAATAATTTACATCGTCGTTTTGCCGAAGGCGTGAAACTTTGCCGAAGGTATCACGCGGAAATTAAAAATCAGGACTCGCAATGTCGCGACGTTATACAGATCGTTGCGCGATCTGCACATACTTTATTGCCTCTTCGCTTAATCGCGCATCATAACAGGCAGATGCAACCTTGTGCGCGGCGTTTTTTGCAGAAACGACCACCGTCGCACTAAGAATACACTTACTCGTGCTATATGTTTTCTTTAATGTTCCTCGGCGCTACTTAGCGCGAAGAGAATCGCTTAAGAGGGGACCGTGCGTTTCGTTAGAAGTCGTAATAAAACCGGATTGGAAAATCGTCGATGACGTCCGCCAATCTCGGTAATGCACATACCGCAAGGCTAAGTCCAGATTTGCATTCCCGTTAACGATATTTCCAGATCTGTTCGGCTAACATTCCGCTCGTGCCGTCTCGGCGGAGGTCTCCGCGGCGCATGTTATTAATTAACACTTGGCTTTTCTTTCGTTGCCTAGACGCCTCGCACGCAGCATCGTGCACGTGTGCACTTTTGAAATAAAACTTGATGTAAATTCAAGCATAAATTGTAGTCGAGATGGCGATCGTGTACAGGCTCCATAATCTTTTGTTACTTGAATTCACCTCCGCTCGCGCATAAACAGTAGGTTTTTTTTTTTCGAATTGCGACAGAGTATTTTCGCGCGGCTGCGAAATGCAATTATACATTTAAAATAACGTGAAAAAAGAATGTAAGAGAGAGAGAGAAAGAAATGTTTAATGAAGCGAGGCGTGCATAAATCGAATTGTCATCTACTGATGTTGTGTGAGTGGGCAAGTTGTAATTTGAATTCCCTACGCGGTTTCATAATAGAAAAATGTTTTCTCAAAATTATGTAACAATAATTGCGTATAAATAATCGACTGCAAGTTCCATAAAGAATCTGAATTTAAGAGAAGACACGATGGGTTTGAAATCTTGTATTGGGCAATATGTTATTGGCAGGATAAAATTTATGAAGACAAATCGACGAGTGGCGAATTGTTATTTCTGCAATAGGTCAGATCGGTATCGACTACGTCTTCGATTTCGATACATCCACGTGAAACATACGCGAACACATATCCAATGCCCGACGATCGAAGCCGCCAAGTTCTCTCACCCGGTCTCGTTATAATAGCCACAGCCGATCTACCTGCTGACCTCGTCCATACGGCGGAGCGAGGTCGGGCGGGTGATCGGCGCGGATCGATCGATCGATCGATCGATCGATCGTGACGATCGGGCCTCGGAAGCAGAGGGCCAGGGATTACCGAGAGCGCGGCGCAGCCCGCTCGATTCACGAAGCGTTCTACTCGCTCGCACTGTAGAAAGCACGACGTGGGAATACACGTCGCCGCGGATTACGCCCCCTCTTCGCTTGTAACGTACACACACACCCGCCGTCGCGGACACAAACGTAGCGATACACGAGCGTGTGCGCGGGTTTCTGCGAGGAAGCAACGGATAAGTATTCACTTTAGCCCGGTTCGTGACCTCGTATCGCCGGGCATTACAGCCGCTTTTTATCCGTGCGCCCACCACGTCACGGAGGCTGCAATTACTAATTTAGAGGCGAGACCGAGTCGTGCCAAATCCCTCGGCTTCGCCGCGCGGCGCGGCCGCCCTCTTTCTCATGTTATTTGTATGAAGCGGGCCGGGTATATGCGCTCGCGTTCGCGCGATCCTCTCGCCGGCGGAAGGAAAGAGGCGCGAGAGAGGAGAGATCGAGGGCCGCAGGGGAGGCGGTAGTGATCGTCGTAGCGGAAAGGGTACCGCGAAGTATGCGAACGTCCGACGTGCGGCCGACGGCGGAATTATATGCACACCCGCGCGTGCTCGCTAATTACACGGCCGCCGAGCGCGCGAAAATTGTACGCCTGCTCATTCTGCGCGTCCGCAGCCAAATCCGCGACATTTTTGCAGCGGGATAACGAGAGAAGCGTCGTTTATGTAAAAAAAACCCAAGTACTAAAACAAACGATAAGAATGTAGACGCGGATGCTTACAATGCCTGATGTTATTTCGATGTAACTATATTCCCGCTAACGAAAAATAATTTTACGTGATATATGCGATCGAGGGGAGAGATAGAAGTACCAGATGAGACAATCACAGCTCGTTAGCCGCGTGGAAAATCTCTCCGCGACAGGTAGATAATAATGTCGCCGGGGCATCGGAAGATCTATGTCGAGGGATTTCGTGAGTCTGACCGGATAGAGAAAGAAAGAGAAAGAGAGGGAGGAGGAGGGAAGAGGAGGGAGGAGGACGCCGGCGAAGTCGGATATCGGGTCCAGGTCCTCTCGCGGTCGGCGCATCGTAGAACAATGAAGGCCGCTATTAATATTAGCCGGCTATCGCGGCGCTATCGCGCGCTTCACACTCTCCACGCACTCTCGAATAACACGGTCCGCGCAGGAACATTTTCATTGCATATTAATGCCCCTCATTACCGCCACTCCGCACTGCATTACTCAATGTTACGCGGCCGGGCCGTCTAGTGTTTCAAACGGGATCGAGACGGAAGAGATATTGACCGTCTAGGTTCAAAGTACGAAAACCGCCCTTTCTCGCACGGCACGACGCAACCGCACGACGTTATCTTTTATATATTAGCAACTCGCGGTTTCCAGGATTGAAATTTCGCCGCGGGTTATCCTGTTTTTTTCCCCTCCCTACATCGTTTATTTTCTTTTTTTTCCTCCTTTTATTTTCGCGACACCATCGCGCGTATATCTAGGATGACACGCACCTAATGGCACCTCCGCCGCCATCGTCGTCTTTTATCTCCTATTCGATTTTGCAGAAATGAAATGCTGTCATCGTACATAACAGACGGGATAAAACCGCATGGTCCCCACGGCGATTAGGTAACGGAGACTGTAGTTATCGGAGGATGTGCTGCTGCTTAGTGCATAGGGTCACCGAGTGGGCGGGCGAGGGGTTCGGTGGAGATTACGGCGGGAACGAGGCCGTGAAAAATGGTGTAATTTAATCGAGCAATTCGACACGGCGTCGTCGGCGACGTTCTTTTACCTGCCTAAGCTCTAAGAGGTGAGAAATGCGGCTCGCTCGTTGATCGATGTCTACACACCACGCTGTCACGCACTGACATATCGCTCTGATAAAACCACGACCCGGCCAACAGTCTCTCCCTCGCGTTCGTCCGCCGAGTGGCCGACGTTTAAGTATTTCTTACACGGAGCAACGATTCGATAGCTAATGTCCTGGACGTCTTCGCGTGTACACGTCGCGCGGGTTCGTCCTTGTCGCTTTCGTCGTTCCGAATGGCTCCGCGCTGAACTCGAGCCGACGATACGAAAGGCCCTCTCGTATCGAGTTTAACCCGCGACCTCGTCGAGTCGGACGATTAATCGAGTGCGCCATTACGTTTTTTTACTTATCTCAGATGTGAATAAATTTTATTTTTTGTAATGTAAAAATTTAAAATTATCGGCACTGATAAAATAAAAAAAATGGTTCATTATGGAGATTGCATTAAAAAGATTGCTTTTAAGAGAATTTACGATTGCCTAGTTAATATATGAAAGCCTGTATCGACAAATGTAGTTGATAAAAATATGGATAAAATATACGGACACAGGTGGCATAGAGATTTAAATGTGAAAACATTCTTGTTTCTTTATGGTAACGCTCGCTCTCGCGTTGCAACTATCTCCATGACGTGGGCAAACGTGACACCCGACACCGGAAGATTCTTCGACAGTCGATTATCAGACATGCGTCGCGCCGCGATCAGGCGCACAGGTGTACCGCGATCATAGGAATAACCACGGCGGCACGGCGACTAAACATTGTTGCTTAATTGCGAAAAAGATCCTCATACGGGCGTTATCGATCGCAGGCGGTCGATTTAACGAATCATCTACCTGTTTATCGGCAAATGCCGTTTTAAACGGTAGTTTAACTTAGAGGAGCCAACGGGTTGCGACAACGAGATATCGGTTGATGAATACCTCGTTCGTTGCATAAAGAACTGAGTATTTCACTTTATTTTGCTAGAAAGAAAAGACGTAACACGTTGAAAATAAAATAGAGAATGAAATAGAGAATATAAAAATTTTTATAAAAATCTTTAAATAAAATCAATAAATAAATTTTGTACATAATTATTGTGTAGGTAGGTTTTATTCGTAACTGTTCTTTTAGAATATATTTAACAAGATTGCAAAATTGGTGGTCGCATCTGTTTTCTCGAATTTCTTAATTCGCCTTTAATCTTATCGATAAGCGAGACTTCAAGATCAATATATGTGACTTTGGCGCATAACTTCCGACGCGCCATCCATTCAACCATTTATCCATCCATCCGCACGCTATCTTCCGTTACTCATTCGTCGTCCACAGCCGTCACATGCGTGTCCCCTCGGCGTACCAATCCTCAATAGAGGAAGGTCAAGGCTCTCTGTAAAGAAGAGTGCGACTCGAGCCAAGTCGGGCTCTTTCCTGTCTCCAGTGGAACATAGCTGCGCGCATAGATGTGTACGCAGGCATATCCCGGTTTGCTTTCGACTTTAACGTCAGCGCCGTCTCTCTCCCTCTCTCTCACTCCTTCTCTATTCGTCTTCGTGCAATTCCTTCTCTCTCGCCGATCCTCGCGGTGCGTGTGAGCGTGTAGGGCCCGCGGTACGTCCCAGGACGCCGCGGAGATCGAGATGCAAAGGAGACCCGCGCCGCTTTTAAGCTCGCCGCCGCGAAGCGGATAAATTCGCCTGGATCCCTCGATCTATTAATTCGAGCCGCCGTTGCATTCCTGCGGGGTCTCGACCGCTAGGCTCTTTTCTCGACTCCTCTCGACCTTCCTGCTTTCTCGCAATCGCTTGCGCCTCCTCCTCACACGTATATCCCACAAGCGCGCGCGGCCATAATCCGCGATCCGTGTTTTTGCAGCTTTTTTCAGTCGTCGCTACGCCAGCCGCGATCAATCAAGCCAACGCGATTTCGATCGGTTTATCGTTAATCGTCGCCGCGGAAGAGAGATAGAAAGATCTTTTCTAGTATTTGTAAATTTTATTAAGATAATTGAGCAATTCGGACTTTTTCAGTTAAAGACAGTTTAAACTGTTCAAATTAATTTCAGGTACAGAAATTCAGAAATAGTTTTAGCACGAACATAAAACTTATGAAATGCATAATGTGTGTATATGAATCAAAGTTGAGAGATTAATATATTTAAAATAAAATTATATTTCTGAATTTTCGTCGAATTAATGAATATTTATTTCATTCAGTTTTGCATGTTTTTTTAATAGATATGCTTCCATCAAAAAGCAGCCATCGATGGAAACCGAGAAGCATTAGGCATCGACGGAGCAGCTTGAAAGTAAGTAATTTATTATTTATTTATTATTTTCATTAATATAATAATAATCCATAAAAAATTATAATTTACTGAGATGAGATTTTCATCTTAGACGCGTTTCTTTAATCGATGCCATTAGTTCTTATTGCATCGAAGATGAATCGAATGTGCTGCCTTCGTATAATTTGTGTTTGTCGCGAAAGGAAATTGACATGAGCACGTCCGTCCGCCCGCACGCGTCGCAATATAAAATAAAATACCGTGTTGTAGGTGCCGCGCTATCGCATAATTACTACGTTTTACGGCGGTCTTTACACTTGTTTCTGCACCACCGTATCTCGCGCTCATCTTTGTAACCGGAGATCGTAGGAGAATTCGCCACGTACACGCGCCGCCGCGACGTAAATCCGCCGCATTGCCGATTTTTCTGCAACACGTCGTCTCTCTCGCTCGCTCCCACCATCGCGAGTAGATAAAGACGCGATTATCGGTAATATAATATTAAAAGCGCTGTAAATAAGGATAATATAACGTAGGGGAAGGATAATTTCTGCCGGTCGTGTAGGTGTACGAGAATAAACACAGATTAGATTGGCATTGCCGCGAAGGTTGTGCGTTTTGCAGTCCCCCAGCCGGCAATAATACCGATACAAGAGTACTCGCCAAGCGAAGGGATGATCGTTGCTTTTGCCAGCTCAGTCGATCCAGTAAACTACGAAAATTACTGCATCACGAATAAAAAGACAATGACGACGGAGGTGTTTGAAATAAAGAAAACAACTTATTTTCACGCATAAAGTAAAAAAAATCGGTAAAATCAGCTTCGAATAATATATACCTACATGTATATTTGAAACATACTATAAAAAATATGAAAGAAAAAACATTTAAAAAATTTTGTTTTCCACACATGGAACAATATTAATTATTCTCCTTTCGAAATACATTGACATTGCCGTAAAATATCGCTTAGAAGTCGCTTCGACCCGCATCCTCGATAGGTTGCGGCGATTAAATATACTCGGCGTTTCTTCGGCGAACCGGAAGCGGTGTCACGACCGACGCGTGCGATACGGCCGCCTCCTTTCTTAGGCATTCCGGTAGATCACGGTTACGAGAAGGATTTCTCAGTAGGTACGCCGGTGCAGCAGATCTCGCTGCTGATCACGCTGAAGATTCGTCGAAATGCAAGAGAGCTTTCGACGTCGGAGCGTACATATGCGGGAGCGCAGGCGAATGCGAGTCGCGGGAATGGAGATGCGCTTCTCGGTTCGTGGGTTCTGCGTACGGATCGTTGGAGAAGCGTCGGATCTCCTCACAAGGACGGACGAAGTCGGTGCGGAAGGGAGAGAGAGGAGAAGGTCCTCTCTCGATGTATGAAGCCATAAATCTCGCGCGACAAATCGCTAGCTCGCTCGTTCGTTCTCAGGCTAATTGTTAGGACGTGCTCGAATATACCGCGAGATGTGCGTACTTCTCTCCCCTGTTTTCTCTTTCTCTTCGCTCCTCTATATGCATCTCTGCCTCTTCGTCCAGCTGTCCGCGGCTATCTCCTCGGCATCGACGAACGTACAATCGATTAATCGATTATTCACCCTCGTCTCGGCAGAGACGCAGCCGACGCACCTGCGTAATCACTGTCGCTCCGTGTCGCGCGGCATCGATTATCCTGTCATTTCTGTTATTTTGACCTCGTCCTGGAACCGTTTTGCAATAAGCTGCCGACTCGTAAAAATACTCGCTGATGCATCTTCCGATTAAGCTTTCTCTTTTCATAGAAATTGTCATAATTTATATTACTTTTATAATAATATCGAAACGTCAAACTTACGTGTCTAATTTATTTGTTTTCTTCAGAATTACTTTTACTACACATTACGATAAAAAGATTAAAAATAGCAAAAATACTGCCTTCTAATTAAACTTTAATTTTAATTTAACTTTAAATAAGACTTTGTCGTGTGAAAAGAGAGAGAAAAGATAATTCTAATCAAGACAAAAAATTTGAAGCATTCGAACGCCATATACGAGGCAGATCCGTAATCTATTTAACCGTAATCAACATTCCACGAGGACTTTAATCCCGACTCGCACGATAAATATCACGTTTTCCTTCTCCGGTCCTCCATTGAGCGTCGCGATTCCGGCTTGTCGGTGACTTACTGCGGTCGGCTAACGATACCAATCCTACTTCCTACTATGGTTTGGTGCACAAACTCGGAAGCGCCGTTCGGCTGATATAACGGTGCGTAGGTCGCGGTTTCGCCGAACTATTCCAAGCCGAACAGCGGGAGACGCACGAAAGAGGAAGGGAAGGAGAATTTTCTCTTGCAGCTGTCAACCGAGGACGACACCGATGTCTCGCGAGTTCTCGATGTAAATGTAAGGGGTAGCTTTTCTTTCACCGATGCGATCGACGAACGATCGAGTTGGCATACTTGTCCATCCATAAGACCTTGCAAAACTCGCATTTGAATTGAAAGCCGCGGATTAAACAAAACGTAAATTTTTTACAATGCATAAATGTGTAATTTGCAAGGACGCATGAATAGAGTGAAATTATAATTTTTAACTTATTTACTTATTTATAAGCATCGGTTTATTGGAATGACATACTCAGAAACTCATTATTCTTGTATAAATACTTTGATATGATATTAGTCGCAATAATTGCAATAGTTGATCATGATTTAATATATTATTGACAACTTTCGCGATATCCAATACATTCAGTTTCTCATTCATCTTCATTGAAAGCATTTAAATCACTTATATTCTTCATTGACAGCAGTCGACAGCAATTATTAGTAATACTAAGCTTAGTTAAATTCAACTAAATCTTATATGAACATACAGGAATTAACGATTCCTGTCTTTTTGCACAAAATAGGTTACAATACAAAACATCCTTGATTTGTAAACCTCGATTTATTGTTAACTTTGCACGATAGCTATAAAAGTGCTACTGAGAAATAAAATGACGTCCTGTTGGATACACAAAAGTAAGAAAAGTAAAGATGGCACTGTAGGGGATTAACTGTATTATACGAATGACTGGGAGATAAATTTTACGCGGGTAAAATGCTAATCGTCAGTAAGCGTAAATCCGGGAGCACCTGTTGTCACTCAGCCGGCGGATCGACGTTCGCTCGGCTCGGTGACTTTCTCAAAAAATCCCGCGCGAACATTAAGCACGGCGCGCGAAGATCGTGACCCGCAATTCGACTTATCGTATAATGCCGATAATAGTGTTTGCACTATCCGTGAAAGTTTCTACGCCGAGAAGAAGAGGCGTATTATAACGGAAACGAAGCGGCCTGCCTCTCTGTGTGATTTCTCTCCTGGCTACTTCGCACGTTCGTCGCGCAACGTGCGTCGCGGAGGTGAGAACAGCGTCACTCGCGAATGGCGCAATTTCAGGCCTGAATGATTCTACGTAGGTTTAAACGGCGGCACACACCGTTTGTATCTGCAGCAATGGTTCGAGGGCTCGCGGCGTTATTTCACTATTGCGCGCGAAACTTTCGTATAAACTGAAAATCGCCGTAACACGTATCAAACGTTTAAACGGCGAGTTTCGCACGAACTCGTGTACGCGATGTAAAAGGCAGAGGTGTAATAAACATGTGGCAATAGCACAACGACTCGCCACTGTTCACCATGCAATTCGAGAAAACCGATGAAATGTAAAGTTCAAATTTTACCTCAGGTATATCGAACGAAGATTTTCCGTAAGAAAAGTTTAGAAAACTCATTTATCAAGCTTAAGAAAAAATTTTGGAAAGTTTTAATAGCAGCAGAATTTTCGGAAATGTCTATGTGTATTATACATTGTTGGAAAAGTCACACTTTCATCTATTATTTTAATACAAAATTTGTTTCGATGATAAATTTAAAAAGTCAATGCTACTATCATTTAATTTTTGTCCAATTTTTTATAACGACAATTTAAAGCCCAATAGTCTTGATTTAAAGAAAATAAGTGCATGATTAATTTTCAAAAATATCCTTGTATCTTGTTTGTAAATATGTTTTTATTAGATTCATCTAGCGATGCAACAAATTCTCGCAGTTCTTGAATTTCTCATGCCAGGTATACGTTTAGCCAATTTTTCCACCAATTCTTCCTTATTATCGATTTACGAGATGTGTTCAAACGAGTAAAAACGAGGTCCTTGCGAAGGTCCCGCGGGGTCTCGCAAAGGGCACTATTAATTCCGATTTAAAATCCCGTTACGCGCTTTGTGTGGTCCCCATATATCAGCCAGTGTTATCGCTCGTTGCAATGCAACGCCTTTACGCGTACCTGACTTCTGCTCGTGTTGGTATCTTACGCAGGACGCCTACCGGATGAATAATTTGGTTACAATCTTAATCCAATGACGCATGGGTTCGGTGGCTTCTCCGTTCCCTCTGCTTGCCAGTGTAGCTTCTCGTTCTCCCTCTTTCTCTCTTTCCGCCGGTTGGATCGCGTTCAGTTCTGGGTACTCTGCTTTGCCCTGATTAAAGACCGGCCGCTTCTTTATATCCTGCAGTCGCCTCATCTCGTAAATTGTGCCCTTTATTTCGTCACCGAGAACCGTCTCCAATTTGATCAGGCCTTCAAACCAGATCAAGAGAGCGATACTTTCTCTTGCTTCTTATAATTCTGTACAATTCTAATTTTAATTCTATTGTTTTAAATTAATCAATTTTTTATTTTTTGTGAAATATATGAACAGCAGAATAATAAAATTTGTTGCAATAAAATAGATTCGATCCGCGTTATTTTTTACAACCACGCGATCTTTTTGAACCTCGTAGCGAGGCAAATCGGACTTCGAAACTCTCTCACATAATACTGCCGACATTACACACAGAAAGGAAATATTACAGGTCACCAGAGACCGCATTTCTTTCGTTTCTCAGAATCTAATTTATGACACGAATTCCATCATTGTACATCGAAAGAATTTCGTGCATTGACCCTGGAAAGGAGCTTTAAATAATTTCCAAATTTCCTAATCTAATCCTTTTCCTTTTTTGATCTTTTTTTAACAAAAAACTGATCTAAACGTTAGAAGCTGATCAGGTCAAAACGATCGAAGTAAAACATTTTGACATTTTAGAGCATATATATAATTACTGGACAAATCTTGTTTTTTTCATGAATAATAATTAAAACTTCTGTTTAAAAAATATTTTTTGAAAATAATGTGTACACGTGTATGATTTCCATATTGATTTATGAGTGAAAAGGCGGAAAAACTGAGATGAAACCTTGATTGATCCAGTCATCACATAAGCGTTGCATGTTTGAACGTTTCAAAGTATAATTATCGGAGTTACCGTAATTAGAGTCATAATTACGATGGTAGTAACAGTGATAGTAATAGTTACGTAATCGCACGCGGTACATAGTATCTCGTGGAAACACGGGTAGGTTGTTAGCCGCGGAGCAAGTCATCTGGTACCGTATAACACTGGCTATACGGACAAGAAGCATGCGCTGCGTGCGTGCCTGCGTACCGCGCTTCGATATACACGACCACATCCCCATCGCAATAAAGAACATCAAACATCGTATTATAATGCTTTCCAATTTCTTATCCCGCAAACTCGCATTGCCTCCCGCACGTCGCGCTTCTCTTTCTCGCTGCTCACGTGGCATCCTCTCACCTGTCGCTATAATTAGTCAATTAGCTTAAGTGCTCCAAGCTCACGCTCTTACCGCCTTGCTCCGCAATCGTTCATCCGGATCACGAAAGTACCATATTGAATTGAGTGTAAAAATAATTCACTTAAAAGCATTATAAATGCGCGAACTAAAGGATAAGAGGATGCATTTTCGGAACACGAGAAAAATATTGGATTTGATTGATGTAATAACAAAAAATTTAGATCATTATTAATTACGTATCTCTTTTTAGATATTAAAATTCTAATTGTAAGTTATACATAAATTCTATATTTGTAAAATTGAATCATTTTTGTCATATTTGATCTCACATATAGATCTTGATCTTTTATTTCTCATTTTTGTAGATGCGAATATTTGAAAACGTACAGTCGATTAGCTTCACCGGTTTAATGTCGCTCTTCGCGTTGTTACAAAGTCGTTCTCTACCGAATAATTCAGTTCAAATGCCCATAACCGAGGGGTCAATGGAGAAATCAGGTTGAACGTCGCCGGACGAACGTTTCACGTACGAGCTCATACGCGGGTCTTAAGTGCTCTGTGGTCTCAATCGCTCTGCCTAGCCGCGACGGCCTATACGTTAGTGCATGCTGCAGGGTGGAGAAGAGGAGCGCGCGACCGACAGAGGTCGAGCAATAAGGAACAGAACGGTTTTGCGGTTCGGCCTCTCGCGGTTCTCTTCAAGGGACTCGACTATTCTCTGTCCCCTCGCATACACGTTCCTGCGTATCCGGCTGGGGCCGGCCATCATCAAGAAATATGATGATTGCAGGCTGCTACCATTTACAGTAGTGCGGTTTTGTCTCGTACTCCGGCGGTCTCTTCGGGGCAGTTATATCCTCTCACGCGCGCTCGTTGTTCTTCAAGCATTCAGGCCCGTCCCGAATTTTAAGTACCTTCCGCGCAACGTTATCCTCGTCGCGTATCGAATCATCTTGCTCGCGAGAATGCAGTTACGGATTAAGTATTCTTATTTTCTATTGTTACAATTATTAAAAAATTTTAATTGTAACTATGATATTCTTTTGTTTCTTTTTTTTTATTTAAATGCAAACTGAACTTTCATGATTTGGAATTATTAATGTTTGAAATTTTTTTATATTTTCTTTTCTTTAATATTTAAGATTTCTGGATATTAGGACACGTTGTGAAACTGGGAATATGTGCCGATCAGCTGACGTCATTCTCAATGTCGTCAGGGACTAGAATAAAATCCGACTTTATGGCCTTCCTTAGAATGACATGTGATGGCGTGCCTCAGCGAGACGACTTTCCGTTTCGGAACGTCCGCGCAAAGGTAGCGATCATCGGCGAGAGTCACCCTACGCGTTTTCGTATGCGATAAATCATCGCGTGCCTCCACGATGCTCGCACAATGCCGTACTAATCTTCCATCACGCACGCACGATATAACTACGCCCGCATGGCGTCTTGTGATTTACCATCCTGCGGCTAACCTCCATTATGTATAGCGTACGGTGGAAACTGTTGAGAATACCGTGCACCTTGCACTTGGATACTTACGTACAGTGCGTTTGAAAAGTACACGGAGAGACCCATCGATTTCGCGCGGCGCCCACTCGATCACCACCGATTCCGCAATTTCCTTCCGGCTTTTGCGAAACGACCGGTTGGCAATAAATTATGACCGGATTTAATATTGGTGTGATACATAGAAATTTTCTAATATATTAATATTTTTAAAGAATTATTATCATATTTTGATTTAATAATTAAAAAAGGAAAAATATCATATTTTATAAAACTCTCATTCTACTTTCCAGTGTTGGAATAACTTCATTTGTGAATTCACATATAGATTTCCATACTTTCCTACTGTCATATATAATGCGTCTTCATTAAAACGATAATGATACAAAAAACTTAATTCAGATGCGTAACGCAAATTCGTATTTAAATATTCCCGCAGGGCAGTAAGCGATTGCTTTGTCCACTGACTGTTGCATAGTCACGCGTACTTCCACCTGCAGTTTCTCGCGACTGTGATGCCTGGAAAGCCCTTGCAGCACAGAAGTCACACATACGTTCGTTTATATGGCGGACCGTCTAAAAAATATTTCATTACCGTATACGCGTCGTTACTTGTAGCGATAGCACGGTTTCTTTATCGGCGAGTCGAATCCTATGACTGGAAAATCCGCGGAGAGAGTTTAGGGGTCTCCGCAGAAATAAGGGGATAACGATATTCGCGCGCACATAATTCGTGATAGATAGGAATTGGTCGTAACAGTTAGCAGCTTGGCGGCTACTCGAAGAATGGAGCAATAAAGGACGTTTATTTCAGTGCCCGAAGCTAGTCGTGCAAACCGGAAATTGCAACAATTAAGTCCATTCCACAAAAGTTACGAGGTACTTGCGAATGGAGATTTTAACATACCATTGAAAGTTCCGCGCAGTTACTTGAATTAAATTTCGTATGGAAGACTACTGAAGTAGAGAAAGTTAAGAGAGTGCAAAGTTAACTTTATTTAAACGAGGAATATTATTTATTGTAAAAATAAATATGATTTTTAGAAAATGCGTTTACATATAAACTAAAAATCAAAGATTTATTTCAAAATCGAGTTGAGTTTAAACTCGCTTTTGATAAATATTCGATAATTATTTTGTTTCGAGATCGACTCGCGACGCGTGGTGGGGTTGTTTACATCATCGTATTTGGTATGCGCGCTCTATATCCCCTCTTTCTTCCTTTTTCATGTGTGCTATGTATCAGCATAAACATTATTTCTCCCTACTCCTCGCATTCCTTCAAGTCCGAATCGACGTGACCTTGTGCTTTCTATAGTCCTGTTATTATTCGCACGGCGACACTTGTACGGGATAGATTATTTTGTAGCAGCGCATTGTCCTCTCCAATAATACTTTTACTACTTCCCACAGTTTCCCATCTCTCCTTTTCCGTCGTTACCTATTGCAGAGAGTGTCGAACGTATTCCGTGCGATAATAGTTACATCTTTGTCTTAAAATGGCAAAGTTACGCGTCGGGAGTGTCCTTTAAAAAGTCGCACGACTTTTGTATTTGCGACGCGAACGCGAGTGAGTGCTTTAGACTGCGAGGACTGAGAGGAGGAGGTGGTTCAGGAGGAACATCGGGCGCCGGCGGAGCAACATTTAGGTAATTAATCATTTATTTGTTACTTGCGCAAAATTTCGCGTAAAATATTATGTGATGTAACGCACATAAAATACTTGAATTATTCAATAAAACGTTTACAATAATTATTGTATTCATGATTATTACATTTTTTCACATATTTATTACTATATTTAAGAATTAAATTTTCGATAATTCTTTTATTAGCTATGTTTAAAAAACTAATAAAAAGTTTAATGTACGTAAATAATTTTTAGATACTAATTATTGTAGGTTATGTTTCGGTCGGAACAACTCAAAAGAATGGATCGGTAGGTTTTCAAAAAAATGACCAATAAACCGACTGATAATATGATTGTGTGTGTGTTTATTGCAACCAAGAAGTAGCTAGTCCATACAATGCAAGATACGCGAAGTCTTCGAGCTTTGCTAGATCCGCTCAGTCTGTTTCTTTGGCGATTTTCCGGTGTAGATTTCTTGTTCTGTTTCTCGTATTGGTTAATTCTCTGTCGTTAGGACCGTTCGTGGTCTTTATTTTTGGGCCCTTTTATATTTGCAAATATATATTTTATCATACATTATTTTACGTTGCTATAATTTGAATTTTCTTTTTATATTTTACAGATTAACTTGGCAGAGCAACAGAACAACAACTCCGCTGCTGCGCATCGTGCCGGTGAGTAAATTTGTATATATTTTTTAATAATGAAATAAAAATGTTTAGAATGGCCAAAATTTTTAAAACAAAATTATCAAAATAATTTGCGTAGAAGAAATATTATATAACGCGAAAATTGTATCGGTTCATTATCCTTACGGGCTATTTTTATCGCGCTTCGTCGGCCAA
This sequence comes from Linepithema humile, assembly GCF_040581485.1. Classification (NCBI taxonomy): domain Eukaryota; kingdom Metazoa; phylum Arthropoda; class Insecta; order Hymenoptera; family Formicidae; genus Linepithema; species Linepithema humile. The sequence goes on along the minus strand of NC_090130.1, from coordinate 5,071,710 downwards.
GAAAATCGAAAACCAAGTGCAGGTTGTATTACAGCGAGATAAGGGGATTTATGCGAATTGCATCTGATAGGTCACCGCGCGCCGTCGTTAGTAGACCGGCGCGATTGGAAGAATGGAGCAATAAAGGAGTCCGACGTATACGCTTACGAGTCTGGCATTAGTCTTTACGAGCGATTTTCACGGAGTAACGGTCGTCGGATAGAGAATTATGCCAGTGCGATCGGAGATCTTCTCGTGCTAATAGCGTACAAATCGGGCAGTTGATATAATTCACCGGTCGCGACCGTATATGTATCGATACGTGCTATGCCGCACCGTCGCGGCATGGATGCCCTCGCCTTCGTCTCCGCGAAGATTTGCGACGATGTTGGCTCGCCGATCGGAGAAATCCCTTTTAAGTTTCACTCGCGACTCACGATATCACAATTTCTGGAAATATTCATCCAAATTAATTGGAGAATGAATGAGTACAGATCGAATGATGTTTGTGTTTTTTTATATCTTTACAATTTCGCAATTTTATGATCAAAATTGGCAATTAAAAAAGAATAGAGATTAATTATCTCGTCTATCGAGAATCTCTATCTTTAAGCCTGATTTTGTATATATATTTTGTATATGTAACTTGATACTTTATATATAAATATTTTAAACAGATTTATATTTTATATTTTGCATTAATTGTACATATATCTAAAGGGGATTGAAGAATTCATTCACATTACACATCATTTATTACTACACATATAAATTAGCCCTAACTAATTACATAATTATTATATTTGCTATTTTATGAAAAATCGATCACACGGGATTTCGGTTGAAGCAGACCGGGAAGCTGCGGAGAAACAAAATTCCTGCTCTCGCGGGGCGATAATTTATGGCTAACACAAACGGCCGGCGATATCCTTTCCAACGTATAATTTATATCAAAGATATCCCTCGACTGTCGCTCGTGGCTGTTATTACGCGCATTAATGACGCGTTCGCTCGCGCGCGACTAGACTCTCTGACGAAATACACGGATGAACGCGTACAACATACAGCGTAGAAACATAAAGGATGAAATAATGGTGTGACATAACCGGTCGGCGGCGGCGGCGACGGCGGCGGGTGGACCCGCACGACGGTCCCACGGCTGATCTATCACGTTGGTCCAACCGACCGACCGACCGACCGACCGACCGACCGATCGACCAACCGACCGACTGTAATGACGCAATCGAGCGAAAGGAGCTCCGCTGCTCTTCTCGGGTCCGTTTTGATTTCATTAATGGATCGGGTGCGCACTAATGCGACTCTGTTTGCCGAGCACTCGGCTCGCATTAAGAGGACGCTTCGCCGCGCGCTGGACACACGCGTTGTTTCGCGCTCGAGGATGACACCGATATCTCCTTCCTCCTCTCGTCGCCGCTTCTCGCTTTTCCACTTACTCCTTTTGCTTTGTTACTGGTAGTCATTCTTTTCATTCTTCTTTTTTTCTTCTTCTAATATACTTTTTTAGCCCCGCTAAAATTCTTTCGACACGCATATATATTTGCTGTTCTTTCGGAAATGTTTATTCAACATTTCTATTTCTGTACTTTATTTTAATTCAGTCTGAGTATTCGGCAATTTATGAATATGTCGTGGACCGCGCTCTCACCCTTCGTTTTCTCTCTACCCGCTTCAAAGCCTGCAACGTTCGTCCTGTAATCTTTCTCTTTGTAATTCCTCGCAGTTTTCTCTTCCTCGTTCGCTGTTCGCGACTTGTACCGCCGTTCTACTGCGGTGTCTCTCGTCAATCTTCCCCTCCTGGTGTCCTATTCACATCAGGAACTGCCGAGCCGCTGCGCGGCCTAGCGAAGAATTAACACTTCTAGCAGCGCGCACGAAAGAGTCGCCTCGGCGGGTTTGCTTATGCTAATCCGTACGAGCAGTCGCTCTCGTACCGTCTCGCGTCACGTCGCCGACGCTTCAAATATATTAATTAACATCGTCATTAAGCGGCGCGGCTGCCAGTTTACCGGATCTCCTCCCGCGCTCTCCTCGCGGCGGTTCGCTCGCGCTCGCTCGCGCGAGGACGCGTTTCTCTTCATCTCTCCTCCCCCGCCACCTCCTCCGTTTGCTCGTTCTACGGGCGACCGAGGGCATCCTCCGGCCGAGGCCTCTGGCTAGAAGCCTGTCGCGCGTGTTTGCAGATGCATAATTCTATCCCGCGACGACCATAATTGCGGAATGCGCGCTCGGCACATTGTCGACCCGCCGTGGCATCGAGACACGAAACATTTCGCAGGGACGTGCTACATCGGTCGTCCGATTATGCTAATGCGATCGAATAACGGGGCCCCATCGGTGACTTCCGTGTCAAGGATGCAGGTGTATTCGTAATTCAGAACCACCTCCGTCGAATAGTCGACTGCGAAAGCCGGCGCGTTTGATCCGCCTGTAAGATTCGTGCGACTTTGTAATAAAATTTGATAAATCGCAGGGATAATATTACTGATAAAAATTACAGTATAATCTCGGCGTAATCGTAATTAACGAACCATCTGGCTCTTGCTGCTCCCCTCCGTCCCTAATCATTTTCACCGTTGTAGTCGAAAGTCGTTCGCGAAAAGAAAATATGGCTCATCGCCACACATGCATCGGTCTTTAACTCGATGTTCGATGCAATCGCACTGACGATACACGATCGTCCTAATTAGACGGTAATTAGATTCCTGTACGGTGATTGGAGCTCGTGCATTCAGCGGACGACGAGGGGAGCAACGAGCTCGAAGATTCTCGCGGAAGTAGCCGGTAAACATTAATTGTACTATTTTACATAAATTATCAATTGTGGGCTGCGTGCGAAAATTATAGGAAGACGGTCGAGAAAAAAGTGTGAAAAGGGCGCAGTTTTATGACCGCGACGCGAACCCGTACAAAGGGCGACGGAGGCAACGTTATCAATTCAATGGACTCCCGGAGCCCCGAATTCCGCTCCACCGCCATCTCTTACACCTTCCTCGCGCTTTGTGTCCGCCGTTATTTACGGCGCTCGTGCACGACCGCGTAAATTATGGCGAGCCCGGCTTTCATAAATTCCGGGACGAGATATGGAGCGACAAATTCAACTCCCAGGACCCGGCGCCCGGGTCGCGGTGGGCGCGAGTTACACGCGTTGCACATACATAAATACGCGCGTTCGTAGCGCGCGGCCGGGCTTCAGATTATCATTTGTATGCCGACTTCCTGCTGCGATATGTATAAACGCACTACCGACGCCCTTACCTGCCCGCGCGATGCCGATGAGAATTCGTCCTTTCTTTTCGTGATGTTGACTGTTTAAGGCGACTGCTTTTCGAGAGTAGATCAGGATAAATAATAGTTAGTACACACAGTTTGGAATGTCTGAATATAAAATATAAATATACAGAATCGACAAATTTTATGCAATTTTTTTATAAGAATTAGGATAAAATATACGTGATAACTATTTTTTTATTGCTTTCTCTTTTTATTCATCTTTTATATAATAATTGCTTAATATTCACGATTAATTAATGTTGCGCTAATGAATCAAATCAATTATGTTGGAAACATAGAATTATCGAAGAGGCTTGTATAAGCGTGTTAATGATTTTCATAACAGGAATACCAATGATAATATCGGCGTCAATGATTTATCGATCGCATTCATATCGCGAGACAAACAACGTCCATTTCCGACACGGCGACACTAAATAGAGATCTTGTTAGAAAGGCGCGATTACCTGCTCGTAAATCCAGGGAAAAGACAAGCCGAGTCGATCAGTGAAAGAGGGAAAAGCAGCTGGTCGAGGACCGTGCGCGAGGGCTGGGTGCGCGCGCTAAGGTCGTATGGTTTTCAGGCTCTCGTAAAAATCGGTAACATCGACAAGCGCGAGGAGGATGGGTGGATGAGGAGGTGGTCACGGGTGTAACAGCGGAGATGCGGCTGAGGCGGGGTAGGGTCCGAGCGACGTCGTGGAAAGAAACCACACGGAGATCCCAATCTCGCGTGGAAGCCTCTCGAGCAGTGAGTAAAAGGTGGCTAACATCTCGAACATCGTCCCTGTAATCTAATGAGCACCTGCTAGGAACACCGCCTACACTCTACATATAGAGACGAACGTTTTCTACGTGAAGTCGCGTATGTGGTCCCAGGGCCGTATCCGTCCGCCCACCGCCGGACATTGTTTCTCACTCAGCCTCGTCCGCGACAAAAAGCGTCATTTGTATCGTGGGAAATTGTTTCCGCCGGTTGTAAACTGCTCGGATCCCGGTATCCGGCGACGAAAGCGGTTTCGCGGCGGATACTTTATTGTTAAACGCATTGCCTGATAAAATAATATACCATTGATAAATGTTATGTGATGGGATATAAATTCTATACAGTTATAATGTAAACTAGGATCTAAATTGGCAACGTCAATTTGCAGCGCCTTTCGCATTCTCTTCTCACGGGCGATACCGTTGTACTTGAATTCTTTTATCCCCGGATTTTTATTCCTAAATTTTATCGCGTCTCTCAGCCCTGCGACTGCGGGCGTTAAGGTAGCCGAAGGTATCAGGTCTCGCTGGCGCGGAAGACAAATCGCGCGCCACGGCGAGAACGTTCTCCTTCGGCAGCGGCGCGCGTGTATCCTCGTGCGAAATCTCGGATAGCTGACGGATAGCTTCCAGCGGCGTAGACGCGGCGGACGCGCCGCGAATGGATCACGGACTCGTGTCGTACGACGGTCCTGCACTTCTAACTCGCTATCGGACAAACGATCGACGTATAGTCCGACATCCGCGGATACGTATACACGGGATACGTGCATTCGAAAAAAGAAGGAAAGAGAAAGAAAGAAGGGGCCATACGTTATGAGGGTACAGGTGCCGGTTTATTCTCTTTCTCCACCTCCGCCTCCATGCTTCCTCTCGTTTCTCCCGCGTTCGCCGATGTTGTCTTCAGGCGCGATTCTCCTTTGCCTTGTTCTCCATCTTTCCGCTCCTCTTTTCATTCTTCTTTTCTCCCCCCCCCCCTGCTCTCTTCCCCGCTTTACTTGTAACTTTTTCCTCCTCTTCCTCTTCCTATTTTTCAACCGCGCCGTCCTCATCGTTCGTGGGACGACGTTCGGTCGCGGGAGAGGATTTCGCTCGCGTATGCGTGAGGTCGCGCCGAGTGCGGGTGAAAGTCTAACCGCGGGTCACCGCGCCGTCCGCACCCCGCCTGCCGCTTATGTAGGTGCATCTATATCGTGCGCGATGGTCAACCTAAACTACAAGCGCGCGTCTCTCTCGCAGAAATGCCGTGCACGCTCTCGCGCTACCATCGCGCCGATGCGATGAAGCGGCACGATCGGACGGCTATCCTATTATCTCCCGCGCAGCAGATTCGAAAGATGCGCCGCCGCCGATAAACCCGACGGCGCGCGAGGTTCCCTTCCGCGTGAGGAGGTCTCGCGAATCTCGCCGGGCGAATTCTCCGCTGGAACGTTATTATGATATCGCGAGTAATAACGCGAGTGATAGACGCGTTAACGCGTGCTAAGTAGCGGTTGTTACGTCTCCCTGCGTTGTATTCGCGGGTTTCAGCGGCTCGCAGATTGTGGCTTAATGTCTATTTAAGTGTTGGACGCCGCTCGAATGCTACTCCTCATTCGACTTTCACGCAATTTGTTTCTGAAAAGTTTCAACATTAACCGAAAATAGGAAGCGCGATGGGATACAATTAATGAGATTCCAGTTGTTACAAATCGTGTGTGGGTTGGCGATTTATGAAACACGATCTTTTCGCTTAATAGCGAATTCGTTATTTACTGAGAAATATCATCAGTTATTTTATTTCATTGCGTAATCTTTGATATCAATTTTTACATCTTCTCGATATCCTTTTTCGCATCGTATTCGAGCACACTCGTGACATTCACTGCCGGCAAATATCAGCGAGCTGTGGCACACACTGAATCATGCCGTCTGCCCTGAAAATTACGCGATCGGATGATCGTTAGATCAGATACTGGTAAGCCTCTGAATCGGTGAAAGCGTCGGCTGTAACATTGTCGCGAGGCGTGGGTCGCGGGGTTAGGCGATACGCGCGATTTCGCTTCGTTCACTCGCTCGCTCGCGAACGAATGCAACTCCCTCCCGCCGGAAGAGACGTCGCGTTCGCCGTTTCAGACGCGCCTTTCCCCGTTGCTGCACCATCGCCGGGTTACGTGGCTCGAGATATCGCGTGTACGCGTAATCATGTTTGATTGATTGCCCGCTGATTAATTGGTGTCTGGATGATGACGCCATGATCGCTATTGGGCGGAGCGCCGATCGGTGTTACAGAATTTTGATACATGACGGGCATCAGGAGCATTGAATCGTATCCGAAGCACTTACAGGTTATTTATTTTATTTTCGCTGTAGATTCTCCTCTGCGATATTTTTGCAAATTGTTTTAACGCGGATATAAGTTATTAACTCGTTTGAGTAAAAATAAAAATAATTTAGGTATTTGTCTTATTAACTTTTGAAATATCGCTGTCTACTAAATATATGTATAATAAACGTGCAACGGGAAATTGTATTTCGGCGGTATCGAATAATGAACTTCTACGAGCGAACACACTCGTACACAACGGAGACAGTGCTTTCACGGAGCGTTGGTCGCGCTTTGGTCGCGCGTAACTCGCCTCATTCGCTGCTAGTCACGCGTCGCATACTCGGTGTTAACTCGCTTCAAAGCTGCGCTTACTCGAACGTGTCCGTAATACTACGCGGATGAGACGGACGGCAACGGGGAATACGCAATGAAATATACTTTTTAGTGTCCGGTCGCGCCGGTCGTCTCGACGATCGCTCGCTTCGCGGCACGTGCAATTATCTCGCTAATATTACGAAAGCGCGATATCGACAGCAAGCCGTTACACTCGTCCAACTTAATTGGCAAGTTTTTTGCCGTTAATTAATAATAACTGGACATATCAATTTGCGCTTTGTAATGAGTACACGATAAAGTTGAGAGGAGGGCAAATCGAATTAGGCGAATAATTTACACGTTTAATGATCGATGCAGTATTTTACTTAAATTCCGCGATCGATGAACTTTCTAGTGTAATTACCAGTCGTGATACTTTTCGAGATTACGGTTAAAGCCGGCCAAATAGTATTGAATCGCGGAAGGATAAGAGGAAAGAGAGAAGAGTCGGGAAGATCGGAGTAGATGGCTGCTTCTATAAGAAAAGAGGGCCCGCTGATTTATACCGTGCTTTATGAGCGGCGTGCCTCTCGCCGATCGCAGTTTAAGTCTTGTTGCGGATCGGTGCGCCAAGCGGAGATGCCTAGCGAGTAATGTCAAGGGTGGCAGAGTTTTGCAATAGTTTCGCGAGTAATCCAAACACTGAAAATTACTTAAACTTTTTCTATCTAGACAACATTTTTATGCGTGCGCAATTTAAAGCGCTTTAAATAGGATTGATCTTTATTCAGACAAGTGGTGAGAATAATTTGAGAGTAAGTTGAATTGTGAGAAAATATTTTTTTTCCTGTTCGACAATTAAAAAAGTTTCGAGACCGGCCGACAACATAATAGCTTCCAAGAGTGGCTTGAGGGGAATGTCGTACGAATCGCGGAATAAATCCCATCAGATCCCGTGACGATTTTTCGCGAGCAGGTATGTTGATTGCGAGCAGCGATGCGCATAGAGAGCCGCGTGGATAGTTGAGCCGCTCGCATAGTTGCGCCGCTCCGGCTGCAGCTATGCGCCACTATAATACCGCGCGGCGCAACGCGCTTGAGCGACATCGGTTAAACGATGCTCAGGTGGGTGCGCAGGACATCGAGGGATCGCCGGCTTCGTTGCCGAGAAGAGAAAGATAAGCCGTGGACACGTGGGAAAATTACTGCGCGGCCACTCCGCCGATTCCTTATAGACCCGGTCGTCCATTGTGACTTCAAGATCGCATACCACTATTGATTTATTCTAAATCGCTTTTCGCCGCAGTTGCGCTTCGCGCCGGTACGCGCCGGTTATTTAAGATCAACCGACACGTGGAAAAAACCGGATAGCGCTTGGATGAGGAAGAGATAATTAAAATGATCGGAGTGAGATATTGGGGGATAAATAGAAAGATAAGAAAACGAAGCTTACCCCCCTACATGCCACGCAACCCTCGCTTTTCAGAGGCATGTATCTGCTTTTGGATCTTTTGTAACTGAATTGTTACTCTCGAACTATTCATTCTCGCGAATAACGTGGAAAATTCAATTATAACAATCAAATTAAACATCTATTGTTGTTTTCAATAAAAAATTTTCACTCTTCTCAAAGTCGCACCGTAAACTTGCTCGATTGGCATATTAAAATTTTTACGAGTATCGAGAGATGCGCATTGCTGCGCGTCGTAAAGCGAAGAATCATCGGAGTTTCTTGCGCTTTCTTTCCTTGCCTCTCCACCCCTGTCTCGCCTTTCTTCTGGTACTCCTGTCTTCCCCGGCGATGAATGGTGGACCATTTCTCCGGCTGGTTTACGAGCGAATTCCATTCCCTTTCTTCCACGTAGCGCGCGGATACAACACGCGGCCCTCCCGTTCTCGACAACGCGACGGTAGAAATGATGACAGCGGTAGCAATAGCGACGGTAATAGCGGCAGCTGGACGCGCGCGCGCGAGGACAAACGGATTCAGGAGGACCGCAGAACGAAGAAGGAGGCAGATATTCGCGACGCACGAAAACGAATGTTCAGGAACGCGCGCGAGCGAAAAACTGGTCGTGCCACCTACACGAGCGATACGGGGCCGCGCGGCGAGGTCAAGGGTCGGGCCCCACGAGCAGTAAACGCAATTTTTGCACGGCGACCGAATGCCAATGAAAACCGGGTTATTAATAAATCGACATAATCGCCGCGGTCGTCGGCGCTCGCAGACCGGAGAGCGCGAAAGGGCGAGGACCGAGCGCAGCCATTCTTGAGCTTTTATAACGCCGGTGGGAGGAATAAGTTAAAAATAAAATAAACAGACGAAGGTCAAGCGTCGCGACATTGCATTAATAAACTCCCCGGGCATCGCGCTTAAGGTTCACGGATTCTCCACCTCTTCCTTTTCCCTCAGTCTCTACTTCTCTTTCGCTCTGTCTCGCTCCTCCTTTCTCATCCTCTTTTTCTCGTCCGTCCATCGCCATCCGCCTCGATCCATCCGATATTTCTCTTTCTTCTTCAGTCGACGGTATTCTGCGCCTTTTGATCGTGGCAAGTGTTCAATTTTGCCGAGTCTTAACTCGCGGATTAAAAGAAGGGCGGTAGAGATTTTTTGTAAATACAGAAATACTCCTGCTGGGCGGATTATATGCGCGAATAACATTCCTCTTAAAAACTTCCGTAGTTCTGGTTGGTAAAAGAAGTTTTCTCTATTTCCTCATAACATATTGTAATTGGTAATATTTAGCAAAAGCTTTATATATCGTATAGATTGTACGCGGAATAACAATTTGGGAATATTTTAAATATTATGTGCAAAATTATTTCTCACGAAGAGAAGAAACTATTCGCTGTTAACAGCCGATATTAATCAATGTTATTATTCTTGAATTCGAGTCGTCAAATTGTCGCAAAACAATACAGCCAGGAAAATCGGAGACCACGCGCGCATTTCTCCTCTTCGGAGACGTGTCTCGGCCCTGTGCCGTACCGCGAAGGAACAGTATTCTGGATACACCGGCATCTAGATACTTCTTCGGCCAGCTTGAGGCCGGTATCTGAGCGTAGATCGGAATTCAGGTACACGGTAGCGCTACCTCGAGGCGCACAGCTCGTGAACACACCACCTCCGTCTCCGCCGAGGAGGAAGGGAAAAAGCATAAAGGACGAAGACAAGAAGTAGGAAAGACGCGGCGACGGGGCGAGAGATCGAGCGAGCGGGAGCGAGGTGGGAACCGCGGCGGCGGGAGAGAGACGCAGCGAGGAGTCAGCTTGCGAGAACGGCCGGCCGAGCCGCGCGGCGACTTCAGCCCCGCCGGCTCCGGCCGTCCGGTGATCTACCGTCCCGAGCCAAGCCCCTCATTAACGCCTTTGCTAAGAAATTACACGCAGTCGGTGGCAAACAAGAGCAAGAAGGTGTCGGCCGCGTTCGTTCCGATACACGAGAGACCGTCGCACTCCCCCGCCGCCTCGCCACCTCACCTCGCCGCTTCCGTCCCGCTTCTCGCGCGAGGTCCGGCACTTCGTGTACTTCCACCTTCGCCACGGTTCTCCTCCCATGCCGCGGAGCGTGCGAACCTCCGCAGCCAATTCGATCGAGATTCTGGTCCAGATAGCGCGCCCTCGTACGCGCCTGTACGAGCCTCCGTCTCGAGATCGCGCGAAATCCGAGCCCCGGGTCACCGATCGCACCCTTTCGGTCCGCAGCACCGATATTTACCGCTTTCGAGAGTTTTACGCTTCGGAGAGTCGAAATAAAATACGGTTAGGTCGTCGAACTGTGCGCAATTAATTACACAAATTTTCATTAAAGAATTAAAAATAGCAAACTAAGAATACTATATAATATATTGGAATAGTTTTATTTTTAACATTATATTTTTTATATATATAAAGAATTGTGACGCAATCATTGCGTTAAAATTCTGTGCGTTTTTTTGTTGTAAAACTTTGACTCATCTCTCTATACAGAAGAGATGAAATACACGATGATGAAATTCGTCTATCATGCAGTCGTACTAATCGATCGAAAGGCGGCTCTCTTCTCGTCAAACTAGACAACATTCAGAAACGTTTCTCGGCCGATCCCGCCCATATGAGCCGAGAGCTCGGAATACGTTCCACGCATCGCCAATCGTGAGACCAAAAAGTCATGAACTCGATCGTTGTACACGTTGAGACGTGTGTCGGCCGAATTCCTGTAGGGTTGCTCTGCCTGCGCTCCCCTCCGACCTCTCGTCCTCCGCGCTGATGCCTGGTGCCCGAACGTGGTCGGTGTTACGATCGAAATGACTGACGTACTGACGGGAAACATTGCGACCCCCCGCTGTCGAATGTCGTCGGCCGGATCGACCGAGTGACCGATGTGGGTGAATCTTTTTCAGCTCCGACCGTGGAGCGGCCGTGAGAGGCGAAGAAAGAGTCTTCGAGAGAAGAGCTAAACAGAATTTCTCGAAAGGCAGGAAGTCGCGGCTGAACGGATAAACAGATAGATTCATTTAACATGGCGCGTGGTCGGGAATAAGTTCTTCTAACGTTACAACCGCGCCATGTGCAGATATCTTTAGTACCAAGTTAATTCACGAATAATCTTCCTCGCGTCTTATGAGCCGCGAAACAAAGCAACATCTCTGAGAAACAATGTAGCCAAGTGACACCAGACTCGCGGAATAAGCTACGTAGCGATACATTTGAAATTACTTCCGCCATTCCGTTTGAACTCTGGCAATCCGTGCGAAATTCACGGGCATTCTCGACAATAAGTAACGGTTGTTACGAGCTAACGGTCGAACGTCAACGAGCTAACAGTGTAGAGCCGGCCGACGTCGTCTAGTCTGAGGGCCGATCAAAATTTTCACTCGGGCGATGCGCATAACTCGGTTGAGTTGTTGCATCCACCTACCCTGTCCGGGATGCCCATCATCGCGGCGCGGTGCCGGCCCGCGATGCACCTGGGATGACGGCTCTCTGCAAGATTGTAGATCCGTTAAACCAGGCGGAGAGAGAGAGAGAGAAACCGCGACTGGCGAGGAGACGTCGGGGCCGAGGCAAAAAGATACACACAGTTGAATCAACTCGCGCGTTTGTACTCGAGCGCACTTGTACGTGACTTCCGCTTCGTATCGAGAGTAACGTCGGCAAGTTTCGGAGGGGTCCGGTCGCGGGGTGAGGAAGAGACTGGGGGAGATCCGTCTCGCGTCTACTTTCTTCTACGCGCGCCGCGCGCGGTTTCTCGTTACGTCGCCGCGAAGGGGAGCACGCGCGTCTCACGAACGCGCGAGGCGCGACCGTGTAGGCGTGTAGAGAAGTAAGAGAATGTCTTCCCGCGCGCGTGTCTGCCAGATGTCTAAATGTTGATAAGCCTCGACGAGCGGCTAATAGCCGTTTAATAAGATTACGTCCCCGGGCGGACGGACTTGACGTGGCCGGAACACGGCTCTCGGGCCGGGCCCGTTTGCGTTCTTACGGCCCCGGTTTTATGGTCTCGCGGGTACATACATAGATTACGGCTGTACACGGCCGCCGTCCATGTTGCGATGTCGGTTACGTATGTACGCGAGCGCTAATGCGATCGTGTCACAGCGCGGCGCCGTTTTTCGTCGGAGCGAAAGGGGCGAGCTTGTGGGGGACGGACGGTGCATTAACGAAGGCATCGCCGCGCGTCGGTGTGCTTTTTCTCGGATAATTTTATAATAATTGAAAAGCATAATACTATTACAGCCGACGACGGATATCGTGCGATGCGATCGTGTAACCCGTTTCCCGACGATAATCACCCGCGCACGATGTTCGTGGCTAACAGACGACTTTTTGCATCCGGGTAGTTCCTGACATTGTTTATGAGGAATAATAATTACAAAACATAACGTTGTCGTAACGCCCCCGATATTATACATTGTGCTCGCTTGTAAGCCTGGATGAGTGTCGTGTTGCTATATTGAACGTCGTTACGTTGTACGACCGGTTCTACGCGCGATGCCGCGCGATTTATTGGTGCGTAATTCACCGTATTTTATTAGGTCAATTTAGTAATATAAGTGATTAGCGGCATAAATAATATCCGGCGTCAAGACGCTTTAAATAAGTCTACTCTTTTCCCACATGTCGGTGTCATAAACCCGTTCGCGTAACTTTATATGTGAAAATAGAGCTGGATAAAAATTATTTAATAGCTCACTTAACGCGATAAAAAAATATTAACATCGCTACATAACGCAATTTAATCAATAAAACCTTGCCATTAACCATATAATATGCTCATCTTATAGATGATATATATATCATTTTAATAAGATTAATCCGCCTATGAGTTGATACTTTGCTGTTGATGTATGTGTTGTAAAACGCGTATTTGCGCATAAAACACTGTAACATACCGGCTTAAAAATGCGAGGAGAAAATTTGCGATTTATCGCAAGGTTACTTGGTGACGTAGCTGGTAATGTGATAAAAGACATCGCAGAAAAAAGTCAAATGTCAGGCATTTTGCAGTAGATATCGGCCGTGATAATTTCGGAGGACACACGAAAGGCGCGTCCCGGGCCCGGGCTCGACATGGCCATTTGCATTCTGATTTCCACCGGTGAGCGGTTTCACGGGCAATATCGCGAAATTTATCGGGGTGCGGTTTGTGATGATATTTTACGCGACGGGGCCGGCGTGTGTGCGCGCGCGCACACCGCGGGGCCCACCCATGGCGGGGCCCCTCCGCTACCCTGTACATTTGGTGGTGCAGAAGGAGGGGTGGTCCGACTGACCGATCGACGGGAGGCGGAGGGAAAAACACCGCATAACCTCGCTATTATTCTGGTATTTATACCAGTGCGCCGCCGCTCTCACCCACCTAAATCTTCTTAATACGCGGCGGTTAGTGCACTTTATTAAACTCGGCGTGCTGGTGCACGCGTCTTCTCCCTTTCTCTCTTTCGTCTCCTTTTCTTCTGCAGCTGCCACCGGGATCAAGAAGGGATGCAAGCCGGGACGCTGAAGTATCGACTTCTTTGCATTCAAATCCAATAAAAGTCCAACTAGCACAGTGTTTCGATCCTCTCTCGAAATCGTCCTGACTATAATTATTTGTGTTTTAATTCTGCTGAAATTGTGATTTACGATTTTTATTTGGTTGCATTGTTTATGTTAATTGAGAAAATTATTAGTATGTTTTATAGCGATTACATTATTAATTGAATTGTAATGCAGAACATTGTTATGATTACTTAGAATTATTACCATTATTGCATAGTAGCTTTTTTATTGAAATTAGTTACAAAAATAATAAGAAAATAATTTCAACACACCAGTGAAATAATTACTAAAATTATTACATCGTGTTTTAATTAAACTAAAGCACATTGCTCCGTCATCATTAAAAAAAAAAAAAAAAAAAGCGATCCTCCTGGGTTATTCATTTGAGACAGGTTTCGCTCGCCCGACCGGTATATCTACTCCCCCGAATTAAATCTGCCTTCGAGGTCGAAATTCTGCGTGCTCCTGAGATTTTCGAGTCACCTCAGCGAAGTCGTCTCATTTGCATACGCGACCTGACCCGGAGTCACCCGAAAGAACGAAGCAGGCGAGGCGGCTTTGTAAGACAGTCGAGAGGAGAGACGCATCTTTCTGTCCCTCTCCCCCTTTGCCCCTTCGGCCTTGCGCCGGACCGCGTCGTAGCCTACCACGTAGATGATTGCCCCGTCCGAAATTTATACTCTCGCAAATTCCACAGAATCGTCGGCCGGGTCGGTTCCCGGCGTACGTTCGACAAAACGGTCGCGCGGCCAGCAGATTTATATAAAACTGTAATGCGGCATTGCGCGTGTAACGAGCAAAACCATAAGCCCTGCCTACCACGAGCGAGGTCGACGTTAAAGGGGGATTTTTATAGCGGCGGTCGCATCGGGGATCGTTATACTTGCCGGGATTTATAGATTTTGCCCGGCTCCCCGAGCCGAGCGCGTCCGGTAGTTTAGGGCGCTTTTAGGACGCCACGAGTAACGATCCTTTAAAATCCACCGTTTAACGACCGTTTTAAATTCGTGCATGCACGCCGCCCGGTACCTTCCTGCAAAATGTGTTTACTTATCGGGACTTTGGCGGCCGATTCGAGACTTATCGTCGGTTACATCGACGTTGAGTAATTACAGTCCATTTACACATAACGCGTTTTAACGGGATCCAAGTAATTAATTAACAAATTGGACACACAAATTTGCCAATAGGCATCCATTGAACAATCAAATGCTTGATTTCTTGAAGAAGATATTATTTTTAATGAGCAGCAGATATTAATAAGAGAGAGAAATATAAAAAAACTACTTTGAGCTTTGTCGATTAAGCTTAATTAACCGCTAAATTTATGAACTGAATTCCATTTATAAGATGTGAAAGAACATTTAGAAAACCTAGAATACTACTGCGGGGATGACAGACTAATCACTCATTAATTTGCGCATTATGGAAACATAAGATGCGTGCAATTCGCGGAATTTACGCATATTCCCAGGACGATCGTTTTACGATTGAATCACGCGAAGCGTGCGCTTCCTTATTTTCTGCGATCATTTCCTTCGATCGATGAATATCGAAGGGACGAGCAGGAACTCTTGGCGAAGGGATGCCTCGAGGAAGGGGATACACCAGCCGGCTGTAGGAAGAGAGCTCCGTCTCCGGGTAGGAGGAATAGGTAAGGCCACGTACGTGGAAGTCGAGTCAAGGCGGGTCGAGTAAGCACGAACGAGCGAAAGACAGCGTCGTAATCACATTACCGCGATTTTTTCGCGGCGACCGGCTATTAATTCCGCGGATGTACATGTATGCGCGCCGCGCCGAAGGAGAGAAGGCAGAAAGAGGAGGAAGAAGAAGAGGAGAGGAAGACGGGGGATAAGAACCAGAGGAACACGGAGAAGAAGGAGGAAAAGGGAGAGAAAGGCGCGAGGAGGGCAACCGGGGGGGGGGGAGACGGGCGAAGGAGGACGGGGAGGCGAGGGAGGCCGGTGAGAAGAAGAGGAGGAGGAGGAAGACGAAGACCCGGCGAGTATAGGCCTGAGACCCCACCTAAGCATCTGCGAGCAGCGCGGCCCCTAAGCATTGGTGTGCGGGTGTGGCGAATACGTGCCGGGGTCGACGGGTCGGACCCCGATAGACCCCTGGACCTCTTGGAACCTAGATCTTCGTGCCCGTGAACGCACGCAGCGCCGCGTATACGGGCGCACACTGGCGCGCATCGGTGTTCCCTGCAACCTATACGCACACGTGCTTGCGCGCACATATGTGTATGCATGCATATATGTACGCGCGAGAAGTACGAGCGTGCAGCGAGCGGACGGGCCGAGCACACGCACGCCTGAGCGGGTGGAGGATGAGCGCGAATAGGCATAGGCGTGGGAGAGTTCATTCAGCGGAGATAGTATCGCCGATTTTATTTCTAGGCGGATATATCCGTGCCCGTTAACCAAGCACGGGGAGAGAGAAGGAGGGAGGGAGGGAAGGGGTGGATTGGGGGACGACGAGGGACGACCAAACGGGATACGCTCGTAAGCGATGCGCGCGCGATACATCGCGGTACCGGCGAACCGCGCGCCGGTACCGCGGGATTTAAATTAGAGAGATAATTTTCTATTAGTTGCGCGTGATAAACGCGCCGTCGTTATTTCTTTCGACGGTGATACCGCGCCGTTTCTTCGGCTTTTTTCCCTCCTCACGGCCGTGCCGATTGCCCGAGGCTCGTTACGTCGATCCGTGGGCGAGGGAGTTAATTCTTCCACGATGGTGTGCGGCGAAAGATTGGACACCTGTTGTAAACAATCACCTATAATTCAACGCGATTACGCGTATCTTGTCAGCGGTAAATTTTCTGCAAATGAAAACGCAAACAATCGACGAAGTTTCAATATTTATTGTATCTCACACATGGCGAAGACATGATTTCTGCAGGAGATATTATTCATGAAAATCAAGTTGTTTTATGCCGATTGAAGTATAGATAATTTTATTTAAACATTTTGATAAATTGATACTAAATTATACAATAGAAAAGTGAATCACATAATGCGTAATTGCTTCTAAATAATAAGCATATAAACTTACATATAAATCCATACCTCGACACCTATAATAATCTCACTTATAAGTAAGAAAAAATATAAGTAGAAATTCCTACACTTTGATTCGCATTAAGCTTATATAAGTTTTAATAAATTTTAGTTCGCAGGATGATCTATTGAATTAAGTTTATCTCTCAAAAAGATTGGTAATTTCCGTAATTCTGACCCGACAAATTTTTCTCCGCGAGGAAACTGCCCGAGTACTTCCCGCATCACGACACGTAGACTTTCTCTTTCTCTGAAAAATCGTGACTTCGGATGCAATCGCCGCAGGTATGTACGTAAACTGTTACAACGATATTTTAATAATGAAAGAAAACTCGACGCGCTATTGCCTTGCGAAAACGCGAACTCTCACAGAAGTCGCAAATAGCACACGTAGCTAACACGTTAATGCCGCGAAGCTCTGATTCACGTCGCTCACGGGATCAATCATCAGACGCGTCGATAATCGATAATACGTAACCGCGGCGCTGCCGCAGTGTGGAAACAAAATAACCCGCGGCGGCGTCATCGTACTCGCCGACTACGGGAACGGGAAAGTGAGTAGACGGGACGGGAAAGACGGGAAACGGCGAAACGCGAGCCAGCTTTGCGTTCGCCGCGTATTCAATCCGCACGATTCTGCCTAAATTATGCGTAGATACGCGAGAACGCAGCGGCGGATCATTTATTGTCCGCGCGAATCTCACGAGGCCGCGCGCGCTTTTCGCGACCGGACAAAACATTCGCGATGGCTCTCTCGGCGCCCTTACGTCTCGGACTCTTAATAGTATTGGAATTGCTAGTTAGACGCATAATCGAGTTACAACTTTTACCGCGAGTGATGAAGGTGGATGCCACGGCCGCGCGGCGTTTGTCCGTTCATTCGTTCATTCGTTCGTTCGTTCGTTCGTTCGTTCGTTCGTTCGTTCGTTCGTTCGTTCGTTCGTTCGTTCGTTCGTTCGTTCGTTCGTTCGTTCGTTCGTTCGTTCGTTCGTTCGTTCGTTCGTTCGTTCGTTCGTTCGCTCGCTCGCTCGCGCGTCCGATCATGCGAACGCTCGCCGCGTCGGCTAATGAAAACGAAACCCCCCTTCAAGAGGCCCTTCGAAACAGCTCCTTCCGGGGGAAGATACAGCTCCCTCGCTTCCTCGCGTTCTCTTATATCACCGCCGCTTCGTTTCCTCACGGGCGGCTACTGTGAGAAGCTATTTGTTCTCCCCTGCAATTTTCCGCCTGCCACTTTCGCGTAGCACCGCGGCGCTTCGTCCGCCGTGCGCGGTAATCGATTAATCGAGTTATGTCAATTATCCGTGATAATTTTAATTCTTAAGAACAAACATTTTTGTCGCGAAAAATTTATAATAGAAGAAAGTTTCAAGTGTGAGAAAACGTCTACATATTTACTTTATTCTAACAATGTATAGAGAGTAAGACGAAACATTCGGTAATCGAAACAAGAGGAATGTCAGCTGCGTGTGAAAGAATAGAACAACAGCTCATAACGTATACGTTAGATATATCTTCTTTCTCAATCGTTATCTAGCTTCGCTGATTACGAGCGCGTTGTCGAAAGAGGAATTCTATGTCCGTACGTAAAAGTGCACCCATCAACCACGATACCGATTCGTTAGAATATAAGCACGTAAGCGATCTTTAACCTCCGCAAGAATCATCGTCCACAGGACGACATGACGGCGAGGCTATCGCGCGACTCTTTGTGGCGGCTCCTCGGAACGCGTCCGCTCTTCTCGCGCGCCACTCCAAAAAAAGAAAAGACCGGCGAACGACACCGATCGTAGTCGAGCATGGACAATGCTTCATTAGAGCATTGTCGGTGCACAATATCACACAATTAGCCCGCTCGGCCGTTCCGAGCTTTTAAAAGGTCTCGCGCGGCGATCCCACCACCGTCCGGCATCACCACTACGATCAGACGATCGGGCATCGATCGACGCGATCCCCTCGATCGCGCTCGGTTACGTGGCAGCATTATGTGCCTCGGCATAATGCTCTTCTTTATGCCCGCGCCTCTTACCGCTAAAACGTCCGTGGCGTCTCTCGGGCATTAGCGCGTGTGAGGTCACAGAGCTACATTTTAAATCGAAAGCACCTCGTAACGTAGAATTATATTAACCCTTCGTCCGCTGGAAATGTGTGAAGGAAGAAATTCGATCGGGATGCATTAAGGAGATGAAACATAAGATGCAGCAAAACATTTATTCCAATTTTTCATACATTTACATTCTTTTTTTATTCTCTCGACTTACAATTCAGTTACAACGGAGCCGTGTACTTGTCGGACGCGTATCTGAGGATTGAAATTGCGTACAAATAATTACATAATGAGATAGCCGAGAAATCTCTTCCATTTTATTTCGAACAGGATGTTTCATCATGCGCGCGTCGTGCAGAATTAGGAGTAACGTCAATTCGTCATGGCGATCGGAAAGAAAGAGTTTCGCACAAGTCCCGCAATTATTATCTCTTACAACAGTCTTTTATGACACGAAATCGCACGAAACGGGCTGATCCCGGTGTCGAGCCAAACGAAATCACAATTCCCTCGTCCGTAAGGTTCAACGCACACGGAACGCGCAAATTTTTGATATCGCGCGAGGAATCCTCGAGGAATCGTCCCGTTAGCGAGGCGACGCGCCTTGCGTACATCTACGCGCCGCGCTAGCGACCGATAACCAATCGTGTAATAACTCTCGCGTAATTAGGGAACGGCACGAAGCGTGCATTAATCACCATCGAATTGATTTGTTACCACGTTAAAAGGCGACTTTCGTGGGAGAAAGGTGGACGTGCGGACGAGAAGCACCGGGGAGAAAAGAGGGAGAGAAGACTCGAGATGGATGAAGAGACGACGGGCTCGCGCGAGAAAACTCGCACGCTCGTACAAGCGAAGCGACGGACGTGCGCGCGCGCGCGCGCGCAGAGAAACGAAATCGCGAGATTAGTAAGAGAATCGTATCTTTCGATGTAATAAACCAATTCTCCGCTTCCTCCCCGCTGCCCTCCGCCACACTTATCCACCCACCACTCGTTCCGGGAAGACACCGTCCGGCCGGGTTGCAAGCAACCCTTCCCTAATTGGACCGCATTCCACGTGGAGTCGCTCTCACACGTATGTGTGCATGCTTTACCGGAATTTTCATTAGCGCGGCACTTCGTCGTGACGGAAGGTCCTCGATACGTGGTGTACCTACGCCGGCCAACACCGATACACACGCGGCCGTGACTGTAAGTTATGCCCGAGTAAAGAATCCGCCGCGCAGCGAGTGAATTACTATCATAGCGCGAGGGTTGCCGCGGCGCAGTTCCGCGATGACTGCTTCCCACTGCTGTCTTTGATGAGCGTTGGCGAATATATCGCAGCGAGAGAGTCTTATGAGCCTTTGATCCTCGTGCGGGATGCATTAGCACCGCGCGCGGATAGCCGGATAATTTATACAAGTCTATATGGGAAACTCTGGCTAATCATTTTCATGATAAACCTCCAATTATTGCTGGCGCCTTTTGTACAACCGCGGAGCGAATTTATTCGAATTTCCTTATTATCGGCGTAATATAAATAATAAAGGCTCGCAACGCGATTATTTCGCTTCCTGTTCCGCGATTCGCAACAGTCAGTCAGTCAATTCGCGGCAATCGTTCCTTTGACCTCTCGGTCCACGGAGCGATCGACAGAGAGGAAGACGTCAGCGAGGTCGACGGGTAGGCGCGATGATGATCCAACGAGATCAGGAGCGGAGTAGAGTTCCTCGAAGCTATTAACGCGAACCGTGATTCATGATGGTAGAGTCGGTTCATCGCGGACGGCGAGCCGGACGCGC
Source organism: Linepithema humile (assembly GCF_040581485.1). Classification (NCBI taxonomy): domain Eukaryota; kingdom Metazoa; phylum Arthropoda; class Insecta; order Hymenoptera; family Formicidae; genus Linepithema; species Linepithema humile. Next base: position 5,051,134 of record NC_090130.1, on the reverse strand, counting down.
CGGTGCTCGAAAGCTTTTAAACGATCACCGGGGAAAGAGGAGACGCGGTGAACCTGTCCGTCACGTCGCGGCCGGAGATGAGCAGCACCCACTTCTTCGGAGCTGTTCTTCGGGGCATGCCGCGGACCCCGGTGGGAGGTGAGAGGTTAGGCAAACACGGGGCCTTATCTGATGGCCCGTCAGCGGGCGCTCTCCGGCCCTTCTGCGGCCCACTCTCTGCTCTACCATGCAACGCGCTGCCGTGGAGAGGTAGACGAAAAGTGGAGCCTTCGAGAAGCGGCTCGCTCTCGGCGCCGTATCCCTTTCGTTTTGATAGATTCAATTTCGGGCCACCTGATGTCTCTCGCTCACTGCAGGTCGGCAGCTTCGCAATTCGCCCATTTCTTCATCGCGGAGATCAATTACTTAGCGCGAATATTAGCCGAGCGTCTGGCGCGACTTGAAAACTGTACATTTCATACGCACCGAGAGAATATATTCGAATTTTTAATAAATTATCCAAGTGATTAATAAAAGGAACGTGATAATATTGACACGATTATGCTCGGTTTTCAATGCAATCTTACGAGGAGACATGCGCAATGCGTTATTAGTAGCGTTATTAGTATAAATTTTTAAGATTGATGAAACACGTCCGATAAATATCGGCAAACCTGTAAGATAACAGTTATGCATGTAGCCTTAATCTCTCCGGGATAAAGTTAAAATTTATAGTGTTTGCATCTTCCTTCGACCCTTGCGCGCACTTACATTATCAGGAGTAAATAATTTGTTCATAAGACGTCGACGCGCGCGCTGCATCGAGCATAATTTCCAGTAAATGTATGCACTGCGAGAGAGTGAGAGATACCGTAGAGGAGAGGCCCGTACAAAGTTATGTAAGGTCAAAGAGTAAAAACGATATCTCATCCGTTTTAATAGAGTTGGTCTCTCGCATGTGTTTTAAGAGGCCCACGAGGATCGGAGATCTGGACCGCTCGAAGAGGAATTTGTGGCTCGTGAGAGCACATCGTTCCTCGCACGATAAAGGGCGCGCGTCTTCTTTCGACAGGTATATCTACCTGCCAGCACGCCCCTCGCGCGGACGGAACGGTCGCGCCGCTTCGTCCATCAGTGTTCTCGCTTGAACATGAAATCATTTTGCATGCTGCAATGTAATATACGTGAACATTTCTTACGTATGGAAACAACAAAAATAATTTTTCTGTAGGTCATACATATTTCTTTCAATTCAAGTTGATAAATTACGACTTAATGAAAAATGCATTAGTGATAGTAATTATTACTTGCATGAAAATTACTGTCTATCTTGTGGCTTCAAAATCTGAAATAATTCTTTTAACGACACTTCATTCGATTATGCATCGTTTAATCATCGTACCGTTTTTAAAAGGGCCAGCTCTTAAAAATAATCACTCCTTTTTGTTTTTATATTTTTTTACGACGCTTTCACGATAAAGTAAACACACTGAAACACTAAGCAGAGAATAATCACGGCGAGCGTTCCAGAGACGTCACGTTTGGTAGGCCGCGACCGTCTCTGGTGGCGAGACAAAGTCTTTTACCGTAAATCGTCGCGGTATCGTAATTGAGACGACTCTATCGGGAGTCTCTACTGCCCGGCACCACGAAGAAGTATCCCATCTACCTTCCAGCGCGTACGTCCCGCTACGCCGGTGACTTACTAACGCAGAGACGTTACCTCCCGTACACGTAGCGCGGCCTTCGGGAATGCATTAACAAATTAATCCCGTCCGCTATCTCGCTCCCTCCGCCTTCTCGTGTTCAGCCGCGATACAAGCAGCCCCGGCAGTCGTCCGGGCAGAAATTCCGGGAAGCCGTATCCCGCTCCGCGTCGACGAAATTTACGCGTGCCGCATAAATACGCGATGTGATCATCGCGCGGGGCTGATTCAAGGGGTGTGTGTGTTGGCATTCCCGCCTTAAGACAAGCGACCGGTGCCGATTTAGGATCCAATCGGCCGAGTTTATGCGAGCTTCGCAGCTGGGCGCACGGCCGGTCTTATTTCACGGCAATGTTATTACGTGAGCGGGGCCCTCGCTACGCGGCCCGTACGCGCGTGTACGGGCCTTACGTGCTGCGACGCGTATCCTACGTTCCGCGGAGTTCACAGGGTGTCTCGGAAACGTGGGAGAGTATCCATCGGCGAAACGCTCCTCTTGACATCGGGACAAATCGAATCTTTTATTATCGCGCCTCATCGTATGTCGATCGTTTCTGGATAAAACGGTATTTTTTATAACTCGCAAATAATTGCCGTACTTGATGATTCCTATTTGTGTAACGATACACAATATCCGGAGAAGTAATTTTTATATGTCTTATTTTCTCACTGTAATATTTTTCAAAATTTTTTGTGATCGTTTTGATGATAAAAAAAAACCGCTCTTGATGGATCGTTATATAAAACGATGTTAGAGCTTGATCGAATCCGCGTCGGGACACCCCGTAGACCTCTGCGATGGTGCTGGCCAGCGTCTACGCTCGAAGATAGGCTTGTTCGGTAATTAGGCGGTCGGAAACAGGCTGCGGGGGGTCCGTTTTGCCTCGAGCAGGATCGCGTGGGCGTGCGCTACGTGAGCTTAAAATGTTGCCGGCGAAATTGACGACGACTCTCTAATTAGGCATGCGACCGAATAATTTTGCAGACCCCCGATAGTTTTCTCACCTTTCCTGCGGTTCTTCATCGCCGCTCCGGCCCGGAAAGCTTCCTTGCTTCGGCAATAAATAAGCAAGCTATAAGTACAATCCGTGTTTTTTTTAATTGGTATTGTGCGCAGCGTGTACGCCTCGAGATGTATGATTTTTTAATCGGCGCAATTTAAAGATAACACTCGCCTTACTCAGAATGCAATTAAATGTAGATATCTCATTACTCGGAATCGGTATTTAATCATTCAATTATCTTTAACGTCTATCTGAAATCGCGTAAAAACATGTTATGAAGGTTCCGATTGCGGACTTTTCTCCGCGCTTTGCGCTTACAACGTACGTCGGTAGCGTTACGGCGGAAGGACAGTCGCAGCTCCTTGCGATGTATCATAGGACGGAAACGAGAATAGACTCCCGGCGTATCATCGCGGCGAGAGAAGGCGTCCCTGCGCTGCGCCCACGCGCATCGCGAGCGCGTCCCTCGTATGAAGACATAAATCAAGCGCTTTCGTGGACGATGCTCGCAATTACACACGCGTAAGCGTAACGTAATATATAATGACGCACGCACGGCGGTATGTACCGGAGCTCGTTATAATATACGCTTCGTTTCCGAGCGAATCTCTCGCGCTGCCCCCCCCCTCCCTTCCCCTCTCTATCTCTCGCATGCGAGACAACCAATACTAGTGTGGGAGTCGTGCCAATTTGCCCGGTATTTGGACCGCCCTTTTACATAACGAGATGCCCTTTCACCTTCCCGAGACGAACGATCGAGTTCACTCCCGCAGCCGCCGTCTTTCGACGGCCCTACGATATCTCGCGGCATGATCGGTGAAAGATCGCCGCACTTTACGCGCAAAGAGCGTGTATCGCTCGCTTTTCTAACTTTACTTTTCTTTCGTAAAATAAATATAGCGATTTCTGTAAGGAAGAAAAATTAATGCCTAATTCTAATGTTACGATAAAAATTTATCATCGGGTTTCAATGCAGAAATTTAGAAACTTGAAGAAAGATGAATATTTGCAACTATTGCGAGGGAGCTCGTCGATTGCTAAAAAAAAAATAGCGGAATGTACATCGTTTCAACCGTGGATCGAAACAATCAATCGTGAGCAATTTTCTCAAATGCTTTTATTTCCCGATCGGGTAATCCAGTTTAACGTTATATATCAGCAGTAATTTCATCCGACTTCCCGTAGCGTGGATTATCTAACGCTGTTGCTATCTCGCGATAAAATCTGGTCCATCGTAGATCATCGGTGAAACCTCAATAATAGCTTCAAGAGAGATAGTTCTGCCTTCTTATCGCATTCAGACTTTCGTCCTGACGTTTGCGAGGTTTGCTCTCGACGAAAGGTCCGACACGCTCGTGCCGATAAATCATTCCACGATCCGATCGATCTCGCCGTTCGTGCGCCGTTCACGGGAAAACGATACTGTTCGACAATAAGACCTTATACAGTCCAGAACGCCATTCTATTACATTAGCGCAATAAGTTGCCTTCTTATTAAATACAATATCTTCTAATAGCCGAATTTTTTATCAAGATTACATTACTATTAGCATCGTGGTGAAATTTTAAAAATTAAACTTAACATAGGTAGCGAGCGTGTACAGAGAGAACGGCGTTCGCGGATGTACGCAGATGTTTGCCCTGCTTTAAGGTGCCCGCTGTCGTCGAAGACAGTCAACGTTTGCTCGGCAATTATGTAACCCCGTCAAACTGTTTCACCAAACAGTCGAAGACGGCGGCGTTCACACGACTCTGTACCGCGCCGGACGGCGACAAAAGCCGGCCCGTTACAGATCACCTGCCGCTTGTGTTTGACTATCTCACGATGGTGCGATAAGAAGAGAGACCTCGCGCAAATGTCTCTCGCCACCCCTGCCGCTCTGTCCGGTTTTGCGGAAAAGAAAAGAAGCGTTTGATTATTTGCGGCCTCTCGCGCGAAAGTTATTAACCGTCAATTATCGGACTCGCCTACGCAGTTTCGTACGAAACTAGAAATTGCTTACGCTAATATTTGCATTGTTACTCTTACAATTATGTTCCTTTTGGTCTCGTTGTTCCGTTCGGACGATTATTTGACGAATTTCTGACCGATCCATCGAATACCATTTTGACTAGTGTATCGCCGCCTTTCTCACGATTATCTAAAATCAATTCGCTTCCGCGCGGTCGCGTGATCAGCGGTCGTATCGCGGCGAGCGGCCGCGAGTATCCTGGCAATCTCGAATGGATCGAGATACTTTCACGGCGAGCGTTATGGTTCACGTCATTTGACAAAAGCGGCGCGCCTTTCCGGGTTCGCACGAATCTTAGCTCCCGGGGCCGGTCGAGCAGTTAACAACAAATTATATCAATTTGTTAGTCGCGCGAGAGCGAACGGCCGTGGTTTTGCGGGGGTGGCGCGTTGCATGCGTGTTCCAGGGCCATAGATCAAGTCCGGGCCGGGTTGGCAAAGGCGTGGAAGAAAAAGGAGCAGGCGAGCGATGCTGGCCGGCGGGAGAGGCGTCCGGGATCGAAAAGCGCTCGCAAAAAGGAAAGTGGTGCACCAAACTGATGGGCCCGTCGATGCGCGAGTGGCGCCGTAACATATTGCCTCGTTTACGCGTCTAATAACGCGGCGTAACAACGGCTCTCCCATCCCGCGCCGCGGCCAATCGATGTCCGATATGTCGACGGCTAAAAAATCGTATCGATTTGTCCTGTCAGAATTAGTCTGTACATTTTTAGCGATCCCGCGACCGTTCCGTCCATCCATCAGACTCGGATCGTACTATCCCGACGGTCCTTTACCATTTTTCTCATCGGGCCTAGTTACGAGCGTGAAAAATGACGACCGCTCCATCACGCCGGCTAATTTCAGGCGCGACAGTGATCGAAGCGTATTCGTGTTATCTGTCAGCGGATGAATAAGCCCGGAAGAGACCACTTTGTTGCGTTATTACGTCTCGAAGCGGGCAGAAATCGGCAGGAGCGAAGACGGAATAGCCGACGGTGTGGAGGAGCAACGAGGATCGCGAGAGGAAGGCGGACGAACGAAAAAGGGGAATAAGAGTGCGCGTTCGAGTTGCGCTCGAAGGGGCGGAGGTGCGTTAAGTCGAGAAATATGACGACGAAATAGATCGCAGGTGCGTGGGTGCCCGTGAAACCGGCCACGGCGGCGGAGCGGAGGTGTTACAAAATATGAAATTGAGTCCATTTGTTCCAGTGGCCTGTGCGAGAGTCCGGGACCGCGCTGTGTGCCGCAGGGAACCCTGCGTTTGGGTTCTCTGCGCATTTCGCCATCCCTCTTGCTTCTCTCGCTTTTTCCCGCCGTAAAACACGGCGAGAAAGAGAAAGAGAGAAGGTGGGGAGGGGGGAGTCCTCAGCTCTCGATACCATAAATCCTTCGAGGTGTTAATATGTTCACACACTCGGCGGCTCTTTCGAGCATCGCACCCATCGGATCTGACCCCCACGTGGAGATTCATTCCAAGACCTCTCCTCCGTGGCCTTTGTCCTTGCGATATACCTATCTTATTTGTCTTGCTCTCGGAAAGTCAAGGCTTAAGCGCGGCGTGCAAATGAGCGTAGACAAAAAATCACCGTATTCTGTAATTAGGAATAGGCCATTTTTTTTAGTCACTTTCGTATACACTTGTAGCGTTAAAATGTGATATCAATATTAATATCTGATTTAAAAAAATAGCAAAAGGTATACTCTGATATTAATAATCCATTTATGAAAGAAGATGGAACATATTTTATTATTTCTGAAATGTTTTTTATGAACTTTTTTTTTTTTGGTGAAGCATGATAAAAATAAAAATGTCGATAAATATTGCATATTTTCAAGACGGCACGTGCGTTCATGAAACACTCGCTTTTCGAAGATGAGTCCCTCTCTGCCCTCTGCTTTATCTCCCTTTCGCACTCGTTCGGGCGATGCTTTGGAATTTTCGCAACGCGCCGTGAAACATAATAATTAGTTCCAGTTTAGCGAGGTAATGAGTGCCGGGCTCCATTACCGGTGCCTCATAATTGTAACCAAACCCCTATTAAAATCGACCTTATAAACGTGTGCCCCGCACCCTGCTCCGTCGCCCCTCCTCGCAGCGATGCTCTGGACCAACTGCGCAGGTCGGGCAACACTATCTTCGTTGAATCGCATATCCTCTCTCGCGCGCGCCGTGCAACGCGGATAACACCCTATAATTTCCGACATACTATACCGCCGCGGCGTTATCCGAGCGATCCCCACGAATCATCGACCGATCGTCCGGTTTCACTAGATTCCAAGATGGGATTTCAAGTGGGCGCGTCGATGAAATACGGCTGTTTTCGCCAAGTTTTGGATTTATGGTCAAATCGGAACCGAAGAAAAAAATTAATAATCCAATTTTTTAATTAAAAATTTCGTGATCGCATTAATTATCAATTAATAATTAATTGCCAGTTTTTTATGTAGAGGAAGAGCACAGATATTTCTTTCATTAATACGCTTTATTTAATTCTAAGTGAATTTTACTAGAATTTTACACTTTAAGTCTCATCAAGACTTTCATCAAATTTTCTATTTTTATTAAAAGACAATTGAAAATGCCGTTCATGGAAGACTTGACGAGTTTGAAATGTTTCATGTACACTGGAAAAATACTATATAAATAACAATAGTAGATTTAGCACGATATCGCGAATCGTTCGTGATCCACGGTCATCAGCAATTATCGTTAACGGTATCTAATGATATTTATTACGCTCGTGCTTCGCGGCGATTATTCGAAAAGGCACGGATGAAAATTTACGAGCGTGAAAGCGCGCGACGGTGATAACGAGAAATTTTGAGACGAATATGAGTTACGAGGTTTGGCGCGCGTCGCAACAAGGGCGATAAATTCGTCGACGAGCAATTCGACGCTTGAGTTCATTTGGTAACGGAGGTTTGTTTTTGCTCCACGCCGCTCCGCTCCGCTCGAATCCGCTCGCGTACGCCGGCCACTAACTCTCACGACTTATGAGTTAGTGCTCTGGGAGAGGCACGCCGGGGCCGTCAAAGATTTAGTGCCGGCCGTTAACGGTCCCCGGCGATTTGCATGAGCGAGTCGCGCGTGCGAGGATACTCGCGAATTCGCGCAAATTTCATTTCGCCTTCCGCCGCGCCGACCCCTCAGTCTTACGGAGTCAACGTCTCCCCCCCCCCCCTCTCCCTCCTCCGGCCGCGACTTTTCCGAAAGTACATACTTCGCATGACAGAACTAGCCTATTATTTACGATTATTACACAAATTATTATAATTTCTAAATTTCAGCAAATTTAATCTGCTTGACGAATTACTGTTATTATTCGAGCTGCTGAAACGTGCCTGCACCATGTTCTTCATTCCATTATGTACTTGTGGGTTTTGACGCGCCAAACGACTGATCCGCCGCCTTATCTCACAACACTATCTTATAATACGCGGATAGCGCGTTTCACCGCGCGGTGAAACGAAGCGACGTGCGTGTAGACGGCGGGAATCCGACTCTTATAATTTATACGCGATATCGCGGGACATAAATTAATACCAGGCGCGGTGGGTACGATGGGCGCGCGTTCCTGGGACGGATGGGAGATCGGATCGAAAGCTCGCGCTCGCATCGGGAATCGTCAAGCTACGAACGGCGATATCTATGCGCGGACTATTCGTCGGCTTTCGTGCTAAAGACCCATCGGTTTACACCGACGATCAATTATTGTCCCCCTCTGTCGAGCCGGCGATCCTCGCGGACGCTCATTTTCGCGGAGCCGCGCGGCCGATTTGACGAGCTCTCCATGTCGAAACGATGGCCGACGCCGTCGAGTGAAGCGGCCGATGCGATCGGCCACGATTGTCGACGAAAATCGAAAGAGCTCACGACTTCCGTACGGACAATAGGTACTCCACCGGCGAGAGACACGCGATATACCGCCAATAGGCGACGAACAGGGGTCGAGGGTCATCCGCGATCCGTCGAGATAAGAGGCTCGGAGCCGCGATTTTACCGCGAGCGGCGCACTTGAAAGCGGCCGCGGCGCGTAGTGCCGGCATCGGCTAGTGTGAGTTTCCGATCCGGATTATATTAAGATAAAGGCCCCGCGCGCGATGGGCGTGACGGAGATCTCGTTACATTTTCGGAAAGGCGAACGTGCCGATCGCGCAAGGCGGCGAGATGCGAGAGCGAAAGAATCATTGCGAGGGAGAGATCCTTCATCTCGCGTCACGAAGTGCGTAGACCTCAATACTTTTTGCAAAAGCCTCAGGAATACGCGTACTTAATGTATATAACTCACGACTGTTTTAATGACTGTTTGAATTTGGATGTCAGTGGAAGTATTCGAAAGGTTATTATAGAGATAATAAGTTATAATAGCAAAAATTTGCATTCAATTCTTACGAATTCAAAAATCGTTGAATATAATTGAGTATGTAGGAAAATTATGTGAATAATATTTTCCCATAGTTGTACGGCGAATGTGGAAGAGATCGTAAATATCAGAGAATATCATAAATCTCGTTTAAATGAAGACAGAATATTCTGCGGAAATGCACAAAACCAATTTATTTTGGAAAAATAAAAAAAGATTATACGCCCAGCTTTCCACACACACACATATCAATTCGTGGAAATTACACGTATCATTTCTCTCATTGCGAATTGAAGAAAGCACAAATTTAAAAGTGAACGAGTCGCACGGGACGACTTAAATCTCTCCGACTTGTCCACTGGGAAATTTACTCTTCGATTCGCGCGACGGCGTTACGTGCGCGCGCGCGCGTACGAACTCTGCGCGATGCATAAATAAACTTCGAAACGGTAATTAGTTACTCTGTTAGTTTCACGAGCGGCCAGCGGGCGTTTGTTAGCGCGGCATTCGCGATTAGCGCGCGAGATTGCGAACGGCGCGGCCTCTCCTCTCTCTCTCTCTCTCTCTCTCTTTCACGTTGAGATTTGCGAGGATCGTAGAGGCGGATACGTGCGGGAAACGTGCTCCCGATTAGCGCTGCTCGATCCATTTTACGAGGATTCCTTCCGCGAGATAAACGTCTGATTTTACAGAGGCCTCGCGGAACCGCGAAGTCCGCCCGTTGTCGGTTCTGCGTTGCTCGATCGAGAGAGGGTATAAAGGGTGCCGACAGGCATTGTCTGGCGTTTAGTGCTGGCCCGACCTTTGCTACATGTATTGGAGGCCCCCCTCGGCATCTCGATGAGCCTCGGGGCTTCTTAAACGCTCGAGCTCCCCAGCACGTCCCGCGCGTATTCGCGGCGAAGTCGTAATACGCGCTTACGACTATCCCCTTTCCTCCCCCCTCTGCTTCTCTCTTACGTCTAGTCGATTCGCCGTCGAGTTGTTTTATACGCTTTCGTACGCAGCTCTCATGCAATTAGACGTATCCGAATATCAATATCTCTCTCGCTAGATGTATTATTTTCCGCCTTTGACTAATCTAAACATAAAATTACGAGTCGGTTGTAAGAATAATTCAAATTTAATTATCGATCACTATTGCAGGCACTGTTATGTTATTGATGATATTTTTGGAGAGTTACACATCCCTCTGGAGATTAATCGTAAAAGCCGGCTGCGGATTTCGCTGCTAGTCATCGCGATATCCGACTCGCGACATATCGCCGAGCCATACGTCGCGGCATTTTCGTTTTAACGCCCGTCGTCGCGCGTCATTAGAGGAAAACACTCTCGTATCCTCTTTTTGCTTTAACGGTCCGATAACGGATGGCGGTTTTTATCTCGTTAATTCTTTCCGATAAACCCATCGCCGCGCTTATGCTTCGGCCGGCCGGTGCTTTGGCCGACCATTCCGGCGTTCGCGCGCGCATCCGAGAATTCCTTCCTGAGAAATCAAGTGGACTTTCAGAAATCGACGAGCACCTGGGGGGTCGTGGCAGGACACTCTTTAACAGGGAACGTTACACCATTGCACCGTGCGAATGTAAACGGCCGTTACTCCCTGACCTCGTCGTATCTCCTGTTTCTCAGTTGACACCGCCGTATACGCGGAGAATAGGATAAACCTGACTTTCTGTGCGCCGTTTTATGGATTTGCCCGTCGAGTCATAAAGGATAACATCGCGCGCACACGGAGAAACGTATTACATTTATGTATGCGTATATCACGCGTCTAATTGTAGGCAAACGGTAAAGTATTATGTCGATTATTAGCGTCGCGATAATGTCAAACGGCCGCCGCGCCGACGGGATTTTCTTACCTTACGCAAATTATCACTGGCTTATTCTTAGTTGAATATTCCGAATTCAGGTTGTGTGCTTCGTCTTTTTTTAGAAAAAAAAATTACAAAAATACAACAAATAGATTTTTGTTAACTGTCAAAATTGAAAATTATTATTCGAGAAAAGAAAAAAATCTTAATTAAAACTTGTAAAACTTGAGACGGGGAAGGACATTTCTCACTTCAAAGACTCGTATTCTGGCTGCCACTTTGTCCCTTCGTATACCAATTAAGGACCGCCGGATAATTAACTGCCTTTATGAGATGATGCGCATCGAAGCTCGATCAATGACGCCCCGATAAATCGAAGATGTGGGACGGGGCATTATACGCTCGCTGGCAAGATGTCCGGCTGCGTCTTAATTTTTCTCAATTGATTCGCGCAATTACCGATTATTAATGATCTCGGTGATTAGCGGTGCGAACGGCAGACGCGCTCGCTCTTAAGCCGGGACGCGCCGGCAAAAAGCGCCGTTCGCGCGAGGCATATCCCATACGTCAACTTATTTACGTTGACACATACGCGCGAGTGTCTCGCGCAGGCGGCACGACGCGACGCGCGAGGCGTAATAAGGCGTTTATAGTGGATACGCGGATCGCGTTGCCTTTATATCGGATTTCTTCCGCGCTCGTACGCATCACTTTGTCAGTGTTGGGGCCGCTACGTTGAACGCAATCCCAAGCCGAGGCGGTCGAACACGATGTGTGCCGGCTGCCGGTCGGCAATGCATAAGCGCGCATTACCCAAAGATTACGTTTATTTTATAGCGCTATACACGCGAGTCGTAAAATTCACGTGCCATTTTAACAACTGGCTTCCTGCTGATGTGAATTCGTGTTGCGAACGCGTCCGAGAGCGACGATCACGGGGACAGGGGGGAGGGAACGCACGATCCGCGCGCGGCCCTCAAGGTGGATGGTTTTTAATTGATAAATAAATCACGGCGCGCGCGACACTGATTGAGATTCGCATTCGACATTCTCAATTACCATGAGCGACCCCGAGTCCCGCGCCGGGCCCTTTCCAACGTCGGGCCATTCCTCGTCGTTCGAAATCTCGTTTATTGGCGAACGCTCGGTCTATCGCCGCGATCCGTCACCACCAGACCGAATGGAACGCACGAAGGACTGTCTAACCGCGTGCCAACACGAGGCACGTGAATAAATAAGGCGCACATCTCTCATATCGAGAGGTTTCTAATAAGATGGATGATTTATCGGACGAGCGAGAAAGAATGAGAAATTCGTCGTCGTGAGCCTCGTGACATCTTACTCTCCTCTCGCGCCCATAAATCTGCTGTTACGAAATTTTTCCTTGAGTATACACGGATCTATGAATTATCGGATAAACCGTTATGCAATAAAGTATTGCGATAACGTTTGCTGTGACAATGATAATTAGAATCAATGTTTGATAATCAATATTAGCATAAAAAATAACATCAATTTCGTTATTATAAAAACGTTTTGGACACTACGTATTTTTAGATCAATTTAAAAAAAAACCTCCGATCTGTTCATCTCCGTGCGATAGAAATTTGATAAGCGCGGTGATTAAGCGCCAAGAGCACTCACAATGGCATCCGAAGGCCTATATAAATAGCGAACACGTTGGGGGGGCGAGATGAAGGAGTTACGGAAGTCGTGCGGCGATCATTGTTGTCCTCCCACGGTGGGAGCGTTTACGTTCTGACAATTTCCAGCGCGCTTTAGGGACCCCGGCCGACGTCTTTTGTGTGTCAGCCGATGTGCCGTCGAGTTCAGGCTGCGCTCACCATCCTCCTTTGCCTACGTTGTCCGGTAGTCAAGGTATTTACCTACTTACGCCCCACACACGAGAGCGCATACACGCTGTCGGGACATAATGCTCGAGAAATATGAGCTCACGACCCCCCGGTAGCGCGGATTCCTATGGCGACGTGAACAAAACGCGCTCGCCGCTCGGAGAACAATCTCGTTGCGTCACGTATTAGAAGACTTACGTGGTATCAATTGTTAGATACTGCCACGGGAAAATGCCGTCCCTTGGAAAGAATGCTTTTAATCAAAATCTCGCTTTGCATGCGCAATAGCAACTTTTTTAAACTAGTAATATTTCTCAGAAAAAATGAAAGAGTAACTAATGAAATAAGTACTTGAAAGTAAAGTATAGAAATTTAGCTTAAAATATTCATTACGTTACTTTATTCTATTTAAGAATTATATTATAATTATAATTAATGACACGTAATTTCGAAAGAATAATAAATTAATGTTTTGTACGAATATGGAAATTTATGTTTTTTCTTAAAGAAAGGATAATTGAATTGTTCTCTAGAAATTTCCAACTATCGTGTAGTTTTATTCTACACTGGTTACCGTATAATACGTCCTTTAAGTCAGAGATTTCGCCGTTCGATATCCGAGAGTGATCGTTCGCGAAATGACTCAATCAACGAGGCGATTTGCACATCGTCAGAGCGTTGCCTCGCGCGCTTTTCCTCTACCGTGCCGTGCACTACTTTCAAAGGTCGACTGCTCGTGAATCGCGATATCGCGCTGGAACAGGTTCGAAGGTCCTGTTTTCTCTGCGCAGACTTCAGGGAACAGTCGCGCGTGAGTATGCCCGCGTACACGTCCGCTGTAAACGTAGATAAAACGTGTTCGGTGCGATGGGTACACAGGTGTACAATGCACTCTCGGCGGGAATGAGAGTGAGAAGAAGGAGGGGTGGAGAGAGAAAGAAATACCGTATAGTAGACTACTTAAAATGCATTGGCAATAAGCCACGTCGCGTTACGCGTCGCAGGCCGTCCGACCAGACCTGCGACTAGTTCGCGGCACCGAGAGCCACTCTCGGTAGAGCTATAAGATTTAAAGTCGTCTCGTCTAGTCGTATAAGCGGTCTCACCGACGGCGACGGCGGCATTTACACAGAGAGAAGTCCGAAGCGCTCTTCGGACGCGGCGGAGGGCTTAGAGAGCGAAAGGCTGACGTGAGAGACGTGATGCGAGTTCTGGCGCGGTAACTGCGTTTGCGTTTAATTGCGAGATTGAACGAGGGAGACAGTCGGTCGTGCGATGGAAATTATTAGAGAACTACGTCGATTTGTCGGCGTGAGGGACGACATAGATACGTGACATATAATATGAAAATAAAGAAAACGTGAGAGAGAATAAAAGGAATAAAATGAATGAAATGTTTCATCATGTATTGCAACACAGGTATGATCGGATCGTCGAAGATTATCCAAGTTGCAAAGTGCATTTCGCCCGTCCCGATTTTTATGCGTCCAAGATCGGACATGAGGTCGATGTGTTTCGTGACCCCATCGCTCCGTTTGTCTGTAATTAATTGAGAATGTTATTAAAATTATCGGACTATCGCTTCTCGTTGCTCATAAACGTCTCACATTTCTGTCTTGCCATGTTACTTTGTTCTGCCACATTGACTCCTTCAAGTGCCGTGAGGCTGCTATTGCTTCTTCGATAATATCTAGACTTCTCACCGCGTATCAAGTTATTGATATAATAATTAATTTTGTATTATACCGGCGATCACTCGAGCCTGTCTACGGTTTCTTCGGCAAAGAATGCGTATATATGATTTACACACAATAAAGAGCCATTATATGTATACAATTGACTTTATATTACATTTATTCTATTTCCAATAGAAACTAACAACATCAGGTGGATATATCACCATTCATCGAATAAAATTCAAATATATCACATGTTTCGCGATAGCTGACGTATGTGTGAGAGAAGTTGGCATATTATTTCATACAATTGTAACTTAATTTTTATAATTTTCTACAATCTATGAGTTCTGTTAGTTTCTGTTCTGATGAATAAAATACGAAGTGGAAAGACTCACACGAGGAATTCATACGCGAGGGGGTTGCATTAACGCGCCGGATTGTCCGGTGTGGCCGAACGAGGTGGTTGAAACGTAATACCAGTAACGAGTATCTAATTCAAGCGTGGCCGCGTCATAAGTCCGGCAAAGTGCGCTGTAAGTTGCCCCCGCTAGTCGTAATGGTGTTTATGGGCCATTCCCGGCTGTCCGTGGAGCAGGTAGCGACCGGTAACTGCAGCCGGCGACGTGGGCACGTACTCCGGAAAACCATCGATGGCGGTCGCAACCACCGACTGGAATTCCGCGATGAATGGAACTGGCGTATACCCAGAAGCGATGCGAAGGGAGTCCGAAGAGCAAAAGCCCGTGCGCGCGAACCGCGTGTGGTATTGTCTCGCGCTGCGGAGTGCGTTGAGGTCGCCGGTTCAACCGCGAAGAGACTTTAACACCCGAGCGAGCGGTGCCTTTCGATTGCGGAAGCCGCTGCAGGAATATTTCCCGTTATCGTTTTGTCCTTTTGAGTTTTAAACCATCAAAGCAAGGTATTATAATACCAGATGTAATACACCTATAACATCCGTTATATACATGTGAAAAATTAACTCAAATAGACTATGAAAGTATTTAAATCGTAAAAATAAATAATGCATCATCGTCCTAGAAGTATTTAAAAAGATTCAGGTATTTTCATTTTTAATTAATTATATTTTAAATTTATTCGTTGGCTTTTAAATGAGCTGGAAGAAGAAATCAATCATGATTATAGTAGATATAGCATCAAACTAATTAACGTTTAAAGAATTAAGATAAAATTGAAGAAGAATTTGAAAAATAATTTTCTTCTTGATCAATTTGCATTGGTAAAAATGACTTTATTGAATCATTAAATTTTAATGAGCCATTGATGACTGTTGAAGATGTTATCAAAATAAACGGTAATAGATATGCTATAAATTGTGTCGAGTTTTTTGCTGTTTGCCATTTATTAATGCCGATTAATCTTCAACAGTTTCAATGAATTTCTACGAATAGATACATAAAATAAATTCAACGGGAAGGAAACTCAGCAGGGTTTTTATACCTAAGTCTTAAAATAGATGCTTTCTGTGTTCTACTCTCATTAAACATTCATGCTGAAGTAGGGATAAAGTATATAGAAAAATATATTATTTTATGCGCATATTATCAATAGAATCTTGCATTTGAATCATGTCGCTCGTTAATAAAAACACGCAAATATGACTCCATGAAGCCTAGAAACACTATACATGCAAAAGGAACAATCGGATGTCCTCCACGCGGCATAACGAGCAAATCGACGGCGAAGTACACCGCGCCTTAACCCCGGTGCCGTGACCTCCAAACCGAGATGTGCGTATGCGCGAGTGCGTTCTCGCTTTCGTTCGCGCGATCGTAAAGAGCGCGCATTTGAATATGAATAAATCGTGCGCAGTCGGTTTGCTCGCCCATCCGTTCGTCCATTCGCTCATCCATATGTCCATTCGTCCGTTCACTGCAACAGCGGCGGCAGCGGCTGCGGCGGCGGCGGCGGCGGCGGCGGCGGCGGCGGTGGCTTGCATATTGCGTTCGCCCGTCTGACTCGCCAGAGTGTTTTACACATGTGGCTTTATGGATTGCTTAATGGCGGCCGCCTACAAATTAGACGAGCGGTAAATCAGACATCGAGCGGACCACACTACGCTCGCACAATGCGCGGGGCCCCACGGTGGGCATTGTGTTGCGCGCGCCGTGGTCAATAAAATATTGGGCGCACAGGACTGGCGAGGCGTCGCGGCGTGTCTTCGACGACGATGTCTGATCTCACCAATCCTCTCGCGGGTCTCTCGTATCGAGGCAAGTCGAAGCCGAGCCGTATATCACGAGCGGATAAAGTAACTCTGGAAAGAAATAATGACCCGTCGTGTGGAAATACGTGAGAAAACCTAGCGACCATTGTCCTCGCTGCTAATGCGGTAATGCGAGGTTGGAAAAAAGGCTAGACTACAGGCTCGATCGTCGCCTCGTCGCGTTGTAATGGCAGTTGATTTCCCCGTAATGTCAGTGGGTTATGCCACTTTTTTCATACGCGACGTGTCGGAAATCGCGTAATTTGATTGGTGGCAAACGATGATCGGACGTCTTTTTCCACTTTCTCATTTAGTTTATGCATTATGTATATTTGTTATTCAACTCTACTAGCATTTTCGTGAAATTCCAAAGTATTTTAAAATGTCTCAAAGATTGTTCACGCTATAAAAAATTATCCATTTTTTTCCACCAAAATTTTCTCTCGACTAAACGCTATAATATACAAAATATTTCACAGTAAATAAATTCAATTTTACAAATCAGTGCAGAGAGAAAAGGATGATCTCTGTACTCCACGCGACCGAAAACCGCAAGATGCGCTGCGGTGGTCCGCTCGAATGCAGAGTGCCGCTACGAGGATAGTGCACTTCTGTGCTGGTCGAAGCGACGGCGATGTACGCGCGCAGTGAGTCGCACAGGAGCATTAAAAGACACACCGCGCGCGAATAGTGATTACTACGAGGCCGCTCGGAGCTATGGCCGCAGGTTGATTATCTCACCTGTCCGGACTCTTTTACTCTCGCTGCTGCTGCTATAATAGGTTCCTCGTCCCCCATGCCAGTGGTCTACCGCTGCCGTACTCACCGCGCGCGATTATATTTCTTGCTCCCCTATATATCCTCCCGCCCGCCCCCACCGCCAATCGGACCTCCTTCCGCGTTACTTTCGCGACTTTGTTTTTCCCTGCTCACCTCCCGTGTTCCCGCAGAAAATGATCGTCGGCAGCTGCTTGGACGCGATTTATTGCCGATCGGAACGATTTCCCGATTTTTCAGCCGACCGTAACGAGAGACGGCGAACGCGATTTTCTACGCGCGCGGCGATGAAATAAGTAGCAACGACTAGTGGAATGGTAATTCCGTTGATCGCTATATTATTTAACAAAGGATAACGACTCAAGTGTAATCAGGTGATTGCTGAAGACACTTTATTACATAAATTTCTCACTTAATATATTATATACAATTATACATACATATATGCTAAGAAAAGTTACCTTAATATTACAGAAGACATGCTGGGAAAATAATTTTACAAATCTCTTTTGTATATGAAAATAATTTAATAAACAATCGCGACGAGAGAACGCGCTGTCGCGTCTTGTTTCCTTTTACGAAGTAAAATCCGCGAACGCGCGCGAGCAATTACTCAGGCGATCGCGCTCGCGGAGGCGCAGGCGGAAGGAATAAATCGCATAATAGAGGAGAGTAAACGAACCGTCGTAGGCATGATCTACGTCGCGGAATCGGATTTTTTGCCCGCGCCTTGCGCGCCCGCCATATAGAAAACTCCATTAGATGTTAGATCTCTCCTCCTCGTTCATCACAACGAGCGCGTCAGAATGCGTGGAGTCGGCGCGTCCGCGCTCTCGCGGCACTCGATAAAGCGAGACCGTCGACGGTCGCGCGGGTAGGGGCACTCGTGTTGGAAAGGGTTGCACCGTCAGGAATGAACAGAACGGGCGGAAGGGGCGAGGAGGGGGCGATTTTGCGGCAGCGGCAACGGCTGCGACCGCGGTGCCAGGGAGCAGAAGAACCGTCGCTTTTTTGTCCAAGTCAATATATCAGCGCGGGGGCCATGTCTAACGGGTAATGCACTGCTCGATTCCTTCTGCACGACGAAAGGAAGCTGCTGCTGCTGCTGCTGCTGCTGTTTGCCGCTGCCGGCGTTCACCGCGCGGCTGCTGCGGTAGCGACTGTTACTGCCGCGAAACGCTCCGGGCAGTCACCGCGATCGTCGTTGTCAGAGAAGAAAACTACTTCATTTTCCGCGCCGCCGACGGCTACGGCTGCCACGGGGGTCGAAATCGCCAGTGCGATTATCGTGTTTTTCAGCCGATACCGAGTCGATGCACCGCCGGTTCCTTCGCGAGATCGTTGTTCGCGCGGAGGCGGAGCAGAGACGCGACCCGTTCTTGTTGATCCCCGTCATTACAATATACGCGTACGGTGGAAGTTAATAGCGCTGGCGCGATACAAGTTAAACGAGCGAGGAATGCGTAGGATGTAAAATGCAATCGCGAACCCTTACCGACAGCCGATGGTAAATGGCATAAATCTCGGAAGTAACTTGTTCGAAGGACAGATATAATGCCGCGCCGCGTCGTCCGCCGCGATTGGGCCTGGACGATAGTGATCGAGCCACCGATTTGACAAATTGCCTTCGTCTTCTCTCAGGCAACTACTAGCGCGACGATATTATAAAATCGCGGTGAAATTTTTTTAGACGCTCAGGTCAGGTCGAGACACTCCACTCAATTAGCCTCGCATTCCGCGGGAGACGGATGCTGTTACCGCCCGCGGTGTACGACATGCGAATTTGATCACAGAGTTATAGATGAGCGTATGCAATATATTCAATAGATGAGTATGCACACGCGGACATATTTTAACCCTTCAACCTCCGGCTTCCAGACAATTTCGAGGAATCGATGGGTGATGAGCGTGTAGTTTCCGTCTCTGCTATTACCAATGTTGTCTCACGCGGTAATCAGTTTGTTATTTATAGCATTCCGCAAAGATACGAAAAATATGTTTTATGAATATAATTATTCACTCTATGTAAAAATATATTTTACAAATACAATTATTCAGTCTCACTGAGTGTTTAAAAAAAATACATAAACAGTTTGACTATCTGAAAAGATTACAGTTTGCATGCAAAATTCAATATTCCTCATTCAAACTGCAAAATATGAATTTAAATGCATCAAATCACGTAACATTTTGTTAATTGGTTTCACTCATCAAAAAAATATAAATAATCACATATCGATTGCACAATGGGTGTAAAACGCGAATCTACGGCTTTCTGTAATAGCATCCATAATACATGCCAATTTCACCACGGAAACGTTTTTTAGGTCGTCTCTGAATGATCTTCGGTTGCGTTCACCGCGGATCCGTTCCGGCCAGTTCGTACGGCCTGACGTTCAGAGACACTTGACGTAAATCGATTAGCATCCAGATGGGCGATCGTTCGACAGCGACAAATTATTGTCACTCGCGCGCTTCCGGGACGCGTAGCGGCCACCTTCTTTTTCTCTCTCGCACGCACAGCGGATCGAATGAACGAGACGAAATGCCTGTCGTTTCGCGTAACCGTCTCGATTGTCAAGGAAGTTTGGGCCATCTCTCATCTGACGAGCGAACCGTTCATTTTTTTCCCCTCTCTCTTACTCCTTCCTCGTGCTTCTATCGAGGCAGTGGTCCTTCTCTCGTTACACGCGCGCCGTGATTTATGGCCGCGCACCGACTCAGCTCACTGCGAAAGTCCGCTCGCGCGGATTAAAAGTGTCCGCGAATTATTTATCGGCTCGTGAAAGAAAATGCTCTTCGGTTATTGTTCCGAGGAACGTTGATGTTACACTCGCGCTCGCACAAGTAGTCCAGGAAACGCTCTCTTCCGAGATAAGTGCGAGGCCATGAAAACCATAATTTATTGCGATGGCTCTCGCCGGGAGGTATCTGGTTCACACACGGTGTGCGAGCTGACCTTTTACGCATCGCGCCGTCCTTTCTTCGTCTCGCTCTTCTTACGAGCGCGAGGAAGGAGCGCAAAATGAATCTGGTTTTGCGCATTGAATCGCTGGAGAGAAAGATGCGGTATTTGGAGCGCGAGGAAGAAAGAAGGAAGGCTGTGTGTTCTCGAGAATAGAAAGTAGCCGACGTTTAAATAACCTTCCAATCGACATTCATTAGCGGGCCAAAAATATTCCACTCAAAATTTTTCATTCTTTAATTTGCAAAACTTATGATAATTGTTCAGGCATTTTCACTTATATAGAAGTTATGTCTCGAAAATGACCATTTGACTTTCTTACTTACTTGAGAAATCGCCGAATAAAAATAGTCTACGATTATAGCCCTTATTTACATCGGTTTAGCTTAACGTCGTACCGTCGCGCATATATTTTAACAGTTGGAGAATAGTGGCTAACCTAAGGTTAAGGTGAATTAATTAATTTCGGATTAGCGACGGATTCTTAAATCGACCGCTAAGCGCGCGTACAGGCACCTCCCGACTGAAATGAGGCGAAGGCCCCACGCCGGTTAACGCCGCCGATCCGAATCTCTCAGGGGATATTATTATCATCATTATTGTCGTTATCATTATTATTATACGGTGAATACGCAAAATATACGAGTGAGTCGGCGAAGTCATCCTCGCCCTCGTCCGTCGCCGATGGTGGAGAGAGAGAGAGGAGAGGGAAGCGGCGGAGGGAGGAGGAACGAGACGCGCGGCTACGCGAGGAAGGATGAGGCAAGGATCTAGAGGCCTTCACACGTTTCCCTCTCTCTCTTTCTCCATACCTTTCTACCTGCCTCTCGCTCCCTCTCGCTCGCACCTTCGTTCTATGCCGTCTCTATACATCGCGCGGGTATTCGCCAATTAAGCTCTATTGAAGCAACCCAGGCACCGCAAGGTGGCCCTCCTCCTCCTCCTCCTCCTCCCGCTTCCCCCGAGCCCTCTCACCCTTACACGCTGTGGAGACCTCGCCGTTAAATCCAGATTAAGAGCGGCGCATGACACGTTGAATCCACGGCTCGTCGATCCAGAAACATTTAATTTAGACGTTACCGCCTGTTGCCAGGAGGAGATATCTCTCTATTCACGAGACACACCGTCTCTTCTCCCCCGCGGTCGACGCTCAGGAACGGATTACTCGAGGGTCTGCTCGCGCGCAGAGGAAACTTGCCTTCCGCACTTTAAAAACATAGAGATCTCGCGTAAACACGATGCAATTTGTAACGCGTAGTTGCGTGAAACTATCTCTACATTCTGCATATTGCACCTAACAAAATGCGTGGGTTTTAAGAAAATACGTCATTAAGTTTTTTTAAAGCCCAAAGATTTATCCAAATTAATTAATTTTTATTTATTTATTAACAATTAATTTCTAACAATGTAGACAATGAATTCAATTTGACAGAGTTATGATTTGAAAGCGTATATAAAGATACCTAAGGTGTTGAATGTTAAATAATTATGGGCAAAAAGTCGTGATTGCCAGTTACATGCCTGAGAAGACACTTTTTTATCGACAAGCATACACGAATACAACCTGGTCCGCTCCGTAAACATCAATTGTGGGATGCTCCGGAGCACAGAATAAAAGAATAAAAGAGGTGTACGTATAGAAAGAGAAGAAGGCGGAGCAGAGCATGCCGTCGTTACGGGATTATGATTCGGAATCGCTAGTACGAGCGCGGAACGTGTGTACCGGGTGCCTCGCCGCTCGCCGAACTCCATCGACCTTTCGTCGCCTTCGATGTGTTTATCCAACGATAACAAATTACCAAACGAATATGTACAGTCATACTCTATAATTGCGACTACCGGCGGTGGCGGTGGCGGCGGCGGCGGCGACCAGTCGATGAAGCGTCCCACCGGGGTTAGAATCCGCGAGAGAGTCGAAGGTGAAGAGCGCGACGTGAATACAACGGCGGCCGCAGCCGCGGAATACGCGTTGTATTCCACCTCGCGTATTCCGCGACCCAAAGAGGGCAACGAGGAGGCAGGACGACGCGCCCGCGTCGCCTCCTTAAGACGCGGCCGCGCACCGTGGATCGCTTCTATTTCTATCGTCGTGCAACGCGCGGCCCGACGTCGCTCCCGCGACCCTTTTCCCGCAGATCGTAACGTCAAATTACTACGTGCGCGCGGCCCGACCAAACGGTAACTGCAGGCGATCGAGCGGGGGGACCCGGGGGGGAAATAATACGTCAGACAGGTATTAATCCCTCGCGGTTCAAATATTTCCTCGCTCGGTAGTTCGCTCTGAAGTAATCTCGCCGGGATTCTGTCGAGAGCGCTACGGGATTTGAAATCAGTTGCCGGTTCGCAAATGAAGTTATTTTAATATCGACGCAATAGATGCTGGCGAATCAATTTGATTGTACTTTTACAGCAAATATTACGTTTTGATAATTGTTCTCCAGTTCTTTTTTTATCACGTTTCTCTTATTTCTATATTTTGAAAAATATTTTATTAATAATCTATAAACTGAAGATGCAAAAAAATATATTTAATATGGCATGATAAATTTTTAATATATTATTATTAAAAACCTAAAACTGCAATAACAAGGTATATTTCATAGTAACAATAATAGTAATAATAATAGTGATAATAATAATAATAATAAAATCCGCATCTCCGAGTCCTTTCGATTTCAAGTGCACTTCCGGCCAGCTTGAAAATCCATTTGCACGCCAGCGACTTCTCGTAATCGTATTCGCCACGGCACTTCGCGCGGCCGTCGCCGTCGATATCTGGAAGTGTAACGTTGCAACGGTTCGCCACGTAGATGCTCCAGACTCGAGCAGAGTCCCGAGCTGAGGAGCCGGCAAACTCTCACGGCCTCTGAACTCGCACTCGTCATAACTGCAAATGGAATGAATACCTGCCTGCCCGCCTATAGTGGTAGCCACGAGTGGCCATTGCCGGTGGATGGTTACTGGCATTTACGGCACTAACCCACTGAATGCAAGCTCTAAGATTGGCTCGAGATATTAAGCGCGCTGTACGTATACGTGCACCACCTACAGCAAGCGACACGCAATGCTCACGTAGACGTTGCTGCACACTGCCGTGGATCCGCCGCACCGGTGCACCGACATACACACAGCACACACGCAGCACACACACACACACACACACACACATATATTCACGCGCGCGTACGGGAGCATCGAGGTGAGGATATACCTATCTACCTGCGCGTACCACGGTAGGTAGAACGTAGCTCCCCGAGGCGAGCCAAAGCAACGAATTACGCGATGACCCGGCGACGAAGACAACGATGCGGCGACCATCGTAGAGAATGGAACAAGAGTATACAGGGTGAGTCACGTTACGCCGATCGTCTCGAATGTTACTGGAATAAACATTTTTTTAACGAATATCGCATAGTTTTACACGTTTATAAATATCGAAGAGTAACAATTGAAACGGAAGCGGAATTAAACAGGCAAGGAATTTTTACCTCTCTCTTATATTATTTCAAAATTAAATAATTCTATTTTATTCATCGTCGTACAGTTTTGGAATTAATTCATGAGATGAGAAAAATATTACAGATATTACAAATATATTTCTTGATTCGTTACTATTTGGCTCACCCTGTATAAATAGTTACGCGCAAGTACGCGCATACGCGCGATGTGGTAGGCATGCCGACGTCGGCGACGAGCGAGGTGCGAAGGTGGCATCGGCTCGAGCACCTGCTACCGTCATTATCATCAAGCCGGCACTCCAGAAAACACGGGGAGCAAAGAGACGAGATTTGAGTCTAATTTCTGCCTACGGGCGCAATCCGCTCTCGTTGCCTGTTCGCTGCCGCGGCGGTAGAGCAGGTCAGATCCGATTTACTTTGCTCTGCGCACAAGCCCCGACCATTACTATGCCGCGGCAGCGACAAAATCGTCTACGTGCGATTTGCTCGAACGCTTCCGGCGTTTCTCGATCCGTCGCGCGAGCGCTAATTCCCCACGACAGTTGCGCGATTATAATAGCGAGCTAATAAAGCTGGCAATGCTCTGGTGGATCTAATCACGATTTTTCAACGATACGGACAATGCCTACCGAAAGGCAGACGTCGCTGCCTCGGTTGTTAGAATCAAATCATAAGTACCGTACGTGGTGGTGGTAGTAATAGTCGTGTTTATTGACGGCCTAGGGCGAGCCTTCTTACGTCGCATGAAAGGCATATATTAAGCAGTACAATACAGGATACAAGCTTCGATTAAATAAGCGAGGTTGGGAAGGTGCACAAAGGCGTAAAGATGCGAAGGCGTGAATTACATACGCGGAGCTTGTAATCGTTGACACGTGGCAAAATTAATAGAAAAAGATTTCGTAGTAAAAGATCGATAAATAAAATAGCGCTAACGGATCTGTGATCGGCGCGAGAGGTTTTTGTGCAAAGAGTTGATATATTTATTGATAGTAAAATATTTTTGCGTCGATTCGATGTGCAACAAATTAGAAACATTAAATTTCCGTGTATATTTTATTCGTAAATAATTGCTAAATAACTGCGCCAGCTTGATAGACATACTTGAGAGACTGGAATTTAAAGGTGAAAACGAATGCGGAAAAAGATTGAGATTTATCGAAGGCAGAGAGATGCAAGCACGGGTTCGCTTAAACCGTGGTAGATGAGGATCTTAATAACTTACTTTGCGAGGAATATCGTATGGAGAACGGCGAGAAGAATTGCGAGAATTCGAGCGGAACGGGAGGAATTGCGATTCAAATACCATTACGGTCCTCGCGAGGGAGAAAGAGCAGCGCGAATATATATACTTTCCTCGTCGGCTTGAATCGCATGACTTCGGTGAGCCGCTCGATTTATCGTGCCGCCGATCGAATTCGAATTATTCGACGCACTCACCCGAAGCACCAAAATTGATGGATCGATTCTAATCCGCGGAACTGGTTATCCAATCGGCCTCTTACGTAGATGAACATCTCTTTAATCGCCCATGTGTCTTTACTGTCTTTTCCCTTTTGCTTGTGTTGGATGATTGAAGGAATAATGAGTAAAAATATATTTTTTGATAAAATGTTATGCCAATTGTATTTTAATTTTACAGCATTAAGTGTATGTTATTTTTTTCTATTAGTGACTTTTATTTTGATTCTTTGGATCGGTCGTGTCAAATGCTGCTATTAAAACATAGGAGTATTTGAAATCCATGATAGTTTCGCTTATGAATAATTAGTTGATCGAGCCGCATTTCCTGCCGGAAATCCACACGGCATTAAGGATGCTGTTCATACGTGAACTTTTCAATGTGTTCGTGCACAGGTTCGAGTCGGGATAAAGAGATGGCAGTAGATGCACTGTTCACGCGTACCTTAAGCTTCGAAATCGTCTTTTCTCTCGGAAGAAATCTCACTTCGTGTAAAAAGAAATTACGCGATAGTTGCGCGCGGTGCTCAATAAGCAGTCACGATCTCGTACGCGTTGGCGAGGAATTGCTCTTTGATCGCGTACCGATGAAAAATCGACATTCCTCTCGCAGATCATCTCGTATCAAATTTCCGAAGCGCATAATAGTCGATCCGCGCGTATAAAGAACACGGAAGGAAGAGAGGGTCCGCTCGAAAGCGAGAGGAGGTGGAGAGGTGTACCGGTGGGGATTTACCACCCAGTGAAAAATTAATAAATCCTGCTCTTAAACAAACAAACTCCACCCACTCGCGGATCGGATAAGAGCCCGGCTATTGATTTATTAATTTAGAGCTGCCCATTCTAAGACGCGGCCAGGAAAGGGCAGGAAGAGGAGAGAGAAAGAGTGAGAGTAAGAGAAGAGAGCTCGGGGAAATATATCCGCTCGCGCACGGACGCGCTTCTTCGTAGCGCTTCGGGATCCGAAGTTAAGGGATCCGCTATCCGACGTGGTATCGGTAATTATAGCCCTGAACGCGAGCGCGCGTTGCTTACGTTCATTACTGAATTATCGGCTTCGCTCGGCAAACAATATACCTCTTTCAACCCCTCTCCCTCCCTCCTCGCAGTCTCGCCCCCGCACACCCCGGTTCTGCACCGATCCTCTTCCCTCGGACGCGCCGAGGCGCGATCGAGCCGGCTTCGACCTTCTTCCCTCTTTCTCTCTTTTTCGCCTCTCCCCCCGTTCTCGCCCTCCTCCTCCTCCTCCTCCTCCTCCTCCTCCTCCTCCTCCTCCTCCTCCTCCGCCGACACGATGCGCCGCGGCGTACCTTCTTCTCGCTTCACCCTTGAACGGAATCAGCGTCCTATCTGATGGGCCACGGGCTGAACTACGACCGTGCACCTCTCTCGCTCGTTTCTCCACCGCGTGGCCTCCTCTCTTAGCCTTCTTCTTATTCCGGCTCTTTGCGGAATAAATCGCGCAAGCGGCGCGCCGATGCTTCTTCGACGCCCGCGAAAGAGAGGGGAAAGGGATCGCGGTTACACTCTGCAGCTACGAAGTAGATATTGTTACCGATGTAATGGAGCCGAGCCACGATTTTTCGGGACCGCAGTTTTGAAGTTCGTGAAGAGAAAGGGAAGAAGGCCGCGCGCGGTCAGCTCCCTGCAACCGTCAGGCAGAATTTATCGTCGCGCCGGTTCGAAAGCACGCCAGCGAAACCAAAGAAGCTGATAGCGGTGTACTATTACTTCCTTCTCACAGTGTGAACAGGAACTTAATCTGTCGGTCGATGTATGTAGTATATAAAATGCGCTTTAACGAACCGCGGCGAGAGGAGGAGATTAGCCGCGCGGACGAAGCGGAAACGCTGAAATCCCGCGATTCTCCGCCGAACGGCTCTTCCATTTAGACGTCGCGCGAGGGGTTAAAGCGCTACCGGCCACGAATGTGAATCCACCTTAATGCGGAGTCTGCGGAGGCAGCAACACTTAGAACGAGCGGGCAGGAGCTTACGGTATATCACGCGGACTGTACGGCGGAGAGAAAGAGAGAGAGAAAGAGAGACGCGGTCCTATGAGAGGACGCGCGGCATGCTCTTTCGCTGCGTCATCCACGATGAGGAACGCAAGAACGCGCATTACCCACGGATCGTCGTGGCTCCTCCGGTCCATCGTGCGACCGCTCGAGCCACCACCACCACGGCCGCGCACTTTACTCCGGGCTTCTTTTTCGCGGCGCGCCATCCACCGCGGATTTCGATTCGCGGTGCCTGGCCACTATCGCGCAACATGACGTCGCGAGTGACTTTTATGAGCGACCGGTAGGAGCGAGGATAAAAATGATCGCGTCGGAATAGATATACGCGGCTGTCTACCGGTAGTCGGAGATCATAAACTGTCCGCCGTCAAAGGCGGTAATGAACCTTCCTTTCGGCCGCGATGTTGCGAGGAGATTTAACACACTCGATATTCGATGTACCGCGAAATACGTTCGACGCTGTTAACAATAAATTCGCGCGGGCTTCATTAACTCAGCCTTCAACGGCAGTAGTAATTAATACGCGCAACGATTATTACATCACCGAAATAATTGAAATAATCAGCGGGCGGAAGCGGAATAAACGGCGCGTTCCGAGTATCGGCGCGGTGTCCCCCCCTTCTCTCTCCGCGCGGTGGCACGTGAACAATCGAAGCCCTTAATTCCCGAGCACGAGGCAGACGCCAATGATTCACGGCGAGCCGGTTATAGGTAGCTCATCGCGCCTCGCCTGCCCGAAGCTATTTTCTCGCGGCGCTATTTTCTGCCTATTCGAAAGCGGAAACTTTATAGGGTACGGGATGCCTAGCGGGGTCACCTGCAGTCGTTCCTAGCGAGAGATTCCGCGAAGCCGTAGCTGATCTCGTTCGGAATCGCTTCTCTGACGGCGGGTTTACGATTGCCGGTCAGCGCGGTGAACGCGTTGCGGCTTCACCCCGACGAGAGTGTGGAGGGCGAAGGGGGAGGAGGACGTGTCCACGGCGAATGCTAGCTGACCGGCTAACTCTCCAAGTCCCCGAGCGCTAGCACCGGGCATTATGGATATGCGGTCCGGTTGCGTTCGAGTTGCGTCGGCGGATAATTTATGCCGCGGCGATACCGCGCCGCCCAGTTCGCCCTAAAAATTATTTATTTGATTGAACGCCGCTTCGGGGAAGGCTATTCCTGGCCGAGCCGAACGATCGCTTGCGAGAACGAGAGTTCTCTTTTGCTCATTCAAGAATGAAGGCACGACGGTGCACAGGTGATCGAACTGGGCTCCGAGAAAAGCGCCGTATCGAGCCCCCCGATACTCATCGGCATCGCGCTGAATTGCGCTCGCCACGTGAACCGTCCGGATATGTAATACGTGTGCAAATAACTTGAAAGACCGAAGACTCAATGGCATTAATAATTAATAATCGTGACGACACGCTTTGCGCAATGAAGATATTATCTGCTTCGGGTATACTGAGCATACATACACACGCGCGTGTGCCTTGATAATAACGATTTTACATCCGTAATAATGGTGGCAGTATTACGAGAGGGAGGTACGGAGTATGTTCGATGGGCGAAGCGCGCAACGGATAATAGACGTCCGTTCCTGTAATTGGGTACACCTGTGAGACTGAGCGATGTCGAAAGTGCGAGGTTCATGCGCATGAATCATGGTATATCGACTGCGGTACACCTTCGAGGTCGTTACGTTAATCGTCGAGCCAGAGATCGATGCAGATGCGCGTGTATTTGCTATATCGTCGTCTAGTCAACGACGAACGGCCACGGCAAGAAAAACCCGATTGCGAGTGCCCGACCTATAACTTTCTACGTTACGTCTCATTAGCTTCCCACACTTGCCGTCACATTGCGTCTCCGCGAACAATGCCGAGCATTGTCTCGCGGCGGCCATAATTTGTAATTAGCTTCCTGATTAATTATCGATTTATCGGCCAATTATTATAATTATCCTTGGTTGTGTGCCCCGTCGATCTCATGCACCAGAACCGCGCTTTATCAGATAGTCCGAAAGGTCTCTTGCCCCCTCCCCCCCTCGTTGCGCTCGAGAATTCTAGGCCTCTTCGTCGGCTCATAGATCTTTAAAAGAAATACCGCAACGCTTCGACACGCACCTATGTTGAATTATATTACACGGCATTACATTATTTGAATTAACTTAGACCTATCACAGAGCAAAAAATACTTTTTAATTTAATTCGTGCACTTTATGCAAATTACACGAAGATAATTTATCTAATATTCTTTACTGACTTCTCACATCTAAATCTCAATCATCTAAATTTGTTGCTCTCCGCTCACAATTTTTATTATCTTAATTAAGCTTATTTCATTTTATAATTGTATTTCACCACACATTCTTGTTTCAATTTTACGACTTCCTATTTGTAGCACTTTTGCTCCGTACTAATAGGCTTTATTTTCCTCTCCAGGTGAGATCATGCTGCATTACCGTCCTTACCACGATAGAGGCGGGTCCACTTTCTACTAATTGGGTAAGTTCTTCTTACGTATCTGTATAGATAACTCATTAGACGTAAGTTCTTACTTTTGTCTTCATTGGCGCAATCTCACGGTCGGTCGAGCACGGGGAGACAAAAATGAAGGACTCGCCGGCTGCGCCGGACGGCCACATCCCTTTCTCGGTATTTCGCGAGTTGCGAGCGCGCATCAGGACCGAGGACGGCCGTATGCGAAACGGTCGATAGGAGGAGTGGCCGATGCCAGATACGAGGGTCGACCTAACTTTATTGTATTTAATTAATTACTCCGCCCGATAGCCGATCCTGCAATTTGTACCCTCCTCAGACCGCCGCCGTCGCCCCTCTCCGACGTCGTTCTTCTTCATTCTCGGTCGCCGCCTCCGCTCCTCTCCCTCGCGATCACCGCAGAATCGCACTCGCCCGTACTTGCCCGAGTATCGCAGCCGCTCGATAGATCCTCGTGCCTCGATTCGCCGGGCTGGTTCCGTTTTCTGCGCTCAACGTGTGGGAGGGACGCGCGGTATAGGTATTGACATTTTCTTTGAAATTGAATTATGCACGCGCAGCCAAGTGCGCGCCTCCGCTTTATTCGCGTACGAAGGTTCGTTATACTCTCCTTTAGCATTATACTCGAAGTATCTGTTAACAAGTGTGCCTATTGTCGTGTATGCAGATTTCGAGGGTTTCATGTTTCAATGCAGCCAAGTTTATTGCAAATAAAGCGTGCAAGTACGCGAGTTTAGTGGAGAATCGCGTATGAATTCAATGTACGACGTAGAAGAAAGACGAAACATCGATTTAAGAATATCGCGTCTCACTCTCCATTGATATGCGCGCGTAAGTTGCACTCGAGCGCGATGAGGAATCGCTACGGCGACTTGAAACTTCGTTCTACATCCGCGTAGCCGACAGTATCCCGGGGCTCGTAATGCGATACGATAAATTACGCGTAGCTCGCGTAACTCGGTGTACCCTGGAAACGGTATAAAAGGAGTACGTCAGCGACGCGCGTCGCTGTAAGCGGTATAAATCAGAGTTAGAGAGAGCTGATCTCGCGCGCACGGACGCGGTAGGGACGAGCGCGCTGTGTGTAAGGCCGCGTCACAACATCGATAATGCGACCATAATGCTAATTTACCGTTCGTACCGGAGGAATCCACTTCTCTCTCTCTCTCTCTCTCTCTCTCTCTCTCTCTCTTTCTCTCTCTCTCTCTCTTTCTCCGTCCCGTCTTCGCGGTTTATGCCTCACCGATCGTCTCCGCTCACGTACACGAGAATCCCAGCGTTAAACGCCGATTTCTTGCGCGAAGACTTTGACCTTGACCCTAGTCGCGACACGATTCGCGTTCCCGCCAAGCGCGATTCCGATACGCTATGCTCGATCTTTTTTCCCCA
Source organism: Linepithema humile (assembly GCF_040581485.1). Lineage (NCBI taxonomy): Eukaryota > Metazoa > Arthropoda > Insecta > Hymenoptera > Formicidae > Linepithema > Linepithema humile. The sequence continues at coordinate 5,019,962 of NC_090130.1, read as the reverse complement.
TCCTTTATGCGGCGAGTAACTTCTGCTAAAATCGTAACGTAAATTGTACTTAACATCGCGAATTTAAGACTGGAAGTATATGTGAAGTACGGTGGATTTTTCGAATGGGATGTTTTCTTTTTCGTCGTCGTAAAGAGCGTGGAAATATGTTCAAACAACACGAGATGCAAAGTTCAAGAGATGAGACTTGTCGTGGAGACTTCACAGGAGTCATCATTAAAAAGAGATTTTATTACAAAATTGATTTCATTTCTGAACACTCGTCATTTCGTCGTGGAATCTGCGACAGTGGTAGATAAATTTCTGCACGGACCGCAGCGAACACAGTGAGTCCGAGAGCTTCGGACGGAGGCTCTTCCATGTCATCTCGGCATTTTTCTGCCGTTTCGCTCCGCGTAACCCCACCGTTAAGCATACACACATCGTTGCGATATTCTCGCGCCAGCGGCGCGACAGGATCGCGATAGCGTTCCGTTTATTACCTCGAATTTGGAGCTCTCCATCCGTTCGTCCGAGTGCTCGTAGGCGCGCGATACGACGCGCGAGAGTGGTCGAGAGTCGAAGTCGAACGAGAGTTTCCAGCGCGTATAAACATTCGTCCGGCCGCGGCGTCGACCGGTTAAGGCGCTGGCGCGCTATCGAGCCTCGAAGCCACCGGCGGCGAGTGCACTCGGAACATGACGTCTGCAAGTCACTTCGTGACCGTATCGTGGGAAACACAAATATGTAACTGGGCGTTCCTCGTCGTCATAATGGCGGTCCATAGATTTACGCTCGACGTAGAGAACGAGCGAGCTGCATTCAGTGCGAATAACGTCTGCGCTCTCGACTCGCAGTCTTTGACGCGCTAGATTTTTCGTCCACGGTCGTTCGCGTGAAATATAATGACGTCGATGTTTGAAAATGTTATAACGAATTTGTTCTTGAGAATTTTTACAATTTTTTAATCGTTTAAATTTTTTATCTCGAAGCATACAGCCGCGTCTATTGAGATAAATTTAAAATGTCAGGATTTCTACATTGTCGAATTCTGGTATATAATACGCACGTACGATCCACGCTGGCCGTCTGTTCACCGCGCACCGCGGAGTAACGCTAATTATACGCTATCCGCCGTAATTTTCGATGTTTTCTGGCCAAGTGTAGGTAGTCATTAGGACGCAGACGGCAGTTAGGCCGGAATACAGAATAAACTTATCCACTTAACTAACTAACCCAATTTTCCTCGAGATCCCATCGCGCGATCGTCGCGCATCGCTTTCTCTCGCTTTGCACTCGCGCAGCGTGCGGGGAGTGAAAAGGGCGCCGGAACGAGCGGGGCAGGATGAAGCCAAGGGTGGAGGCGAGCCGAGCGGAAAGCACGCGGAACTCTCGTGGAGAGCTGCTCTGCCTCGGGGATATTAACATTATAAATCGTCCAGGCCGGCGACACGCCCGGGGCGGAGCCGATCGTATCGGCACGATACCCACCTCCGGGCACCGATATCGATTACACTCCAGTGATTGGCAGGATTCGTAACACGCCACGGGGAGCCCGCGGCTGGCGCGACCGTTCGATCGCGTTCCCCTCGCCGCGCATCGAACGACGCGTCGAGTGTGCGATGCGTACCGCGCAATAGAGGACAACCAGTTCGAAATAGCGGAATTATCTTTCGCGATATGCACGCGAGAACGCGCTTACGGCGAAGCTAATCTGCACGGATATCAGAGAATGATAACGGCGTATCGCATCGCGTATCCACTGGCCGTTAATGGTCGAATGTAAAATTCGTGTTAGAATTTTCTAGATTTTCCGATATACCAGATGTATCACACATAGTAACATTTTATTGCAGAAAACGGTTTCTTTAACGTTCTTCCTTGCATTTATAATTGAAGGTATCCGGATTAATATTTAATTGCATTGCGTCCAGCATCAAATATATCATAATATATATTCCATAAAAGTGATGCTCCAATAAACGCTTCTGAAAGTAAAAGTTTTCATGTAGAAATTAAAATTAATAAATTTTACTTCAACTTTATGGTACATAAAAGCTCGGATATATGGTAGCATTTTTTTCAAAATTGCACGGATGATTATTTCATAATTAATTATATTCCTCCTGCTTGCAAAATGTCTTGTCTGGCAATACAAAATAAATTCAAGTAAAAGGACACGCCAGGTGTCCGCGGTCGTTATTGAATTCGTTTCCGTTCGGGATTCGTCGCGGTTTTAAATCAGACCACGCTCGCGGTCTGTCGTTAAAATCTGTGAAACCGGCGGACGATCGTAAAAATATCGTTCTCTTCTCCCTCTTCTTACGCGGCGAAGAAGAGGACCGGTGAAAACGTCGGCGGATCTCGTGAAAAGTGTACGCTGGCGATCAATGCCGGCGGTAATTTATTGGGAAGTCGAAAAAGGTGCTTATCGCGCGCGCGCCTCGTCTTCGCGTTCGCCTCTCGAGAAACCTCCGCCGGGTCTTCGCCTTTCACCATTTTTATTGACACTAAATGTGAAAACTCGTCACCCTGCCGACGACACCTTCGTGCCGAAGATCCTGTTCGAAGTGGCGCGTAGGGGATACTGCGCGCAGTCGGGCGACGCCGAGTGAAATCGCGGCGGACCACGCGTTTGCACACTGTTTATCTACCTCATCTTTTATTTTAGATATTGAACCGAAACTTTTTTTATCCTTTACTTTAGAGAATTCAATTACCCGATCCTTTCTTAAAAGTCTTTAAAAAATGTGCCAAAACTTTCTAATCTTTTTTTTACGGTGCTAAACTCACACGCGCGCTATTTATTTTAATTACAAAGAAATATATTGCAACTCTAAGACACTTTGAATATTTTCTATAAAACACAAAAGTAATAAGAAAAATACCCGGACTAACCTTCTCGCGCGCGGAGTCGGGTTACAGCGTCGATAATCCATGACGTTAACTGTCGAAATGTCGTTGATGCGGAATTTGCGCCGCACCTCGTCGCGAGAAACGATTTTACGGCCGACTGTGCACGTCGCCGCCGGCGAACGCACACGCGGAAAGTCCACGGTGGAAGCGTACTAATTGTGAGTAAATACGCCGATACTTCTCCCTCGAAACTCTACTTCGAGTCCCTTTGTCCTGTTTGCTCGTCACTCAATTACTTGACCTTGTTCGCTGCTATCTTCTCGGAATGTCAGGCGATTTTTTTACTTCGCGATTTATTCTTCCACTGAAAGCGGTTCTATATTGCTTCTCTTGCCCTTTAAAAATTTATAATATTTTTATTGTTTAACTAACTCTTAATTATCCTTGACTAATTTTATTCGTGAGATTTTTTAGTCTACAACAAATTTCTTTTCATAATTATCATTTATTCCACGTTCTACGTACATCAATCTCGTACTCGTGTAGAGGTATTAGTTCCACCACTAGAAATTAATTGTCGAATGTACACGACACGCAGACTAATGGGTTTGTCGCCGGACGCGTGGAAGTCTGACGATCAATTTTACGATCGAGCGCAACATATCGCGCGAAAAAATTTGCGCCGTTTCTCGTCCGCGTTAACTGCCGCGCGCCCTTGCAGAAACTGCGTCCAAGATCGTTGGGTTCCGCCGAACAATAGGCGGTCAGCGTTCGAGAGACCGTGTCAAAATGCCCTTTTTATTGGGCCGTATTTCACCGCGCTGGTATTCGAAACCAATGCTCGCGTAACGATCCGCCGGGATTCACAGTGCTAGACGTCCGATCAGGAGGATCGATGTGCCGCGATCGCATTGCCATCGATCGCATTCGTGTCCCCGCGATCGCGCGGAGACCCTCGCGAACACTCGCCTCGGTCTGATCGTACACTGCCAATCACTTTGTAACAAGGAAGAATTTGTCCTTCGCGCTGATTTTCTCGTGCCTCCTAGCTGGAGGATGTATGGTTTGCACGAGACATTTATCCCAACTTTAGATAAATGTAGTTTCTGCAATTTGCACGGTTGTAAGACTCAATCCATTAAGATTGCGTTATATACCTTTAACTTTTAATTACATTATTCACATTTGAGATAATAACGATTTAACATTTCAAGTTGCATAACTGTAAATTATTTCGATCTATAGATTTTATTTAGCCACTTTGGCAGCAACAGATTCTACATTCTCTTCATCGATTTGACTTTATTCTTCACAAACATTCACGTGTTTGTACAATGTCGGAAGGCGTCTTCGAAATGCTAACGCCATACGCGTTATGAGTGTGTACATACGAGGATCGAGGTGTTTATTAGTACAACTCTTTCATTCCGCAGATGCGCATTAATTGTCGGGTGAAGTTCTAGTTAATGCTACTTCCGATGCACGCGCGATAACGACGCGGGAAGCTGCGCGCGGCGAAGACGCTCGCTCCGGGTTCGCCCGGCCGTCGCGCGGGAACACGGAACGTATGGGAATGCGAGTGTGGGCACGTCGCGTCATAACTCCGTGAGCGCCGTAAATCAAGGTGGACGCCTCGTGCACCCATAGAAACGGTTATATTCGACCATAACGGCGCGTACCCACCGCGACGGCGACGAGGCTATATTTTAATGGTAACGATAAATTACTTACGAGAAGAGAATCGCGCGTCGCGCGGAGATGGCGGCGATGAAACCCTCACGCGGCGAGGCCGCGATCCTTCTGTCGGACATCCCTCCGACTCGTCCCTCTTCCCGCGAGCGAATCTCTTCCGCTCGCACGCTCGCTCGCGCGAGAAGACGGGTACCATTGATCGCGATCCGACGTGTCGGCGCGCGAGAGAATTACTTTGACTCCAGCGCGGTCTACTGGAATCGCGATAACATACGATCCCGCGGATCTCCGGGATGAAATATTAACTCGTACGAGGCCGCCTCGATATCCCAGCCTCGGCGGCGAGAGTAATTTGCTGGCAGTCGGGAATCAGGAAAATTTATATTAGGCGTGTGCGTATACGCTCGCTCGCGTGTCCGCGTTCATCCGCGCATGAAGTGCCTAGCGAGCTTTTCATGGTAACTTGCAACGTTTTATCTAATATTATCTGTCGCCGCCGCGCTCAAAGCGGAACGATATTCGCCAAAATCCGCAGGAAGTGCCGTGCAGGATACCGTGGGATACTCTAACATTCTAGAAAATAGCGCTCCGCTCGCGCTAATCTCTCATCCCTTTATCCGCGCGACCACTTTGCAGCATTTCGCTTTTAGATATCGGCCTGGGTGGCGACCGCTATTACGAATCTCTCCGACGACGCGAAGATTAATGTTCGTCTCTCCTCGTTTCTCATTAATACGCCGTAGAGTCGTACGCGCGTACGCTAACGTGTTACATTATGATAACAGAATGGATTTCAATGTAATGTCTGCGTCTGAGCGTGGCGCCGGTGGAATAGATGGGCGGAATAAATGTAATTCCTCTGTACGTGGCAACATATTAGAGATACAGTGTTACTATTCTACACTTAGTTTACGTGTCGGGAATATCCAAACTGTCATCTTATATATAATTTAAGCAGATAAATATCTGAAGGCAATCTTTGTTTTATGTTCGTTTTGCTTTGAAAAAAACGAGAAGGAATGTAAAATCGAAATATTTTATTACGTATCGGGGAAAGGTTGTTGGAGATTGACTTTACGCGTGAATATCTATCATTGAAAAATTCCAGACGAAAACTAGGCAAACGATAAGAGCTCTTGTAAATTTAATTAGACCCTTTTCTCTCGTACCTATGAGTCATCGACGTCGCAGCTACCGAACACTTAACCGGATCACAGCTCCGACCTCCCGAAGCTAAGCTTGCGCAAGCTTTGCTAACTGCTCGCGAGCGGATCGCCCACGCAGCGTGCAAGGTGGTCCGAGCACTTGAGATCTTCGGGTCTCGGTCTCGGGACACTTTTATGCCCCCGACGACGAGCGACGACGACATCACCGAGCACCTTCCTCACGTGGCGTGGGCGACTCATGGGAACTTATAACTGTCCGTTCAGACCGTCGTCATTTTCTAAACGCCTGGTTGCTCGCCTTTCAGTGACACGCGCTCTCCAACACGCTCATCCACTAAATTATTACGTTTATCAAAATGACCTTTTTTTATAATTGATATAATTTGTAGCGCTCCAGTTTGTGCGCACATTAGTGTTTTTTTTTTCAAAAATTCCTTAAAAGAGAATATTGTGAATTTCAACTATTTTTTTTACAATTTATGACAGTTTAAAGTTGTACGTATACTAATATTTTTTCAAATATGTCATTTTGCATTATTTGTCAGTTCCGCATTAGTTGCCAATTTAATTTGCGCCGCAAAATTGCGATTTGCTCAATTTGGCGACGACCGCGAAATAATCCAGCGCTATCGACGCAATTTTTGTCCGTGAGACACATGGCCGTAGCAAAGGATTTATCGTCGTGAGGAATGCGGCGCAAGGTGGTACGCGAGGGAGAAAGAGAAGAAGATGCCAGCTTGCGCGAGGTCGGAGAGCGAAGGAAGAGACGAGGCGAGTCTCGCGCTCAACGTATCTATATACGCCCGTCGTTGTCTCTTCTCATCCTCCGTGATGATGCTCTTCTAGCTTTTCTCTTTGTCTCTTTTTCTATGTTTTCCTCTTTCTCTCTCTCTCTTTCTCATCGCTGGCCGCGTAGCTGCTCATACACACATCGCGCGAGTACACACGCGAGTGGCGTACGTAATACCGCCGCGGTCCGAGCGTATAAAACGCGTCTTTGTGCGCTCGGACCAGCTGTTTGTCTAACACCTCGTACCTGCCCGGGGTCAGTGGCGATTCTGTTACGAGCCCCGGGAACGTCGGTCGTTCGATCCACGAACCCGGGGTCAACGCCACGATCCTGGAAGATCGACGCCGACAGCTCTGAAAATGATACGTTTGCGCGATGCCAGCGAAACGCCGAGGCGTTCCGAAAATTTCGACTCTACGCATTTAATTATCCAAATACACTATGATATTGCAAAAGATTCAAGAAGTGATATTTTTTATCGATCTGATTTTAACAACTCCGCAGTATCTTATTTTAAAGCTAAATCTTGTTCAACTCAAGACGTTTCTGCTTATTATACTATCATTAGTGATAATCTGCTTTCGATTCGTTTGAGAGTATTTGAGGATGCTAAAGATGTCTCAGCATCAGACGAGAAAAAGTCGATCAGAGGTAATAAATACATCGCGGATCGGTAAGGGACCGCGGGAGCCCGCCATTGATATTCGCGTAGGTTTTCTTCCCCGGCACCGCTAATAACTTATCCGGTAGACGGTGAACCAGCGGCCGCTTCTTGCGCGTCTATCGTGCGTCTCCGGCTCTCGCGGCTCGATGCTTACGCCTGCGGATCCGGCCGTCGCCGAGTGAATGTTTTACGGACGGGAGCGCTCTGTGTGGTCCTTGTGTCAAAATGTGTCAAAACTCGAGTTCGTGGTCTCGTTGTGTCTGGTAAAAAGTGGTTCGATGGCCTTACAAATTAACGGGCCGTCCTGGTGAGAGACGCATCTACGAAGGGCGTTCAATATATTCTCGGTAGTGGTGGACTCGACGGATCACATTTAAGTGTGATTAAGCTGTATTAGAAAAGTTGAGAGCTTAGAAAAATTAATTATTAGATGTAATGTGTGTCAAGTTTAAAGAGGGATTCAATTAAAAAATAAAATAACATTTTCGTATTTATCTTTAACGCCCATATTTAGAATACATTGAACTCGTACGGTTTGCATGAAGGAATGAGAGAGAGAGAGAAAGAGACACGAATAGATGGTTTATAAGAATTTCGTTTAGGATATCGACTAGGCAAGTGCAGATTAGAATGATGAGCATTGAGGAGTGATTAATGAACAGCGTTGCGGTAGATTTCGATGTTATCTTCCTTCAAACTCATTATCAGTCGTGGAAGGAGTTATCATAATATAAAATCATACGTAAAACGATCGTAAAGCGCAATCTAAATGTACGGTATTTCCTTCTTGGTAATTCAATCAAGATGTTCGATGGATAAAAAACAACCTATTTTTGTTGACTGAGACGAGAAGCCTTGCATCATAAAGGTCCGAGCGTAGAGAGTAGACGGCGATACGCTTCCTAGCGTCGCTCGTCCTTCCTACATTACGATAAACAATTCTCTTTTATGACAATCGAAGACGGATCGAGAGGCGACCGTCCTTGGTAATTACGATCGCGCTACCGCGTGCAAACGCAGCGGAGGAATAATCGTAGCGCGTTTTACGCCGCGAGCGAAAGTTCGTGTCGCAATTCTTGCCGATAGGTTTTTCTTCTTCGTAGTTTCGTACACAGTCCCTTCTCATTGAATATCGTCTATTACGGACAATGGCGCGGAGATAATCGCGGCAGCTTACGAATTAGATATGCAGTATTCTCCCATCGGTAATTGCAGCGAGCGTTAAAACAATTCTTTACGGCGCGCGCAGCTGTCCAGCGGGAAGATATATTTTCTTGCGAGTTTCTCGTCAACCTTTAAAATAGCGCCGTTACGTGGACGACGATGTATTGACTGAACGATCGAGGGAATTGCGAAAGCTAGTCGGTCGCGATTGGTCCATCGAAGTTGACGTTACATTAAACTCACCGTAGCGACTTCTTTACGATCATGACCTTAACACTTAAACGTGCGTTTATAGTTGGAATACACAAATATGACATGGAAACGAAATTAACTCTCGAAAAGTTCATAAACATTAAAGAAGAGGAACATGGACATTGCATTTAACATGCAGATATAAAAAGGATCCAAACTGTCGGGATTGGCATGATGGACGTTTCAAATATAAATGCGAAAAAAATTAAATGAAGAAACAGTTTAATTTTTAAAATATCATTGGAACATTGACGAGATTTTTGTTACAATAGCATCACGGCAGTTTAATAAACGGACAAATAGGGAATTAAAGAAAGGAGTGTTGAAATTGTAGATAATCATTTCCGCAAACATTCCTACGGGGTCCTTTTTCTGTCAGAATGACGAAGACGTTTCTTTCCCGCCCATGTCATGTCCCCACGCTTTTGGTCGCCTCTGATTGAGATAAAATCGCGGTTTTAACTCGCGGCGAACGGTGCTCCCCCGTTCGATAGAATCGAATGCTTGATTTTCTATGGGATAGGATGCAACTATTGTGCGGCGCGTTGAATGCGCAACCGTGTACGTATAAATGGATCCAATTGCGGCACAGTTTGCGTTTTCAGCCGTCGCGCGAAATGTTTGCCCACTATAGATTTCCATCGATAAAGTCATACCTTCATCTCGTTCATGCGTGCCGGATACTTCCGCTTGTCGAATCCGTTTAGAGATCGTGATGTTTGCAAGAGGAGAATTCAATCTCTCCTTTTTTTTCACATATTCATGTATTAAATCTGCACGCATGTTGTGTAGCAATAAGCGTGCACGTTCAAATACATATCTTTTGTCTGAAAAAAAAGAGATAAAAACACACGCTATTATCCTAATGATGCAAATGTTTAATTATGACACAATTCTATGTATAGAAATGAGAAATACAGGCAGAGCGACGTAGGCTGCAGAGCAATCTAGAATGAGCAGTAATAGATCGGCAGTTAACAATGTTATTGTATGCTTGTGTAAGATATTTAACGTCGAAATATTTGTTATTCGCAATATTTCTCGCCGACAAGTAATTTGTAAAAATTTTTTTGCAAACTATTAATTTTTACTTACATTATTCAATATATTCACGAAATGTAGAAAGAAACATAATCGTATCTAATTTATTATAATTAAAATCCATTCACGGCTGCATAAATTCGAGCGCGCTCATTACGAGCTCGGTCTTGTTCAATCAAAAAACGGTAAATGGCCGGCGTTTTCTGTTTCACACGTAGCACGTGCCACTCGATTATTTTTAGAATGCTAATTGAAAATTAACCGGTTGCCGACTCGGGTCAGTGAAAACCGCTAGGACGCGGTCGGCGATACAATAGGTGTGCGGCCATAATCCGCAGCACTGGCGGCTTCCGTACGCCGAATCCAGACAAACTGCGCCGGCTCTTCCCGGACTCGTTATTACGACGGCGAATGAGACGACCGCACGCATGTCGGAACTGGGCAAAAAGCCGTTTTCGCGTAAAACGATCAGCGTTGCTCGGCTTTCTGTCGTAAAATAGCGCCCACACGCTTCAGCGCTCGCTCGCGCGCGCGCGCGGCTGGCAACAACGTGAGAATGTCCGCGTGGTGATAAAAGTTACGCTCGTGAATTTTACATTCCACACCGTGTCCCCGATCTTGAGACCGCGACACGTTCATCCATATATTACGAATACGAGCGCGGCCGTCGCGGACGTTGCCGCCTCATTTTCCAAAATTCCCATACCGACGATTTTGGGTCGCGCGGAACCGGCAAATTTATGGCAACTGTAAAAATGGTATCTTTGTATCGATCATTGCCACATATAACAGTATATTATAACAAGAGTATATTTATATAACAAGTATTAATTTCAATGATTTCCACACACATGCTGTGGTATTATAAAAAAAATGAAAAATTTATGTTATGTTCAATTTTACTGTCTTTGCTTATGCTAAATTATAACAGATGTTAAGTTTATTAATTAGCATAAAATAGTATTATATAATCAGATAAAACAAGAATCGTTGGGACATTAAATCGTAATGAATGAATGTTGGCGAGAATAGAAAGTACCTAATTGCGAATCAATGAGATTTGTATATAATTATAATAAAATACCTGGAGAATTTAAGTATAATATATAAATTCTGCAAATTTTCAGAAATTTTATAATCATAATTTAGCATTTCTTCTTTACCTTAATATTGAACTTTTTAGAGTTGGGAAAATTAAAACACTATTTAATTATTAAGTAAATTATTAATATTAGTTAATAATTTATTTATAAATATTTTCTAGATTTATTTTACAACAAAAGATAGGAGTAGAAAAATCAAGAATATTTGATTGTAACATGCAATTTATTAAAAGAACAAAATTAAAGGGAATAACTTATCAGCAGAACGGTCGAAAAAAATTCAAGCTGTATCTTCTGCAAGACAGCAATTACTGTCTTCGACAATCCAATGTGGCATTAAACGGCGGCGTTTTATTAATCAGCCGACTGGTAGGTTTGCGTTCCTGGAGTGCGTTTCTCCTTTGTGGGACCAGCAGATCGAAATGCGTGCAGTCGCATCCGCGATTCCGCGCGGATTGTATATGTCGCGCGGAATTCCAGCTCGATAAATTCGGATTTTTGCACGGGGACGAATATAGTACCGACCATTCAATTGGTACAGCGCGGGTCGCGCAGGCTACTGTACGCGCGCGCGCTATTCGCAGGGGCTTACAAGAAGACTGGTCCATTCAAGAGTCAACCTCACTGAATTATATCTCGCCACGGATTCGCACGCAGGCTAGCCGTGTCGCGCGAGTTCACGCATGTCCGAGGATTCCGTAGTGCGGATGGTACGATATGGCATTGTATTATTTCCAGAATGCTAACAAGGGAAACGTTAAATCGCCAAATACATATTTAATGCTACTTCTCTTCGCGCGGATAAAATAAATGCGTGTGAATTGGATCAGAAAACGAAATGGTTTTTGTTTTTAAATATTTTATATTTTTAGGTAATTGCTTGAATTTATTTGTAAAAGTAAAATAAGTGCGAGTATCTAGTAAATTTTTAAAAATATTATGAAGTGTTTAAAAACAATTTGTTTCACCCGCCAATCCAATTCACCCGCATTCACCTTCTATATATATATATACACAATATTCTATTATAATAGCATTTTCTATTAACGACTACATGATCCGAGCATGCTGCGCTCGGTCCGATGTTATCATCAGCTTAACTATTATGTGCGGCGGCGCACTAATCGTTTGTTGAAAGTGACGGGCACTAGTGCCTGCTTTTTTCTTCCTCGCATCGCAGTTTTTTTTCACCGGGGGCATTACCGCGCCACCATTGGCGATGAGCCGCGAAGATCGCGCACGCATGCGACCGATTCTTCGTGCAGCGAAGGAGAAAATGACGAGTGGATAGAGAGGGAGCGTAAAAGGAGGGCGTTGGGAGGAGGGAGACAGAGTTGCCGGAGCGAGTGATGCGCGCTCCTCGCGCGGGAACGATTACCGATGACTTACGTATGCAGGCAATCTCGTGTTGTGTTTGCGCAATTATTGGAACACCTCGTGCGTTCGTAATAAATGGCGGAATATGCCCTGAAAGGTGTTAGTTCAAGATCACCCAGTGATACAAGAGACCGTTATGCTATCGCGCGGCAGCCTGGCGGGATTTCGTCATCGCGACGACAACGTCGGCGGCTCATCCGCGGCTACTTTTACAGGCAGGTTGATGTAAGCGCGCGCAGGACATTAACATTATCCTCAATCGAGGAAAGTCGCACCTACTCTATTATACACGTTCTTCCCTTACTCATTCTTCTCTTATAATGTAACAGCGGCTTGATTGTAGCAGCGTTTCAATTTCATGCGTTTACTCCTCGCACACGAGATTCCCGCGGATCTACGAAAGGTCGAAGATGTCCGCGTATCGCGATCGGGCTCGCGTCCGATATTCAGCTCGAGATTAAGCTTTGCGCAATTACGCGTGCCGTAACGCGCCTCGAAATTAAATTACGCGCTACGCGTTGTGAAATGTACAGCGTAGCTCATCGATCGTTCGGCTTATTGAACACCGGACCTTGATCTTAAGCGCGGTGATGAGTGTAATGTAAATTATTGTCCTTGCTCATCTTTTTCTTCTCGCTTCTGTCATTTTGTAGGTTGGAATTTTGAGGTAGAGATTCTTCGTCGAAAGCATATCAGAGTCTGTGTGAATTTACGATCTGTTAAAAAAATGCTGGCGACATTTATTTAAATATTGCAACAGAAAATACTAATAAAATTTCAGATAACATTTAAATATCCATTTAATAATTTCTACGATTTCTTAAGAATGTATCGCGAATATATACAAAAATATAAGTAAAACATTTCTGTGTCTCCGTTCTTCTTTCGGCGCTTCTCTGTTTCTCCCGCACGAGTTCTGTCGCTGACTACCGCCGTCTGGCACGGAGATTTCAATGCGCCGTGACGTGGGAGTAATTGCGACACGCATATACGCGCACATTTATACGCACACGGAGTCGTAACGCCGTCGCCGACCTTGCGCTCGTCTTCCTTGTAAGGCGCAATCGAGTGCTTTGTGCCTACGATCAATTACGAGAGATATCCACTTTTGTCGCTCTCGTTGCTTAGCGACGTGGCCCAATTAAGGTACGATTAATGCCGCCGCTCGTTCCGAGCCCCGGAATCTCTTTCGTGACTTTTTTGCCTCCTTCTCGTCCGTTCTCCCGATGTAGCTTTGTCAATTCCTTCCATCAGCTGTCTGCTTCATTATGGAATTTCATGGTCACGTCTTGATTGTAATAAATAGCAGTGTGAATTTGCTCGTGTTATTAAAAATGTCCGTGTCCCTCGTCTTTTTTTTATCTTCCGCTTGAATCTAACTCGAAACACCTAAGAAAGTAGACGAAATGAAGCAACTCCGTCTCATATTTAACGCTATGCGAATTATATAATATTATATAATTCGCAGCTCACGTTTAACGCGTGGACTGGGATCCTCATATTAGGCGAACGAAATTAAAAATCAGATGGTTACGTTCACGATTAAAATGTGCAAATAAAAACCGTAATCTCTCTTCGAATCGCAATGCATTCAAAGCATGAGGAAATCTTATTCGATGGCAAATTTTCGAGTTCAGTCGTGTTGGAAGAAAAGAGTTGACGCGCATCACGTATGTGCGAAGGAGGATCGCTCGCGGAGTGGTGTATCCCGGCCGAAGATGATCTTTCGAGTGAGAGGACGGTCCGTCCTTGTCTACTACCTCGGCGCGGATAGTGCGGCCACGACGCATACATCATGCCGGCCTGGTCGGTTCGCTCAAGATCAGGCGTTCTCGCGTGTGACCACACATGTGTAATTCCAATTAACATTGCAGCGGGCGTGCGCGTACGTAAAGGCTTGCATTACACGGCGCGCGCAGAGTTACACGCGGATTATTCCGCGCGCTAAGGTTAACGCGTACAGCGTCTGACTGACTGACTGACTGACTGACTTTTTTTTTTTCCTTTCCTCGACTCTTTCCACGCCATCTCCGTCTCTCCGCCCGCCGCCGTTCGCTCATCTTATTTGCGCCGCGATCGCGCGCGGATTTTACGCGGTGTCGACATCCAAAGTGGAATTTGCTACGATTTCGCGAAAGTGATTTGCGCAGTTATCCGCGTAATAACGCGCCGCGCGCGAAAACCTATCCGTTGATTAGATGAGAAATCGTACTGCCGGAACGAAAGGGTTTCCAGATAATTGCTGTATTTTCGTAAGTGCTGTAAGCGCGCTAAGTGTGATGAATGCTTGCACGAAATCCAATAACGTATTAATTTATCCGCGCAATGCGTTCCTCGATTCTATCGTTCTTATTTAGAGCGCTGTAATATATTTCGTAGAAAATTCGAGATGAATTTATTTTTTATTTTGTGCAAGTAAAATCAATATGGCGTATTAAGCAGTGCGCGATTCAGCACATTCCAACGAGAGAGTTGAATTAAGCAAATAACAGTGGAATGATCTCTAAAATGATTCTCTAAACGTAACGTATTTGCGATATGCCTTTTACGAGGCTCTCGATCGCACCAAACAAATCCACGCGATCAACGAGTACCGTCCTCTTACGCGCGCTATCTTTTGTCTTTTTTTCCACACGGAGAACATTTGCGTTCGCACGCGGACCACACACGACGAGACAAGTGCATCGTAAGTAGCCTCTATTTCGAGAGAAAATATTATCGTAACTCCGCGCGCGTCTGCACCCGCGGACGTATTATACCTGGCGCGCCTCCACCGCGCGCGCACGCTCGTATCGCCGGCTCGGAATAATATTTGGTCGTACGATCGTGCGCGGGCAAGTCGTAAAGATCGCGATACCGCGCGACCGTCCAGGTGCATAAACGACCCGCTGCACCACTTAAGACCGCTCTGTCCGGCGACAATCTTCTCTCCCCGTCGCGCCAGCTTCATTCGTTCGTCGTTTATCTCGTGAAATCGGCGCTCGGGCGCCTTCGAAAGCGCCTCGAAATCATTGTCGTCCGGGGAACGCGACAATTATCGGCATAATAGGAGCGTCGGCGACTATTGTGATTGCCGCGTAGAAAAATCGGCCGGTCCGAAGTGTGACTCGCGGGATCCTCCCACCTCTTTTCAAACGCTCGTCGCGCGTGGTCGATCTTCTACAAATGCGAAATTTATCTTCGATCTGGATCGAGGGACCGCGCGGCCATTGCGAGAAGGACGCTCCCGACGCCCCATTGTTAGTTCCAGTCCGGTCAGTGGGTCTATCATTGTCCGCGCTACTTCAGAATGGATGTTTTGGGTTTTCGTGAATGCGCAGAGTGACACCTTCGAGTGCTGCTCCTCGGACCCTCTACATATTTCTTCTCGATTCCCTTCCCTTCATCGAGCTCTTGTGTCCTCCTTTATCCTTTTCGTCCTTGCCTGCGCGCTCTCTCTCTTTCTCTCTCGTTCCTCGAATCGGCATTCTGTTTCTTTTTCTCAACTGGACCGTTTCACGAGTAGTCTAACGATCTAACGATCATTCATCGTTCGACCATGGAACGAGCTTATTTCGACTGGGTTCATATATTATCATATTTTCTCCTTCGCTTATTGGTGGCTTCTTTGAAAGCTTAGCGATGCGCTCTGATTTATTTGGATCTTTGATACAGATTTTTAAGATTTGTTTTGCGGCTATATAACACAATGCAGTCACTCCAGGTGCGAGAATTTGATTGAACGATTTTCGCGGAAAGCCGATAAACACATTCATAATATTTTAAAACATCATAAGATAAATTAATGTTAATATATTAAAATCAAAATAGTTTAATGTTGTTTTGTAATTTTTGAGAAATGCATGATTGTGGAATGCATATTTTACATTTGCTCATAATTTGCCGGGCACATTGTGTAAAATAATTAATATGTTTAAATTGAAAATAAGATAATGCAATTTTCACATACTTTAAATCTTAAATACTTTGTTTTTTATATATGTATTTTATACACACAAGAAATTTTTTACATAATTATGGAATTGTTCGATGAATTTCGATATGATTGCCAAGAAAATGGAGGCTGCTGCTAAGAATGCAAAAAGAATCACGGGAAACACATGTTCAACGTCTTTAAGGCCGCGTCAGTCACGCTCTGGTTACGTCATTGCACTAGCAATTACAGTACAGTAGATAATTGCGACTACATAAGTAGTATTGAGCGAAAACAGATGTTTTCCATAACGACGATAATATGCTACGTCCAGCAGGAATAAGTAACTCATGCATTCCGCGAAAACAGAACAATTTTTATCTATCTAGCCATGCAACTTCTTACGCACGAACAGGATTTGAAGTCAATTATCTGTCTTCCACAATTCTTCTATCGTTAATATTATTATTCCTTCTACATTTGATGATGTTAATATATTACTTCTTCAACTCTTTTATTTTAGAATATATTATGAGCATCTTATTTTTGTTTGTCTGAGACTTTTGCGCAATTAAAATTGAAAAAATGAAGGAGTTTGTATAATATATTTAATAATTTAAAACACAAAATAATAAAGTAATCTGAAAAATAGATACTTAATTGTTGAAATTAGTCATACTTTATCGCGAATAAATATTAACATTTAATTTTAATTACAATAAAAAGATACACTATTTTTTAACAATAAAATAAAATAATTTTTAACTGGTAAACGTACAATTTTCTTCGGGGATAAATTTTTGCTTAATATTTTTTAAGCAAAAAGGGCCGAACATCTGTCATAAAATTTTCCAAGATAGGGCGGGCTATTAGCCAACAAAGTAGCGACATTGGTCCTATCCTAAATCCTAAGAATCTCGTTATGCGTAACCGAGTATACGGAAGTGGCACAATGCGAGCACCCGGGAAGAAAGGGTACGATTCATCCCTTAATCTGACGGCGCACATAAATTTGCGGGAACAAGTCAGTTTTCGTCAATACAAATCCAGCCCGCGTCTAAAAGGGTTTTTGCCAGATGTTCAGCCGGGCTGGTGATGATTTCCTCCGCTCAAAGAGAAAGATTCGAGGATTATGAGTGCCCTTGAATCCATTAATAAGCAGGCAGAACAGACAGTTCACGATTTACAAACAATGGTAGTAAAAATAAAAAAAAAGTATACGACATATGTCGTTGTTATTAGTTCTTCCTGCCTTTTTTATTTTTTTGTAAAAAATACAGGGATGTCACGTAGACTAATCAATGCTATTAAGAGGTAGTTTACGGTTGGTCGGTGTTGCATGTCGAAGGGTCATGACAAATGGCCCCGGTAATTCCGTCACCGTAGAAAATAGCAACGGATTACAAGATCACGGCGTCACGGACGTATACCGCGATCACAGCAGCGCGACAATCGCATCGGGGTTGATGTCGGGTTTGCGTTCTCGCGGTTCTGGTGCGTGTGATGACCCCGGTGCACCGGCGATGAAACGGAGGTAATGTGCGCGCGGCGCGACCGAGTGCCCTTGAATTAAAATGTTAATACAAATGTACGATTTAAATTGCGAATGTCATAGCGTGCGCGCCGCGGTCGAGTCCGGGATGTGTATATGCTAAGCAGCGTCTTGTTTTGAATTTAGAACAGGCGCCATTTTGCCGGCGAACGGTTTGCTCTTTGCCCCCTTCCGTCAGGCAATTCGTGCCGAAGATCGTCGCGGCCAATAGGGATGCATTCAGGAAACCACGTACGGCACGGTAGTATAACTTGTAGGGTATACGCGTTCCTATTTTAGCGGCCCTGTACTACCATTCGTGACAGACGGCAAACTCATTAACCTCAGTCTCGTCTACGACCCTTTTACGTGCTCGATACCTCTTCTCTTTCGTGCTTCCTTATAGCATTCCTTCGTATTCTCCAACATTTTTCACGTAAATGTCTTTCAAAGTGTTACATCAGCAACAGGTATTGCATTGCACAAGCATAAAACAAATAAATAATTATAAAATGCACATCACGCAAAAGATAAAACGGATTAATATTCATATCGATTAATATTCATGTGAACGAGAGACAAAAGATTCTCTCTCGTTTTGATCTCTTAATATATTCATAATTATTTTAATCTTTATATACAAATGAGATAAAACAATAGTCATTTTTATATGCAGTACACTTTTACGTGCGTTACGCAGATTGTTTTCGCGTTAAAAATATTGTTGCATTCTCAACGTTCTTACTATTGCAAATAAAATAATCTTTTTAATATTTTATATATAATGAAAGCCTTATGAGGTAACAATAGAATACAGTGATGGAAATCCGAGTTTGAAGGTGTCAATAGGATACAATGGAAGTCAAATTTTTATCGAGCATTTAAAGGCGCCGATAGCTTTTAAAGAAATAGTTTAAATCCAATGTTTCCTGTTAAAAGGTTTCTTTTAAATATAAAAGATTACAAATGAAACAAGTGTTCTTTAGCTTAGAATCAAAGTAATGACAAGCTATATGGTTTTTAACTGTGAATATTTTGTTCGACTTTTCATATTCTTCAAAGGATAAGAAAGATAAATGATCTTTTGAAAGAGAAATCTTGAAGAAAAGATCTCGAAGGAGATGTTAATGATTATAATAGAACTTATTATATCTAAAATGTCAAAAATGTATGTCAGTGGCATTCATTTTTAGAAACACACCCAAGAGACATTCTTTTGTAAAGTACTACTTATTCAGAGTAAGTAAAGATCGGAGATTTTTCATCTCTATGAAAAGGGTAGGATTGGAAAAAAAGACAGAGAAAAGGAAAAGGGGACGATACCGTTTTGAGTCCCATGTGAGTTCGCTATGTTGCCATTCACTATGTTTCCATTGAAGCTTGCAAACCTTATTATTATTTCAGACCTTATTATTTCACAATACCTAAGTCAACAATTTCTTTTAAAACACGTCAATATAGTACTTTTTAAGAAACTTTGTTTTTTTATTTCGAAACCACAATCGCAGCATAGGTCCATCAGATCTTTCTTTCAATAAGCAATAACGAATAGTATTCGCAACAACAAAGAAGAATTGAATATTATTCTTTGTGTACAGCGGTTCAACTTCTGCAAGAAAATAATGTAGAAATTAACCTGGCATTATATTTTTGAATTGTATGAGATTAGATATTTATCTTTATTATTGAAAAAAGGAAAATGCAGAAATATATATATATATATATATATATATATATATATACAGATAATTAGTATATATTAATTAAACATAAAATTAAAAAACATGCACACAGCACACAGAATGGCGTACATTCTATAACATTTTTATATTTTTGCTGGAAAGTCTTTTTACTGGACATTTTTTGCTTACTGGAAAGAGAATTTGAAAGTTCTGAAAAATGCAGATTAAGCAAATTTGATTTTTTTTCAAATTGAAAAAAAATGTGACAAAAAGCAAGTTTTATTTATACGCGATTACACAGGATGCTCATATAAAAATGATTATTACGATTATATTCGTTAATAAAAATTGAAACGAATGTAACAATAATTGGAGAAACATTCTCATATCAGCGTAAAAGCTTTTACGATAATATTTATGCATGTACTTGTTTCCCGAATTACGTATGTGTAACTTTGTAAATGCGTAAAATATTGCTGATATCTATGGATCAGACATAAATTATAGAATATTAACGAGTTAAAACGACGCTTTCGGTGATTATTAAGGCTCTTGTATATCACTCTAATTATACGATCTTAATTTGCGCATATTGCGATCGAAGATCGAGAAATAATGATGTCGTAACGTAGATCGTGACCGTGTATGACGTCCGATCTTAATTATAGCTTGCAGTTTGATGGCGTTACGTAAGGATAATGAGGCGGGGATTGATTTCGTCCGGATGCCAGTCTCGATCGAAAGACGGCGCCGGTAATGGCAGAAAATTCCATTCGTCTGTTCTCGCGGAAACACGCAGCGAGTTCTGAGGAGGATAATCCTTCCAAGAAAAAGATTCCTCGGGATCTAGGGACGGTACGGGCGCGCGGGGCGCGTCTAATTGTTCCTCCGCACGCAACGCCGACTTTGCGCAGACCTCGCGCAATCAGCGAGAGTGCACACGACCGGAGCGAGTATGCACAGAATCCGCGGTTCGGTTTCAAAGCTGCGGGATGCGCCTCCTCGGTGACCCTTTTGCGTAAACGAAGAAATATTTATCTAATTGGCGCGTAACGTGGATTACGGGGATCCCCCGAAGCTTTATGGGGATATGAAGCGTGCGCGACGGCCGCAATGGCGGATACCGATAAGAAAAACTTTACGTATTGATGCAAAAGCGTTTGAATGCTCTCGTTCCGATACGATGACGTTGCCGCACAATCGCCATGTTGCACCGGGCCGATGAACCGCCGCCCGCGAAACCGCGCGGGGAATGCCAATTACGGTTGTTCCCCCTTGACCTGCGCGCAAAAAGCATACCTCGCGTGTTGTTTCGCGAAAATTTTAATACGTTTGCGTCGTGAGCGTCGGACCTTAAATCAGCCAAAGCTGCGGCGCGCTCGAGAGCGGAGAGGTCTAGCGGAAACGAATAAAGTTTGATAGTTATGAGATATGTATCTCGATACAGTGTTAATTTCAGGAGTATTGATGCGCGAATATTATAAGCGTGGCTTATCGAACGGAAATATCGAAATATTTGCAATGTTATATCGCGAACGTAATACGCGTGCTGGTAATTTTTGCGCGCAGTTGATATGCGAAGTGGAATTGTGGATCGTATCAGCTCAGATTGCATTACAAATTTTTATTTTGTTACAAAATAAAATATAGCGAAGTTTAATTTGAAGATTGTTATCATTTTACAGTATTTTATACTTTTATGAAATACAATTACAAAATATATTTTAAGTTTTGCATAAAATTAATAAAAAGTTATATTGAAAAACGATTAAAATAGTATTGCAAAATACTAACGTAGATAGTTTTTTTGCAGTATTTTTGGTATTCTTATCAAATTCGTATTTCATAAATTATTTGTTTTATCAATTACACAAATAAACGCGTTAAGACTTTCTTAATAAAATAATAGATTCTAAGCTCTTGTTTATTATTAGCGATCGCAACGTTCAGCAAACATATTGTACCGACCGGAACTGTGAATCCAGCCAATTACGCGTTTCTCTCTTCTCTGGGCGCGCCACGCTGCCGTGTACCGTCCGTTTTCGACGCGAGGCATCGACTTCCGCATCGATGGAAACGTAGTCATATCGATGTGCGGCCGGCAGGTACAGCCGGTGCCCCGTGTGTGGAGTCTTGTTCGCGATCAATAGATCGCTGTACCGGCGGATCGGCGATCTGGCGGGATCTAGCAGCGGGAGATCGTGTAGCGATCGTTCGTTCCGCGATCGCGCACAATACGAATCGTACGTTCCGGGGTCGTACCGGGGGCGACCGTCTACGTACACTCCACACGTTGGATCCGTGAGAAGTACCCGCTCGTGGACCGGTACACCGGTCTTGCGCCGCTGTAAAAGATACTTTCCACGTGTACGGACCGTTCGGTGTCCGGCGCTATCAAAAATCAAGCCGTGTCAGCCGTAATTCGCATTATCCGACGTGTCTTTTTTGCGAATCGAAAAATGGAAATTTTTATACTCATACTTATTATATTAAGAAACTTTTAATTAGTATTGTATTTATAATTGTACATAGTAATTAGGATTGATATTAAAGACAAATTTATGATGGAAATATAATTAACGGAATTGAGAAATGGTTGTTAAATGTGAATTTATGAAAATGGATGAATGTTTAACTCATCATAACATAATTTCATAAATATCTTAGCAATTTCCGAGAGTCAAGATATACGCTCGATGTTTTGCCCCCGATCAAATATGTTTCGTTTACGTGATTAGATTAGGCGTGTTGTATTTTACGCGCATTCTATGTGAGATTCGTATTATTTATATCCATCTTCGTTGCCTTCCTCTGGAAGAAACGTGCGGAGCATTCGTCGCTCGCGAAAAGCATGCGGTGTAAAGTATCTCGCCGCAGACATTATATTACGCCAAGCATATCTGATGCCGCGCATATACGGGGTGTCTGACAACTCGCGCTTCACAAGCCTCTTCCCGCATGATATCTCGAGTAATTTAAGCTATGTACAATCTCATACCTTTTAAGTTTTACGACTCACTTTTCCGTAACGAAATTACACTTTTTGCGCGAATCGTACTTTTCAATTCTAAAGGTTGTCACGCACATGTGTATCTTGGCTTATAAATCGAGGGACTATAAATCGAAGGGAATTCAATACCGCTTCTCGATTTTTATCTTCATTACACTGTTTGTAACGGCAAATCAAATCGCGCTCTCGTAGGCCGGCGTGCAGTCAGACACCTTGTATACCTGCATCCACCGCGCTCATGTTGCGTCTGACGAGTACGAAATAATGGAAAGATCGGACGCGGCAGCTGCCGCCAGTGTGTGGCGTATCAAAGGATTTGCTGATTCAGACCCGTGGAACGAAAGGAAGTCTCGTTTCTTGACGAAGAATCGAAACATCGATCGATCATCGAGGGCGTAACGTCTTGAGCCGCGTGTATCTGGCGCAGAAAGCGGTTTTCAGAGACCGACAGTGAGACTTATACCGGGGATTTATTTTGTGCAGCGTTGTTGCGTGAGAGCAAGCGACGAGACTTTCCCATAAAATGCATCTTTAGATCTGTAACAGTTCCGAACGAACGAACGATCTGTTAATCCGATGACACGTTGTACGGATAACTCAGTCTTCTGAGAAATTCGATTGTCTCTTATCATATTTTTATCTTATTCTTCGTCAAATATCTCATCTCTCAGAGTAAAGAAAGCAGATTGCTTTACAATACGCTGCTCACATTTCGAACATATGTAACGGAAGTTTTTATTCGATCTATCCCGCACGAGACGATTAATCACAATAGAACTTGACATCGACGATTATTCGTTGAACACGATTTTCTATAGTGCGAAAAAAAAAAATACGCAAACGATGATCAGCGCCCGCCGCAGATTGTGATCGCGATGGCTATCTCGCAGTCTCATTTTTCACAAAATCAGTTTTTCCTCGATTGCGGATAGAAATCTGTTTTCTGGCGTGTTTCGAATGCGCTTGTTTCGCTCAATGCAAGCTGCAGGACATCCCGCGCCGAGGAACGCGTTTCGCAACACGATTTATCAGTTGTTTAGTTATTTCGGTCGGTTTCGATCAGAAGAGCGAGTATCTACGATACCGTATGGTGTCGATCGCTATCTTAATTTCGTATTGTGATCGGTCAAATGGGCCCGCTGTACGGTGCGTTGTGGGGTCTTGATACAACATAGGCGTGTATACCTACGAATGTTTGGCCTCTGTACTCTTTGTACATTTCGGATTACAAAGGGAGCCTCTTGTAGGAGGACATAATGCTGACAGGCCTCGGCGTTCACGAAACGTCGTGTGAAACCATGTGTACATATCACACCGCGTCGAAGATCGAGTAATCAGTAACGTTTCCATACAAAACGCTTTCGAAGATTGTGCGGTCCAATCGACGCGACTTTTCTTAGCATTTCTTAGCATTTCGTTGTCAGAGACGTGAGCGTATTCAAAAGTCTTCAATGATGTATATTAGGAATTTAATGCAATGTGGATTAACGGCTGATTGCAATGTTATTAAAGCAAAGTAAATAAAATACAAATTGTTGATTCTATTGTCGATTTCTACGTATTTGAAGCATGTGGAGATTCCAAATCTTGCTAAATCACTTTTAATAATTGAGGTAATTTTATTTCACCTCATATAAAGTTTTTAGTATAAAATACTTTTAGTTGCGTAAAAAAGTATGTATCATTTTAATTTATTTATGACTGTACGAACAGTTTATATCGCGTCTTGTCGCGGTACCTTCGCGCCACGCTGTTAAAGTCGCTCGTTAAACTCACGAAAATGGAAGGAGAGCACGGTAGGCCTATAAAGCCGATAATTTACGCATTTGAAAATATCTCGACCGAGATCCGCGGCTGCTCCTCTACCGGCCCGAAAATTCCCGAGATGACAGCGCAGGTAGAGGCGAAGTGTTCGGTGTTTGTGTGTGTGTGTGTGCGCGCGCGGCATGGGTCGCGCCGTGTCCACCGCTTCAGATGCGTCACGATTAAGGCCGTGGGCGGGTCTCGCGATCAGATTAATGACGTCATAAACCCAATAAAATATCACTGTGGACGGCAACAATGCGGGCGAATCCCCCCGGGGAATCGGGAGCGATGCGAGCGTGGGTATCCCTTCGCCGTTCTACTCTTATTTCTTCGCCCGCTGTCCCGGTGTCTATCTCTGCTCTCCGGCATCCCCCACTTTATGTGACCTCTTTTTTTTTTCGGCTGATGGATGATGCAAATAACTGCGTCTCGTCCTGACGCAACCCATCGAAACGGTCACGGAACACTTTTCTCAGCAGGTGATCGAGTGCTTCGGTGGCAAGTTTCACGAGGGAGGCTGCGTGGATGAGAATCAGGGTGAAAGGTGGAGAGAAAAGTGCTACGTCGACGTAGAAAATCCCGATTGCGGCGATGATAGTCTCTATGCTGTTATTTTTTTTTTGTGTTGTTGTTGTTAGGCGACGAATTGAGGCGTAGACCAATATAAACGAAAGTCAGTTGTTGAAAGTATCCCCGACTCTGCGACGACCTTCCTCCTCATTTCTCTACCGGCATTCCACCTTCTTTTTTTTTCCTGTATATTTAGAACGTTTTTTTTTCTTGAAGCTCTTTTAGAATCTTTTTAGAGCAGTGTCGTCGAGCAGGAACGTCTCGGAATTTCACGGGTCGCGTTTAAAGCCGCTGCGACGGGTCGGGGCTTCGTATAAATATTATCGCGTTGATATTTATCGCGGTCCGCTCGGCAGTGTGTTTTCTGAATTAAGAAGTGCGCATTGAAACCCCGATTTTATAGGTAGCAACGTTGCTTTGAAGGGGAACTAAGCAAGAACTGTAACAAGACATAAATTATATTCCCTACGTATACAGCAATTTATACAAATAACAGTTGGTTATTAGATGAATAATGTAATCGAATTCAATAATGAAGGGGGAAGTAATCACGCGTTTAAGCAACGATATATCCACGATGAGCAGTGAGTTCATCTGTTCATCTGTTCAGTCTGTTCATCAACCGAGTCGAGCGCACGGCCGAATGCGTTATTCAGCGACATTTAAATGATGTTTTATGCAATTCCGGAGATACACACTTGCGGGAATCGAATGGAAAGACGTAGAACAAGTTCTAACTTGCGAAAGTGATCGTATGATCTTTATCCCCTCGTATCGCCGGTACACCGTATCGGATTCCTTGATCGGGCCGCGAATGCGATATTTAATCGCATCGACGTTTATCGCACGAGCGAGCAAACGAAGCGATCGGCCAGCGAGAGAGTGATGGTCGACCGACATTCGACATGTATCGCGGTGTAGCCTGCGGGGCGAGGGCGGGGGGGGGGGGGACAACCTTCTAGCTCCTCCGGATACACCGACAAATTCGTGTCCCATGGCGAAGGGGGCGGATCTGTCACATCCGCGGAGAGCAATCAGAACCTGCAGCCTCGCTATGTATCGGGCCGTTCCGCTCCGTGTAAGAGGCACGACGGTTACGACAAGCCGGGGTCGCGAAAGGTCGGATATCGATACCTCGAATCGACGGACGATGTCTCTCGTCGTGCTCATCAAGAAGCGACAGGATGGTCCGCGGGTTGCTGTGTCATTCGAGCCGGAACGCAGGATGCGTGTCCGACGCTCGTGGATCGGCCGCATCTTTGTTTCTAGATCTCGCGTTGCATAAATATTCCCGGATACGTTTGTGTTGTCTTGATTAAAGATCCTGGTCTTGAAAATAAAAAAATATCATTGTTCTGCGATTATGGACTACATTGCAAAAATTAATAAAAAATATAGATTTATATCTGTATAAAATAAAAACAAAACTCTCTGTGCAGTACTCGTTACACATCTTGCATATAACGACAAGCGAGATTAGATTGGCTGGAACAGTCACGAGAAACTAAAAACAGTCTTATTACAATTGCTTTAACTATGCCAACAAAACGTGCCAGCAAAGTAATTTATTTACAATCATAAAAAGATAAAAAATGACTTTTAGTTTAATGTTGTCACTGGTTTAGCAAGGATTTCGTTAAAAAGTATCTCATAAAATATAGTATTGTTCTTTTCATGACAATGTGATTCTTTTTGGGTGGTCCGTTATTTAGGTCTTTGATTTTTGTAACAAGTAAAAGAAATACATTTTATACATAATAGAATTTTGTAAAAGAGTTATTAAAGTGACTTAAATGATAACAATAGAAGAAGAAAGAGTGGTAACTATCGTAAAGTTATCCAAAGTGTAACGATTAGTGTAACGACGGTTTTGACCGTAGCAAATGCATTCGTTTTTGTATATAGCAATAAATTGCAATACTTTTTTATGTAATGTGAGAGCCCTGATTTTTATACCAATTATACTAGAACAGAACATAAGGTTGTACAATAGGATTGCACAAGAAGTATACTGCATAGGGTTGAGCAAGGTTGTACTGCATAGGATTATATAAGATTATATATTGTAATAGAAATCGTTCCTTATTTATAGAGATTTCGTACTATACCACCGGATTCAATCTGTGACGGATGCAATTTGCTGCGGTCAAGAAAGCCAGGACAAAAAGAGTAAAAAAGGAGCACTGAAAAAATTGAACGAAAGAGTAAATTCATGGCTTTCTTTTATTGTTCTTGTAATAACGTCCTAGATATTTACCTTTTTCCAAATTTATGTAAGTTTAACAATTTCCTGGTGACAAAAGTATTTTATGATCGAACCCTAATTTGAAAACATCGTTATTTGCATTTTCAAGTTGTTCGAAAGTTCATAGGAATTTTTAGGAAAATTTGAAGACAATATTGTTCTACTTATATATATAGTCAATAAGTTTTTTATGACTTCCTGCTATCTTTTAGACAGTTTTATAATTTTAGACAGTTTTATAATTTCTTCCCTAAAACTTTCTACTTTTCTACAAGAAAATTGTTATTTTCGTTTCTCTGCTTTTTTATTTTTTTGTTTTTTAACGGTAATAACTTTTGAAACGTTTTTAGTTTATAAATAAATCTTTTTCTGAAAAAAGTGTTCACTCAAAAAAATATTTCGCTGATGTAGTTAGATTTCTAGATATCGCAACAAGAATGTATCGCTATTTTTCGTATCTGTGAAAACATTGTTTGTCACATATAGAATTTATAGCAGTAATGTTCTAGCAATAGCTTCTGAAAAATTTAGGTACCATTGCTAAATGTTATTCATTGCATGATCTAACACGTGATTGATCTTATATAGATAAGCGCTTTAGAGAAACTTTCTTTTTAAAGTTCACAAACAATACAGATATATATTCTGTTTCTGTCATCTAAACTGATTAAGTAATTACATATGCAATATCACAACAGTTGCTAATCATTTATCTGTTTTAGTTAATTTTTTACACCTAGAAAATTTTAGCTATTATTGCAAGATCATTTTTTTGAGTGTTATAAAATGATTTTGTTTTTACATTTTTCTAGCAGAAAAGATTTTTAATAGTGCGTTATCTTCCTTCAGCAGTTAATAGTTTATAATGGTGTCCACTTATTCTTCTCTTTCTTTTTTAACGAAGAAAATTTACAGTTTTCTTTTGTACAATTGTTTTTAGAAACAAAAATATTATTTTTATGTATTTTTGATTTTTTGAATGCCGATTTCTGTTGAATGGTATCGAGTATCATAAATAATAGCCTATTGTCATTGCAAGAATCATTCCGAACGTAAAAAATACATATTCGCGTTTAATAAATGGCCGGATTGAAGAAGTAGACTCTCGCACAGACGTCGCATCGCATTGCGCACGCAAATTCGCTCTCATCACGACAGAAAGAGGTCCTTGAAACGGGGCTAAAGTGGAGCGAGCAATCTTCGTGGTAGTCCTCGGGACGTATCGTTGCGTGAAACCGACATCATCATACCACAACGAGGGCCTAACGACGGGCATTCACGGTGCGCGCCCGTTTGCCCACGTGACATGCAAAAATCACCCTCACAGCAGGCTGAGATACGAAAAGGTCTCTGCCTGAGGATGACTCGGTCCGTGATTGGCTCCGAGGGTAGCGGTGTGCAGGGAGAGGGAAGACGAACATCCCTTTCTCCCTTCTTCAGACCTCGTTCTCCGCTCCCTTTCTTCGAGAGCAGGGAAGTCCACGGTGGGCTAATTCAACCAACAAAACTGACATTTACGCGCGTTTTGCATAAACGCCAAGTCACGATTCTTTCCTCTCTCCCCCTCTCGTTCTTTATTCAGTTTCACTGTCTCTTTCTGGTTCATGCCGGAGCCTTGACGAAAGGGGAGCGTGATCATCAACGAGATTAGAGTTTCTTTCGAACTTACCCGAAAGAAGAATGCGTGTGCATTACATTATCATTTTTTTTTTTTTTTAATTATAAAGTAGTTTCTACTTGATGTGCTGTTTCCGCTTAATAACTCAACAAAACGCTGATTGAGGACTAATCCCTTTCACGTGGTAACAATGAATGGGACTTTTAGTTAAAATGAAATAAAATAAAATTCACAATTTCACCCTCGCATTGGCAAAGGCTCGCAATGACAAAAGACAACATAATAGTCGCAGAGCATATTCGTTGCTTCGCTCTATGTTATTTCTGCTACTATGTAACAGCAACCCCGTCGAAAAGAAATGCAGTCGGACGGATCGCATGCAGAAACAGGAGTATGCAGAAGAACCGAAGCACCGAGAGTGGATATCCCCCTGTTCCGTCTCGCTTTACCGTTGGCAATCGCTCATTCGGGATCACGGTATATCACGCTTCATATAGAAAGGCCCCGGGACCGATGAATTATTGACCGGACAGCGCCGTCCCGGGCCGCAGTCCGCCTCGCAGAAGCGATCGACCATACCAATTCCGTTCGCGGCAATGATGAATCCAATCATAATTTAGTTACATCTTATTAGACTCCTACCGCGCCGGCTCGCCGTGAGACCGCCAGGTATATAACCTTCTTAATCCACGAAATGCATCTCGCTGCTACCCCTTCGCCCGACCGACCGACCGACCGACCGCCTGCCTACCTTCACTCCCTCCCTCAATAACGCACGAACGGCGGCAACGGCAGCGGCGGCCGTATTCTTCCAACGCTCGCAACTCCCAGAGAGACGGTTGGTATTCGTAACTACGAGCTCCGATCGCTTTTTGTCTCTCGACTTCATCGAGCACAGTCCATTATGGTCGAAATTTGTATGACCGCGGCCGCGTCGCACGGAGGAGAACGGCCGGACCACCCGCTGTTTGTCCGCGGAAAATGTCAAGTCTTCGTGGGCGACTCGCTTTGTTCCTCCCATACAGATCTAATTGGACGCCCCGATTGGAGTTGTTCGGAACGATGTTTATTGAGTCCCCGTCGTGGATGTGATCGCGGTGATTTAGTTCGCTCGCTAATCAGATGCCGATGCCCTTTCACGGGGAGACGGTGCGTTTCAGAGTGCAATGCTGCGGCTGAGATGTTGCGATTGTTTTCTAAATCGGTCGGTAATTTTCCGTTTTATTTTTCAACGCTCCGCTTGAATTGTCTGCCCGATCACGTGAAATAGATATTATATATATTTATCCAACCATGCACATGCTAAATTATATTAAACGATACGCTTGGCCGGTAGAAAGTACCAGTTGTGATAATTTATACTAATGTAGTTGCAAAAGGTGCCGCGAGCAAAAACCAAATTCTCCGGAGTTCTAAATACTTGGGGTATTCGATTTCTAATAATTCGCCTCAGTTATTTGTGGGAGCAAGTATACATATTTATCACGAAGCAGAGAAAGGCGCCCGCTGTTATGTGACATTACAAGCCGCTTATAAATCACGGTATGACTTATGATACCGTGTGGAAAGTTGCATGCAATTATGCAACATTCTCAATTACGTGTTACCGTGCATCGCCGGGGAAATTAAACAAAATATTCGCGTAGCAATCGCCGCCGACTCCGAAGCGCCCGATGCGATCATAATTACCGTGTAGGTCAGAGTCTGGGTCTATATACCTACCCGTACCTGTCGCTGCATCCACACAACTCAGTTTCCCTGCGAGCCCGACCCGACCCGACCTGTAACATTCTAATTTGCGAGGATTTCGAAAACGGGCTGCGGCGAGGATTAAACGAGGCACCGACGCGGCCGCATGACGAAAAATGCTCCCGCGTCTTTAAGCGCCGATAAACGCGGCGGGCGCTAATCTCCATTTTAACTGCGCGGTTACGTGCCCCGTCCGGCGGGTTTTCTTCCCGGTAACGCACACGGCAACAATCCGCGCACCGAACTGACTCACGGATTTTATGGGCCGCGACCCCACATTTCGCGGTTCTCACGCTGATCCGTAGGAATGCTAAAAAGCCGTTCCTCATTAAACGAACTGGAACGGAATTCCGGAACGGTACTGCGAATGCTGAACCCCAAACGAGTATTAGAGCCAGCAGCGAGTGCGGATTGCATATCGCGTGCTCGCCTCGCCGCCGTGCCTTTCTTTTCGCGTGTTTTCGCGAGAAGTACGAATACTCGATATTTCGACGATGAGCCGTCATTAAAGTGTCTCGGTTACCGCGACTCGTTTTTTTCTCTTCACTCGATCCTTTTAGCATCGTCGCGTAATTTATCGCACTCAAAACCGCAAGCCGCTTACTTCCGCAATTGTGAGCTTGCTTCCGCGGGAGAATTGTGAACGGGCAAGAAATTCACACCTCAGGAAGCTTTCGAGGAAGCGATGTCCAAAACAATAGCGACCAACGATCTATGCACAGGCACGTTCCGCTAATCAGCCGTGACTAACGATCTGAAGACCATCTCGAAGTCGCGGGGAAAGTTTTGACGTGGTTCATCGCTCGCCGATATTTCCTTCCAGCCGTGTAAATTCGCACGCAACATTATTATGCAAGAACGTGGCATGATGTTAATATCTGTAGATTTGTAGATAATAACCAATAATTTCGTGTGTAACAAATTCTTTTCGTATATATAATCCAAACGTTCTGCAATATTCACAAACCTAAAGTAATTATCCGAAATACGATGTTTGCATAAATATAAAAATCTTTGTTAATATATCAAAAAATCTTTGATTAAAAAATTATGCAATAAATGGTGGGCTTTATATAATACATAAATACCTTGAGAAAATATATAAATACCTTTTTTATTTAATAAAAATTTTAAATTTTATTTGTTTTATATAAAATCATGTTTTATATTCTAATTATATTAGTGATTAATTGCTTCTTGTTATTACTTTATATTGCGCGTTAATAATATTTTATTTTTTAACATACATCTATTCTTTCTATTCTTATATTTTATTTGGCTTAACACGTGTCGGTCAATGGACTTATTGTTCATTTGAAAGGTGCGATTAGGAAGCGCGGTACCTTGAGTATAACGAGCCGGCGCCGCTTCGAAGTGACATTCACGTAAACACGCCCCGGCGGTTGTTCGATTTGTTCGCGAAAAGAATGTGAATGGTTGGCGATTAAACGTTTCATTGTAAGCCATTAAAGGCGCGCCGTGTCGACGCGGATTGTGGCGCGACGCGTGACGTTTCTTGTGTTTCGACGTCCCGGTTATGCGCGCACGCGAGCACGCACTATGTACGCAGGTGCGTTAGGGAGAAGCGGACAGAATCGTAAACGAGCGTGCGGCGACCAACGGTCGACGCGGCGACCGTTAAATCGCGGACAGGTAAAATCGCGCGGAGATGGATAGATAAACATTTATTGGGGATGCCGGAGCCTCTTAAGCGCTTCATAATTATTAAGATAATGTTGAGATAAGACGTACAACGTCGTCGGATACGACGACGAAGGAATGGTAGGAAAGTAGGAAGTTTTACGCAACATTTGTCGAAGGAGATATTTTCAGCATGATTTTCTCAAATTCGCATCAAGTCTTGACAAGACACTGGAAATGTTTCAAGATCTTTACTAGATTTATCATCTTTACACGTGAAATTAATACAATAAAATATACAGATAACATTAAATAATGTAGATACAACAATTTTTCAACATTTAAATCAGAATTACAATAACACCGTTTACTGTTTTCGACATTCGACCTCTTGCCGCTGGAAAGGAAAATGCAGCAACGACCGCATAGGCAACGACGTACTGTAATTTCGCAAATGTTCATTAAATCGTTTGCGAGTGCCAATTCGCGCGCACCGATTCCTGGTAATAATAAGTTTATCCGAATCCTCCTCGCATACCAGCATCTCGACTAACAAGCAACACCTGTATTACCGAAGCGACCGCGTTTCAGTTAAGTGCCGCGTCGTGCTCGCGACGTCGGCGGGGAGGAGCAACCCGCTCCAATTCTTCGACCCCTGACCCGGCCTTGCCGTTGATTTATGGTTTCAGCAATTCCTCGCCGATAGCGGCACGATAGAGGAGAAAAGATCCGCGGCGGCGGTCCCTCTACCTCTGCCGCGGGAATCCGGGGAGGAAACGATGTCGAAACGACTCCGGGCCGCTCCAGAATCGTGGTAGTCGTGCATCCGATAATGAGGCTCGCACGGCATTTTCGATCCCGTGCCGCAAATAATCCCTTTTCCACATGGGAGGCTCTCATTATCGTGTGGAGGCAAAAGAGATGAAAGGAACGGCGGAAGAAAGGGGGAGGTACGGGAGGATAAATGAGAGGAGGACGACGAGGAAAGGGTGCAGACCGAGGGGGACAGTTTCTCGGGCGGGGGAGAGGGACGATCGGCGATGCCGTTTTATTTTTTTCAGAAGCTGATTGAGACCGCTCGAGATCATTTACCGGTCGACCTGCTCCGAGGCCGGACTAATCAGATCAATCAGAGGGAATGATCGCGAAATGAGTTCGGGATCATTATCCTCTCGGGATCTCGCGGAGGGATTCCGCTCCTTGATGGGTCGGTCCACCGCGGGTCCCCGCGACCGCAAATCGAATCGCGGAATCGATTTCAGGCTGTGCAGGCCATCGGCGCGCGGCCCTTAAATACATACACGCTGTAATTCACTTAGATATCGGCGGCGGCGGCGGCGGCGGCGGCGGCGGCGTTTCCGCAGGAGGGAGGTAGGATCAATATATATGCCGGATCGATAATAATTCCATATCGGGCCGTATGTATGTATAACGTTGTATTTCGCGTAATTAAAAGATTCCTTCCGCGAGCACGATGTTACTTACTTGTTTTCCGCTTTAATGCCAACGAGCTCTTTCGTGCACTGGCGAACGTTCGATGAAGGTGCGCCTTTTATAGAGCCTTGAAATGGGTTGGATCGTAATGCGGACTGATAGTCTGTGAGCTCATCAAGTACGTGCTCCGATAGCTAAACGTACGGACCTTGTAATTAGAGTTGTTTGTGTATGCGTAGATTTGCAAGTGGATATATCGCTCGGAACTAATATCAAGCGTATAATGATGGATAAAAATTAATGAAAATGTATGAAGAATTTTGTTTGAAAAAATTGCATTAACTTTTAACTTAAACAAATACCGATATCATTACTGTTCGATTTACTTAAAAGAGAACAGAGTGGAAAATGTATTTTGCACAAAAATATGCATAATTGTGATCTCTATAGAACAAAAATTAATTTTATGACAAAATTTATATTAATTATATTGACTGTAATCTTCATTTATACAGAACAAATTTACTTTCGGTTTACCGGTTATCCGTAATCATTTTCAACGTATCGTGGACGAACGTTCAGACAAACGTCGCCGATCCGTTCAATTACGTCCATCTGTCAAGGCATTTTCTGCTTCCGTGACGTTGCCGCTTGCCCACCTATTATCGGAATCGCGTGATTTCACGCGCCCGCCCCTGACACTTCAGCGTGTCTCGCCTCGTGACGAAGACACGAGCACGCCTACAAGCCGCTCTGTTCTATCCTGTCAAATCATTCGCTCATTACCAGTAACGGCCTCGGTAATGATCCAAAAACTCCTGCTATAATGTCTTTTTTAACGGACTTTCTACCGGTTGCACGCAGTTCATGTATTATCCGCTGTTAATTGACAATTATTGAACTTAAGTAAATTTCTATTGTGTTAATAAGAAATTATAAAAATTAGTTAAACTAGTTTAGAATTATTAAAAATAGTAGTTTGTTAAATAACGTGGAATAACTAAAAATATTATTCGAGAATAAGCAAAGTAAAATCAAAATTCTCTTTCGTTTTATTTTGCCGAAATCTTCAATCAGTTTGTATATCGATTTACAGATTCCAGAAAAGCAATACATATCAAGTAAAGTGTTTACACTTTTTCTGGTTTGCTATTGTCAGCTCTCTAAGCGAAGGCTCACTACGGCCGTTTCGTCTTCACTTACAATACGAACGCGAATCTGTCCTCTCGATTTATCAGAATTCAATAAAACTCGTATTTTCTTTTTGAGTTAAAAAAAATTTCTTAATTTATACTCAGGCGCGCGCTAGTCATTCCTGATCCCTTTATTTTACTGCCGGTAAATCGTTTAATTGAGCACACATGATTAGTCGCGATAAACGGTCTAATTATTTTGTTTTCAACATCGCGTGTACAAATACAGTATATAAAAAAATTATATTCTTGAAATTAAATTCACTTTTTTACTATAGGAGGTATTAATTGTGTGCAATTTTAATAAATTGCAAAAAATATCTAAGCTTATAATTTGTAAAACCTATAAAACAACATATTCTATTAGTTGCATTTAATGAAGAGTTGCTTGTGGAAATTACTATGGTTAGTAATTTGGCCATCCATTTGCTTTGAGACGTGCTATACAAGCACTGAAACTCATCACTCGCGATCAATCATCGCATAGTCCGAAACAATTAGTCGGCGCGTTAGGTAAATCAGTACTGCGGGCGCCAACTGTACTCCAGTCTCTCGTCATGAAAATTACTTTCTTCAGCTCATCAGAATTTAAGATCGTATCCGGAATTTTCTCATATAAGACTCGGATGAATAATTTCTTATTAGCTCTCGATATAAATATTTATTTCGACGAAAGAAATATATAATCAGATTTATCTATATAATACAAGAAATCTCATTATAAAAAATATAATTTGAATTAAAATTTTGAATTTTCGATAAACACTGCTTCTTGTTCTTTGTTTAATATGCTTTCTTTGTGAAGCAAGATCTCAATCCATTTTATGCGTATAATCTACGAACCATCAATTTTGTTCCGAGCTAAGAGTAGTATCTGGTATAAGCCAGAGGCTGAAAAAGGAAATGCTACAGTGATTATTTGTATAGAAACGTCTGCTGGGAAGCAGACGCAGCTGGTAGAATCGGCCGAAAATTTTACATTAGGAACGAATATTTAGACCTGACGATTTATCTTGAAAGAACCGAAATTAGAGACAAACTCCAGGCTCCAAATTCCGAACAGAACCTGAAATTATATGAAACCAAGTGGCGACGAAAACCTTTTGTTACCATGAAAACTGTTATACAGAATCGGTCATTTAAAATAATGCCTAACAACAATACATTTTTCAGCATTCCTATTTTCTTATTTTAGGAACCAATGTTTTCTATTTATCCCAAGATCAGGTTCCGAGCGTTGACAGTTAATTTTTCTTATTTAATAATGTGACAAAAATCTTTATCCTGTTTCTCTTTTTCTTCGCACTATCCTTAGTGGGTTTTATTAGTGGAAAGAAAAATGTAGAGAGAGAAAAGCAATTCTCTGCAAAAATACAACTGAGGAAATATAAGCACAAAAAATTTTTATTATACAGAAATATCCTTCTGCATTTTAGTGGAATACTCAAATATACTTCAATATTTTAATAGGTGCCATAATGAAGTGGAGTGATCGCGCTTCGATTTTCACATCATCGAACATCGATTTTCTGATTGG
Source organism: Linepithema humile (assembly GCF_040581485.1). Lineage (NCBI taxonomy): Eukaryota > Metazoa > Arthropoda > Insecta > Hymenoptera > Formicidae > Linepithema > Linepithema humile. Next base: position 4,983,949 of record NC_090130.1, on the reverse strand, counting down.
GTCTTGGCTCAAAATAACAAAGAAATTCATAAATGATAATCCTGATGTTATTTTCACAAGAGCTGATAAGGGAAACGTCACGGTTGCTTTAAACAAAAAGGATTATATTAAAAAAATGGAAGATATTCTTTCAGACACAGATACTTATCACATAGTTGAGAGGGACCCAACCAGAAAATTAACCGAAAACGTGCGGACTCTACTTTTAAGATGGAAGGGAAGGGGCTATATCGATAAGCACACATATTTTTATTTATTAAAAACTGACGGGATTTTACCGAGAGCTTATGGTCTACCAAAGATACACAAAACTGGTTTTCCACTGAGACTAATAGTTTCTTCTATTAACAGCCCTATTTACAATTTAGCTAAATGCATACATGAATTATTGTACAATAGTTTAAAAAAACCAAACAGTTATATAAAAAACAGTTTTAGCTTAGTCAAAAAACTCAATGGAAAACATATCAATCCTGATACTTGCATTGCTTCACTAGATGTTGTTTCTTTGTTCACCAATGTACCGATTGAAAATACGGCCGATAGCATAAAAAAACGGTGGAGTCAGATAAAGGGGCATACTTCCATACCACTCAATGAACTGGTTATGGGTATCTCTCTCATTCTAAATTCCACGTTTTTTAATTTCAATAAAAAAATGTACAAACAAGTTTTTGTGGTACACCAATAGGCTCTCCATTATCCCCCATCATAGCGGATATTATTCTGCAAGACTTAGAATGTTTAGCCATAGAACGTTTACCGTGCACTCCGTCTTTTTATTACAGATATGTTGACGACATCCTCATTGCAGTCCCTAACAACCTTATAAATAAAACCTTTTCCATTTTCAATTCTATACATCCAAGATTACAATTTACACTGGAAGTTAGTAATAAAAATCAGATTAATTTTCTCAACGTTTTAATTATTAATGACAACTCAAACATTATTTTTGACATTTTCCATAAATCTACATACTCGGGGAAATATTTAAACTTTCATTCACACCACCCTTTAACACACAAAAAAGGCGTTATTATTGGCATGGTTGATAGGGTACTAATGTTATCCCATCCACAATTTCAACAAAAGAATTTAGAAGACATAATAACTATCTTATTAAACAACAGTTATCCTTTAGATTTTATTTTTTTAACTATTAAAAATAGAATAAAATTTCATATACACAAAAATTTTAACAAAAAAGACAATAACAACGCAAATACGAATAATAATAACAAAAGAAAGATTTTTACGGTACCATATGTAAAAAATTTATCGGAACAATTTATTCAAATCTCAAAAAATAACGACAGTATGTTGGCCTTTTCGTGTGACAATAAACTGAACAAATTTATAAAAACTGGTAAAGACTCTCTAGATAGGATGAACCAATGTGATATTGTGTATAAGACTCATAAAAAACCTTTTCAAAGAACTGTACTTTCAAAAATATATTATATTAAAAAAAAGTTTTTCTCACAAAAAACCTTTCCAAAAAAATTGTACTTTTAAAAAAAGTTGTATATATTAAATAAAAATTTGCTACATATTCTGTCTATAAAAGAGGTGATATCAGAAAATGACGCCAAGTTTAAATAAAGAACCTTTCAAAAAAAGTTGCATGTATATCTAATTATTTATTTAAAAATGATATTTATGTTTATATCTAGTTAATTCTTCTTAAGTATACTTTTTAAAATAATTGCATCTGTATCTAGTTATTTTTTTTTTATATCTGTATCTAGTTAAATAAAAAAATTTTTCAAATTTAATCAAAATAAAAAAATATTACAAAATTTCGCAAAAAACTTGGCGCTGCTATAAAATAGCCTTCATTGCTCTATAATATTTTAAGATGTATAATAATATTTTAATAGCCTTCATTGCTCTATAATATTTTAAGATGTATAATAATATTTTAAGGCTATTTTATAGCAGCGCCAAGTTTTTTGCGAAATTTTGTAATATTTTTTTATTTTGATTAAATTTGAAAAATTTTTTTATTTAACTAGATACAGATATAAAAAAATAACTAGATACAGATGCAATTATTTTAAAAAGTATACTTAAGAAGAATTAACTAGATATAAACATAAATATCATTTTTAAATAAATAATTAGATATACATGCAACTTTTTTTTTGAAAGGTTCTTTATTTAAACTTGGCGTCATTTTCTGATATCACCTCTTTTATAGACAGAATATGTAGCAAATTTTTATTTAATATATACAACTTTTTTTAAAAGTACAATTTTTTTGGAAAGGTTTTTTGTGAGAAAAACTTTTTTTTAATATAATATATTTTTGAAAGTACAGTTCTTTGAAAAGGTTTTTTATGAGGAAAACTTTTTTTAAAAAAACAATTTTTTGGAAAGGTTTTTTTATGAGGAAAACTTTTTTTTAATATAACAAGGCGTGTACTTGGCGCCCTTTTTTTACCTTTTTTTAAAAAAAAGGTTTTTTTGTGAGATATCATTTCTTTTTTTTAGTAAAAATAATTTTAATAAATATGATTCTTTTTTTTTAGTAAAAATAATGGTAATAATATCCCACCATCACTCCCGTCATATTTTCAATACGACGATCCTCTTTTTGATTATAGAAATCTTAATTTATACAAACCTAATAATTTTTTTTTATATTTTACAACATGTTTTATAAGAAAATTATTAGTGGTCATAAAAAGGGTATAAAAAACCATCTGTATTTCTAAGTTATTGCGTTTTTTTCATATATAAAAACAGATTACTTTTGATCAAATTTCTGTAAGAATGACAAAAACATCTTTAGCACCTCTAGGCCATTGTCTTTTTTTAATTAGCGTATCGTCAGCTTCAATCCAAGTGTTAGACATTTCTTCTCTATAAACATTACATACCTGCCGATTCCACCAATGTGCACAAAGTACACTTTCTGTCCACTAACTACAGAATACTAACAAGGGAACGTTCACAAGTGTCCCCTCCACCTATTTGATTCTCCTTGAAATATGTTGTAAAACATACAATTTGAGGAGACACGTATTTTTTTATAGCGGCCCTAACTCAAATTTAAGGGATCAAACACTTCTTTGAAAAAAAAACGGTTTTTTTCTTTGTGTGTAACTATCGCCAAAACCGTAGGAGATAACAAAATATTTCAAATAGAAGTTGTATGGCTTGTAATGGACTTTATAACTGTGTAGTTAAATTTTCAAAAAATGAAATTTTTTTTAATTTACCCCCACCCCTTGTTATTATTTTTTCGAATTTCAAAATTTTTGTAATGACAAAAGTTGTAGCATTTTTTACGCTGAATTCAACCATATATGATTTTATTATGTTTCGAAATCACATCTTTCAAAAATGAGTCATCAATATCACATTATATGCGTCGCGCTGCATGACCGTTTATACCGCACTTGTGTTGTGCATAGTCGCAAAATAAATATAAAAATGACATGTTATTATATATTTGAGAAAGAAAAGTTAACTAAAATTGTTGCTAAAGCATCTCTTTCACATTACACTCTTATAGATAATCGCTGCATTTCGTGCGCAGCGCGTTGTTATATGCAAGTTAGCTATCAGCGCATATTACACTTTGAAGTTTTGCTTGCAGTGACCACGGGAAAATAATTTATGAAACGAAAACAGTGAATGAATTAATCTATTCAACATATATCTACCCTGACTCTACCTTCTTGGCCCGACTTGACTGAGAATGAAATAAAATATAAAATTCTGTACAGTTTACTCTTTTTCAATAATTTTAATATACTGTTATTCTACATGCTATTACATTCCACTAAATTACTACGATTTTTTTAAACTATGGTATATAAAATGTATATTATAAGTATAATTATAATATATATAAATAAGCTTATATATATATAAAAGCTTATTTATTGTATCAATATATTATAATTATACTTATAATATACATTTTATATTTCAAGATTTTATATACCATAGTTTAAAAAAATCGTAATAATTTAATAGAATGTAATAGTATGTAGAATATATCGCAGTATATTAAAATTATTGAAAAAGAGTATGTACAGAATTTTATTCATTGTCAGTCAAGTCGGGCCAAGAGAGTAGAGTCAGGGTGGATATATGTTGAATAGATTGATTCATTCACTGTTTTCGTTTCATAAATTATTTTCCTGTGGTCACTGCAAGCAAAACTTCAAAGTGTAATATGCGCTGATAGCTAACTTGTATATGACAACGCGCTGCATACGAAATGCAGCGATTATCTATAAGAGTGTAATGTGGAAGGGATGCTTTAGCAACAATTTTAGTTAACTTTTCTTCCTTAAATATGTGATAACATGTCATTTTTATATTTATTTAACGACTATTGCGCAACACAAGTGCGGTATAAACAATGCGTCATGCAGCGCGACGCATATAATATGATACTGATGACTTATTTTTGAAAGATGCGATTTCGGAACATAATAAAATCATATATGGTTGAATTCAGCGTAAAAAATGCTACAACTTTTGTCATTACAAAAATTTTGAAATTCGAAAAAATAATACCAAGGGGTAAGAGTAAATTAAAAAAAATTACATTTTTTGAAAATCCAACTACACAGTTATAAAGCCCATTACAAGCCATACAACTTCTACTTGAAACATTTTTTTATATCTCCTACGGTTTTGGCGATAGTTACACATAAAGAAAAAACTCGTTTTTTTCAAAAGGGTGTTTCACCCTTTAAATTTGAGTTAGGGCCACTATAAAAAAATACGTGTCTTCTCAAATTGTATGTTTTACAACATATTTCAAGGAGAATCAAATCGGGAGGGGACACTTGTGAACGTTCCCTTTAAGAGTGTTGTCAGCATGTGTGTTGCTACACTTCTGCACTTCAAGACGAGAAAATTTTTTTTATAAAGAATACTATTATTTTGATATACACTATCTCTATTCGTCTTCACAACACGTTACATATACATTTTACGACCGATATTAATTATATCAATGTGATTAGTATCATCAAAGCTGCGAGCTGACAGGTCTGAGCGCCGCCATGTTGGAAAAGAACAGACATCTTTTAGAAAAAGAAAGGAAAGAAAAAAGACGCTCTTATGCGGGAATCGACATTTCACGGGATGTAGAAAAGGACAACCATGTCGCATTTTGATGCTTCTAGTTGACAAAGGAAAAACTTATATATTAGAGAAGGATGACGAACAGACGACGACGACGACGACCAAGGCTTACATAGATTTCGGCATATTTCGACTTTGGCAAACTTTGGCAATTAATATATTTTTTTAGAAAGCATGTACAAAAAAAGTAAAGATACTTTTATTATGTAAATCGCATGTGCTCTATCGATTGAGCCTATTATAAATTCGATCGGTCCACGCATTATTGAGATATGAAAATCTCGACTCCTATCAGCTCATGTGCTCGCGTAAAGATACACGGTCGGTCTTGCGCTGCGCGTGAACTTGGCGCGAGACACTACCGTGTCTCTTGATTTCTTGCCGAGACTGTGACGCTACGTACGTAGGACAGACAAAAAGACAATTACGGACTAGAATAAAAGAACACAGAACAGATATTAATAAAAAATCAGGCTCCCTCTCAGTAATTTCGTGCCACAGAATGGATTTTAATCATGACTTCAAATGGGACGAAATTGATATATTAGACAGAGAACCTTGTTACAGTAAAAGATTAACTTCCGAAATGCTACATATAAAAAGACAGAATACAGGACTGAACAAACAGCAGGACACAGAATCATTACCGGATACATATCTTCCAATACTCAAAAAATTCCCCACCCTGTAGTTTTCGTTTACCTATCCCCTCTTTCCTTTCCATCCTACATCCTTACCAGTCGAGTCCCACTCACATCCGTGGACACATGTCACAGTTTTAATTGCTTTTACATAGTAGTGACGAACCGTTAAGGTATTGATATTCAAAATTAATTTATTTTTATTTTTAATTTTTTTATGGTTTCATATCTTTGTTTTATCTAATTTTTATAATTGCTTTCAATCTGGTTTATTTTTTCTAATTTTGCAAGTTAGACGGTCCGTGGCTTCACACGTATATAACTTTACTAACCACATTGTACTACACGTTTATCAGAGGTATTTATATAATTTTTTTTTTTTTCTACAACTTGTTTGAGCCGTGAGAATACCCCTAATTTTGGTTTTTTCACTTTAACAGGATGCGTTTCCTTAGTCAAAAATAGTACCAAAGCTTCTCTAATCATGTACTAAGTTTTATAATTTGTATTACACTGAAGATGGCCACGTACCTTGGCCGAAACGTCTGTAGAATTTTATAAATAAAAGGAATTTTTGAGCAAATCGATCCAGCTCTTGCTCTATTGGCTATATATATTAAAACGATTTTTAAACAATTATCATATTGTAAACAAAGCATATTTTTCTACAACATTTCTGCCGTTTTTGGACGCAAAATAATGTACCTGCGTAGAGTCAAATAAAGTCAAAAGCGAGGAAAGGATAATTACTGCATGTCGGAACTTTCTCTTCTAGCATTAACGCTGTCGACCGTTTACACGTAAACGCGAATGCTCGCGAGCAATGCACGCGCGTTGAAATTAATGTCATGCTAATAATACGCGTGCGCTGTTTACATCATGCGCGTAATTCGAGGCATTTGATTAAAACGCAGGGGGGACGGCTCGAACAAGCTTGTATTTCTCGCAACATATTTATTCCTCTTTTTCATCATTTTCACAGTTGTTATCTTAAATTGCAAATAGTTGCCAAAATATTTTTTACACGTTGAATTTTACAATTAAAAAAAATGATCAGCTTTCCGATACGTTGCATCTGCTCGTCGGTTTCTAGCATTCTTGCTGTGATAGGATGGCATGAAATAGCGACTGGCAATTTGCAAAATATAACGCCTATCACATTACGAATGCGTAAGCGTTAAGTACACGTCGTAGAGTTCACAATAAAAGTCACGGTGAAATATCTGTTGCTGCAAGTGCGGTTTAACGATTCCTCCGTGTGCATTAAACGATATCGGGGATTTCTTCGCAATTCCGTCTTTCTTCCCCTGGCTTTCCTGCGCTCCTCGGCGACGTCCTTGGTGCCCGAAGGACGCGGATCGCAGTTGAGAATTTTCAGGCGGGCGCTGCTTCCACCGTTGCTGGGAAAAGGCTTTCGGATCGAAGCGCTGCCGAGAGCGCGGCAGTTGCCATGCCGGGCTCATTTTGATTGATCGGGCAATATAGCCTGCTCGCCCCCCGCGGTTCGTGCATTACCCGGCGCGACGTGGAAAAATTGCCGGATTGAGATGCACTCATTAATAATCCCCGTGCTATGTATGCGCGCGCGTACGCGAGCCGAGAGGGTCGCTCTCGAGCCACGGCTTTCGCCTTCGCGTCTAAATGCCGTGACGTACCGCGAGCGCGAACGAATCGTCCCGTGCGTGCGCGCCGTGTAGCTTTGCAGATTGTTGAGTACTCTCTCGCTTCCTCCCGCGTTGATGTGTGTAATTGTTACGGTGCGCCGAAGGCCGTTTTCTTATTAAGACGCGACGTCCTGGAAGAAAAGAGCACGGACACTCCTTTTAGATTTTTCCTCGCGCGATCATATGATATCTAGACGTTTAACGAGAGAAATAACAACGCGTGACACTTTATATTATATTTATGTTTAATTATAATGACTTGAAATATGATAATGGATCAATTAAATTTACAATTTTTCTCATGCGGTGTTAACGATCTGAAATCGGCGAAGGGATCTGTAAATAAAAGGGAAAGGCGAAATTACCAGTCTATATATTATATCATCGCCGGAACTCGACACTTTCGGAATCCCGGACTTGACGCAAACGAGCTCGAGGAGGCCCTCAAGCTCGCAATTTGCCACAGTAGGTAGATGCAAATCGCGTCTTAAATCTGCGACTAAGGGCCATGCGGGGTAAAGCGTTTTCTGACTGTGGGATTAGAGACGGCGCGCTGGGAATTCTCGCGAAACTCAATATCCGTTTATCAAAGATCCACTTTGCTGCCCAGATCCGGTGAGTTGCTTCCAGTCTCCTGTCGCAGCGGTACGCGCGGCCCGCGCGCGGGAATCACGGATAGTTTTATGGCAGCCCTCTGTCTCCCCGTAATGCATTCGGCTAAGAACTCCCCCGTAAACGCGCGAGCGAAGGGGGAGGAACGATCTTAATATCCTTTGATTTATCTCGGCTGGGTCAGCGCGCCGTTTCTTCCTCTCCTTTCGTTCGTTCTGCCCTGCGTCTGCATAGGCGCGATGGGCGGGCCAATAAGTTTTTAAATAACCATAACTCCTGGTTTTATGACCGAAACGGCGCGCGATGGCCCGCGGTCACCGTCTCTTTCTCTTTTCCCTCTTCGCTTCGCGCAAAGTGTAGCGAAGCAACTTGTTTGCTTTGTCCGCGGGCCGTACGATAGGTTACGCACGGATATCGCTAAATGATCCGACCGGGCTGTTTTGCGTGCGGAGATTCTCGCCGCGCGATTTCTTTCCTGATGCTTCCCTCGCTTCCCTCTTTCTCTCCCCCTTTGCCTTTTTTCGATGGGCGTACCAAGAGCATAAATAGCGGCGATAATATCTATCTGTTCGTTTTCGTGTCACCCTCGTGACTGCCAAAAACTCACAGCGCATTTGCGAAGATAAAAGAAGAAACTGAAATATATATTTGGTCCGGAAATCCGATAAAGATGATAAACCGAGAAGACTTTTTGCACGTAAAACAAGCTTGGACGGCATAAACGTATATTTAGTTAATGTATAAACGTTATTGGAGGAATTTGATCGACGATGCAGAAACACACCCGTGTATCAAAAGTCATGTATGACATTACGGAATGGAAGCTAGAACAGCACGGTGTCCGTTCATCTTATTCGGTAGACGTATCGGTCCAGCGTGCAGTACGAATGGAGTACCGTGTACTGGAGATACTCCTACTATGCCCTATCGTTCCAGTCAGTCTTTGATGATAAACGATAGTCGTTTGTCGTACGATCGCTCGAGAGCACATGTCACGAGGGTATCAAGGCCTTCCAGCCTTTTCCGTATCGAGCCATTCCTCATTCTTTCCGGCAAAGAAATATCGAATCACTCCTTGGAGATTCACGTCGCGAATAAGCAATCTATTAATCTGCAATCTATAAATCTGTCATCTAAAAGCAATCTATTAAACGAAGCGTCTTCGAACCGCAGCGAATTAATCCTTATCTTCTGATTGAATAAACGAAATCGCTCAGAATCTTTGATCAAGTGATAAAATTCTTACGTTGCTTAATTGTTACACAATTTTTAAATAAAAGGATGATATATGATTTCTTAATATTTATCTCATTAATAATATATAATGATATTCTATTTTAAAATTGAAATGAAAATAATCGCATTTTCTTTATCCGCGCTGAACATTTGACTTACTCTTGGCAGCGTCAAAGTGGTCTCGGCAGAAGCGAATGGGTGATTGTACGAAGCAGGTTGCGTGGCGATCGAGAGCGACCGCCAACTACCTCGAACACGAGCAGCCGTCTCTCGCTTTTCGGTTCGCATATGCGTGAACGCGCGTCAGAGCTAAACGTGTGCGCGCGGATGTGGCATCCAATGAGTTTAAATCATGCCGACTGCCGACGAGACGCGTTACCGGAGCGGAACTCGCTCCGCACGGCTAAATAGTAGAAACACAAAGATCGGTGGAGCACGGGAGAGACTCATGAATTTATTTCATGGTGTTTCGTAGAACGACTAGCTAACTTCACGCATCGCGGAAGTTACGATGTAAATTAAGAGCGAAATGGCGATAAGGATCGAGTAAAGAATTTTGAAAACTTTATACACGCCCAAAATCTTACACCCTTCTCTTAATGCAGTGGTGCCTTCGAATTCTCATTTATCAAATCCTTTTGCATTCAATAAGTGCCCGGTGAGTCGCGCGGGACACTTCCGTCGCGATGTCGCTCTTAATCCTAACAAATCGAATTTAACCGTCGCAACGCCAAGCACAAGAGTCAAGGAAAAAAAAAAACCGAACGCAACGAAGATAGGTCGCGCGAGCGTTACCGCGATAGAAACAGGAGGTTAGGATGAAACGAAAGAGGAGGCGAGAGACGAGGGGGGCCAAGGGATCGAGATCGAAAAGGAGAATAATAAAGCGAGTCAGTGCCAGGTGCCGGTTTGGTATAAGAAGGCGTCCAAAAGCAGTGCGTGTCATTAGAGAGCGTGAAAGACATGACAAATGACACGTCTGTCTGGTCTTGAATGCGCATAGGCGCCCTCTCGCTGCCGCTCGTTTGTTTGCGGTCGGATCGCGTCTCCTTCGTTTCATGTGGAACCTCCGCCGCTGGCATCCACCACGACCACGTGTTACCGGTCTACTGTGAGAATCTGATTCGCCACGGATCCTTGGGGATGTTTTGACGTCCGCTTGACGAGCGATTGTCCTTTCGACTTTTGCGACCCTTCGAGTATTGCCCTTTTTTTTTGCTCTCGCCATCTTTGGCCTCACTACTCTCCCCCGTATGCATTTTACTTCCGGAACACCGACAGCGATCGCGCGAGTTTTCGCCGATTCACCATCTCGCCTTCCATTTCTGAGAATACAAATTGTTTCACGTGATCGTTGCGACCTATGTCAAAATTTTTTAGAGCTCGATCATCCTTCGGAACTGAAAATAAAAACCGCTTTATATGAAATGACAGCTGCTCTTGTTGAAGTAAAGATTTATGCGAAGACAGAATGACATGTGATAATGCGCGAAAATTCTTTTAAACGGTTTTTAAAATTTTGTTACTTTATTTGATTATCGATTATCGAGATTCGATTTTATTGTGCTATCGAGATGCTTAACATCATCCTGATTCTCGATAACGTGACATCGAACGTCGTTGGTGGCCCGCGATAATCATCCAGCCGCGATAATCATGTTCGCAAACGACGCCCAGGTATCCGCCTGTCCGTAGAACTGATCGCGACCACCGTCGAGAAAACGCGATTTATCGAAACGCACGGTTGATTGTCCAATTACATTCCGCGGACTAGCGTCTTTGTTCCACGGAGATCGGAGAACGCCGCGGTTAAAGGATTCTACAGCGATCCGCAGCCCTGCTTGGAAACGTACGGACCGGTGTGTCGCGCACGGATCCGCGGTGTTAACACAGATCGGCGCTAATCGTTCACGTTTTCGCCATAAGACTTGATTCACTGCCGGTTGCGCTACTTTACGGCATTGTTCAACATCGCGCTCGGATCGTTATCTTAACTAGCTGGCACTGTGCGCCGGGATTCGCGAGAGTCGGTAGACCAGCACGCCCGACGCTCCTCTAAGCTCATAGACACGATCGTTCTTTTCCGTTCATGTTGCACGTCCGCGCTTGGTTTACACGTGACGGTAGTAAAGCAAACGGTTCAGCCACGGACTTCCACCGAACAGGATCGCAACAACGGCGACTCGAAAAACGGTTAAGATCGAGGAGCGATACGCTGCTGCTTTCTTCCTCTCGTCCATTTCTCTTCTTTCCCCGCCTTTCTTTACAATAGATAATACCAAAAGCTCTGGAAGGTTTCGTAGAATCTTCTTTTTATTATTATCATTGCAGTTATTTTTTTTTTAATTTATAATATTTAAATTGATAAAATAATTTTATTTAAAAATTTTATCATAAATGCAAATATATATTTCTTAAATTATACAAATTATAAGTAGGAAACTCGTTTACGTGTGTAGTCTAAGAACATCTGGATTTCTCTTTTTTTATTTTATTTTATATACGACCTTGCTTTGTTAAAGATGACACATTTTTTCCCTTTTTTTGGAGCAATTGTTACAGCAGGTTTTAAAGGCACAAAAGTAAGGTTACAGAAAATAGAGTGAAATAAATAAAATAAAGGCTATATACTTTCAAAACACATTTCTCTTTAACTTTTTTTTCTTTTTACCATATTTTTTTCTATTCTTGCAACGATTTATGGTTACAGCACAGCGAAATTGCAACGGTCGAATAGATACCGCGTACGAGTTATGTCACCAAGCGTTTTCTCGTTTCAAACATTTCTTTTATAATAATCATTGAAAACCTTTCATTCTTCACACTACATACTTTCAGATTGTAAAGAATTGGTTTTGATTAAATGTCTAAATAATTGATCATACAATCATCGCATTTCTTCTCGCATCTACCGATAAATTTATCATATTTAATTCGCGATAAATCTAAAGTTCTTCAACACTCGCGCTCGCGTGATTAAAGCCAGCGTAGCCGCGGTAGCGGCTTAAATCAGTCTTCAAAGTTGTCATTCAATCATTCAGGAATCGATCGATCGTAACGCATAAGACAGGATCCGCGAGGCAAACACGCCGGCGACATGAGCGACGAATGAATGAAAACGGGCGACGGCGTATCGATCTTAATAGATTGTTCATCAGCCGTCATCTATCTTCGGGCGCTTTAAATCAACGCGACGGGAATCGGCAGTTTTGAGTTAAAAGTTTGTCGGAAAGCGACGCGGAGCCAGTGTCAGGAGCGACGCGACTGACTGCGATTGTATAGGTGGAGCCGTGACAATCCACGCGGGAGAAGTAACGTACGTGGGCACACCACACGGCCATTCGTCTCTTTCAGCGTCGCTGGGAGTGACACGCGAGCGACGTCGTATTAATGGCTACTTAGCGCTGAGATATACGGGTACCACTCGACGAAGTTGAAGATCAGAACCGGTCATTAGCATCCACGGCGTTTGTCGCGTGATTAGTCGCCGCCGACCAGATCGACGGCCTGATCGGCGCGATTCCGCTCCGTTGAATCTCACACAAGACTTATCTCATGCACCTGCCTCCGCGCGATTATTGTCATATAAATGTCGGGCAATTTTCCCCGGCCGGCCACGTTCGCCGGTTTTTCTGCCGGCGAATGAAATTGCGAACGTGCTTTTCATTAATAATGAATGACGATATCTAGCTGACACCGCGAATAAAGATCTGCGATATTTCCAAACCTACTTTGTCCTTATATCACTCGCAAACGAAAAAGCAGCCGCGCCAAATATGGAACGAAAGAATTAAGCGCACTGTATCTACCACCATATGGCGTCGCAAACAACATGTTTCTATCATCGTCATCAATCTCCCGACAATGATTTCACGAAACTCCAGATCCGTATGCGATCATGTCACAAAAGTCTCTTCGAACTGAATTGCAACAAATCATATCTTTTTTATCTCATATTATGTGCGTGTATTTATAAAACGCTTCTTAAGCGAACCTTTCCGCGTAATTTTTTATATCTTTTTAAATCGAAAAGTAATGAAAGGCAGGCAATTTAACCCGGTTAGGCTGCGTTCGAGGAACAATTACGAATCGGCCCGAAAGTAGGGTTAACGATTTTACTTCAAAAATACCGCACTCTCATCATTAGCATGGCAATTCATTTAAGAAAGCGAAATCAATTTGTGAGCACAATACAGTGCTCGAGAGGTGGTATGCTTAATGGAACGCACACCTCTCCTCTGAATCGATTATTATTCATTAGAGTGAAATTCTCAACGATCGTCTAATTGTCGAACGCGGAACTTTGTGCGCGCCGGGGAAAGTCGCGCCGCAGAGAATTGCGCGCTACAAAAACGTTAATGTTAGGAACGTGGCGTCGAGCATGCGACACGATTAGTAAGCAGTTTAGTCGTCGTTCTTGAAACTGGGCGTACTTGGCGCGCCGGAGTTGGTGCAAGACAGATTAAGCCATAAGAAATTAAGTCGTAATTAGTATGCGCCGTAATGAACACTGTCAGTTGTGAGTGAAAATAATACGTTTGTTTGTCCGTACTTGACGTCTTTCTCACGATCGAAACCACGTTTCTTTAACAGTCGTGATTATCTGACGAATTGTGCTACATATTAAGGAAGAAATAATTAATAATATCATATATTTAAACTTTTAAACTCGAATCTACATTGTCAAATAATATGTAAAGGTTATCTATATAGCTTGACAACTGACAATGAGTAAATTTATTTACGAAGAAAAGCGGCATAATCAAAATGGAATTTTTCAAATCATTTTTTCTAGTGGTTTTACATTATATTTTTTTACGAAGATTTTTATCTGCAACAACAGGATAATCGTTTCTTTTTGTTTATTTTTGAAACTTTATATCCATTTTAGAAAATTCTAATCTTTTATCTGTCTGACATATGTTATGAGAATTATCTATCACATCCTTGCTACAAAACCAGAGTCTCAGATATTGCTATTTCTTAGAATCCGATTATCATTTACTTCCGACGGTAAGATTGATATGTTATGTATCGTATTCGATTACAATATCTCCGCCCGAAAATAACTTTTTTAAGACAAATTTACTAATTATAACAGACATATTTTTGGTTCGAACGTTCGCGATAAATAGCGATTTTTAATGAATATTATATTTTACGCTTACAGAAAATGGTTTCTTTAAAGATACATCTGAAAAAAGTTCAGAATGATGTAGCGAAAATATATTGAATTTTAAAACAGCCTTTGTCTTAAAATGAAAAACTACTTCCTCACAGCTTATAGTCTTTATTTCAAGATTTAAAGTTTTATTTAACAAACCGTCCAAGTTACAGAATGCCGTTTGTTAATGTCAGAGATCTCTTCTATCCTTAGATCAACGATGCTAGAATACAGACGCGGTTCCGCGAGAAAATACAATAGTAACGATTTTAAGCTTACGACAGGACGATCACACAATCCTGGATCATTAACCCTTTGCTACTATAGTAGCAAACCAATGGTTTACTGCCTATCAATGGCTAGTAAATTTCCACAAGTCTACCTTAGTGACTGTTCGTAAATAAAGATAGACGTTCGGCAAGTTAGTACGGTGGTATAGTAAGAAAAGAGTTAATTCTAAAGAATGATCTTGTCTTAAATATAATAACCGTTTGTAACCGGCGATATAATCTTAACGAATAACCACTGTAGTAGCCATTCGTAAATACAGTAGTCAAATAAGAATAAATTGTGTATGAAGATTTTTTTAAATTTAAATCATATCTACATTGCAAAAAATATCTATTCATTATCTATTCATTTGTTTCAAAAGATATTTTTAAATTTTTTGCGAAAGTGATCACATCGTTATAGTGAGGCTTATATTCAGAACAAAAAGACCCGAAAATGTAATAATGGTGTTGCATTAGATATTATTTGATGAAAGAAAGTAGAACAATTATATATATATATTTATATATTGTTGCGTCCTCGCCGTTTTGATTTTCGTCGCCCGATATCGCGTTTGACAATATATATATATATATATATATATATATATATCTCTCGTTGAGAATTAGATGTTCCTGTCTTGTTTCTTTGTCTGATATAAATTGGTTTAAAAATACATAGAAAATCTTTTATATTTTTCAATCTGTTTTGGGATCAGTATATATTATATTGACTCTATGTAGATGAATAATTTCAATATGAAATAAATTCTTTTGCACCAACAACCGCGATGGTACTAATTGTTATATGTATATATTTGATTATTCTATTTTAATCATAGACATTTATTTCTTTGAATTCAATTTTTTTTTTAATTAAAAAATTTAATTTTAAATTCAATTTAAATAAGCAGAATTTTGTTTTCGAAACAAAATTATAGAAGCGCTCCATGTCATAAATTGTCATTAATCCTAAGGTATTCTAAAATTCTTTATGAAAAGTAGGTTCTCGTTATAAGGGTCAAGATTGCAAAAAAAATATTAACGTTTCCTTTTTTTTGTGTTTTATATGTTTAGTGGTGTTACTCTTTACTTTCTATTGACGCAAGCTTGTTTAGTTACGGGCAATTATGACATAAATTACCTTTTCTCCTGCATTATATCTATTTTAGACAAATGTAGAACGAATTTTTTAAGAAAAAGTGAAACTTTTTTTTTTTTACCTTTTTTCTTCCTATCTATCGTAAAATTAACAAGGCCATTGGGGCGTTAGGACGTTAGTCACAAGTTTAGTGCAGTTTGTGAACCCGTTGTAAAAAGAGGGCGTCGACGT
The DNA here is from genome assembly GCF_040581485.1 of Linepithema humile. Classification (NCBI taxonomy): domain Eukaryota; kingdom Metazoa; phylum Arthropoda; class Insecta; order Hymenoptera; family Formicidae; genus Linepithema; species Linepithema humile. The sequence continues at coordinate 4,967,915 of NC_090130.1, read as the reverse complement.
TTGTCAACCAATACTAGAGTCCCGTTATTTTTATTAGGTACCTTCGGCGTACCATTGTGCGAAAACACTCGTTAGAATTAGAAAATGGACGCTTTTGGTTCTAAGCTTGAGAAAGGTTACTATAAAACTCATTTAATGCAGCATTGGTATGTTAAATATTTTTGGCTTAACAACAAAAAATTTAAGGTGAATTTGAGAATGATTATATTGCTGCTTTAAATCTTTAAAGCAATTTGATTGCCACGACAAAGTATCGCAACTTTTTTATTATCATACTACGCAATTTTTAGAAGCACGTTGGTGCAGTAGTTTGGTTGCAGTAGTTGCACAAGATTTAGATTTAACCAGTTCTAATTCCAGCAACTAGTTGCATGTAATTGTAATATTTTTTATGTAATATTTTTTTAGTAATATTTTTGTTACGTAGCGTTACTTTAGTTGCATGTAGTGTGATAAGTGACAAAAATAATTGTTGCAACCAGTAAATTGCGGCAATTTATCGTGGCAATTGCTGCAAAAAGTTACATAGTCTGCTGCAGGCTTAAGTCGGCTGGTACGCATTGCAAAAGCGGAAAGTTAATTCGTCGGCAAGGAATCCTATCTCTGAAGTTTGTCAGGTCGGCGATAGCTCCGGCAATTTAAATGCTAATCTACGCATCACGGAACAAAACAGCATCGAGAAAGTTTCACCTCTCTCTCTGTACATTGTCTCACGTATTCGCGGCGCGTCATACCGCCGACCATTAGCCAACCATGACACGATTTTCTGCTAGATTTGAATCAGATTTGCATCAGAGCCAACGTATCGTATTAGCGGATTATACGAGAGCTCTCGACGCTCAAAACAACATATGTAACACCAAGTATATCAAGTTTGCTTTTAGGCAAAGTCGCAAAATATAAAAAATTTTCTTACGTCTTAAAAATTAAATGAAGCACAAAGTTTTGTTATACATTTACGATTATTTATAGAATTTGAAACTATTAATATCTCGACAAAATTGGAAAATATTACAATTCATTCTAATGATATCCTCATCTTATAAAGTCAATCTAAACAAATTGATATGTGAATTAAAAATTAGAATTATCTTAATTCTTAACTATTCGTCTTCTGGCGAATCTATCAGAATATAAATAAAGAACGATATAAATTTCTTTGTCAGATGGGATCTTTAGTATTTGCACAATAAATCAGCTCTGTTAGAGCAATCGAACAACAAACGTCCGTAGTTGAAGTTACTGTCGCAGATGATATGTCGATTCCACAAATCTGGATTCCCAAGGGTGCTCGAACTCGTAAATGCTGCTCACACACCATGGCAGCTCGTATGTTCGATAATTCAGCGGGAAAATAAAAAGGGAAACGCAACGGCGGCGATTCAGCACTCCCTCAATATTTTGACTACCGTGTCAACGAGTCGGTCTCGTCTAGCATTCAGCATGTTCATCGGCCCGTAACGCCATTCATTCAACTCTCAACTTTAGCGCGCCAAGCAGATTTATCGAATGATGTGTCGCCGCTTCAACGCCGCGCGTCCGCGCGGTTAAATTTGTGGCTCTTGTGGTTTTGTCCTGCGGGATAAAGGGACCTCATCAAAGGGCCAATTGCAACGAATTCTGCGTTTAGCCACCGTTTCGTCTGGAATAGCAATTGCGAATTGTTTAATTCCATTGGCGGAGCTATCGCTTCTTTGATGAGAAATCGTGCTATAATCTTGTAGTACGATTAAAAGACGCAATATTATATGAAAATTATATCTTATGAAAATTATATCTAACTTTCACTATCGCGCGTTTTTACTAAAATAAAAAAAACAATCAACTATATTTATCTTTAAATTCACGGAATTCTTATTCTATTTTTAATTAACTAAGCAACGTATGGATATTTCCATTTAATAATGCAATAAAAGGTAAAATGTGTGCATTTAGAGATATTTTAACACGTGTGTGTCTATTTCTCTCGTCAATTTCTGAGATATTCGTCTGAGATAATCGTCAATAGATGATTCCGCATATCTTGTTCAGGATTTATGGAATGTACTTTCGTATTTAAATTACCGCGCAAGAGCGAGCTCCTGCCATCAGCGATCACGCAGGGTGAACCTATAGGGTTTCACATACCGGAACGTGATGATAATGACCAACGAGTTGGTGAGTGAGGGTCCTAGTGCTCCAGAGAGATCGAGAGCTTCGCGCGAGGGGAGGGAAGGGGCGCGCTCAATCGTGCGGAACGATATTCGTTCCGTGGTTCCATGTTATGTGCTGCTGCGGTAGTTTATAGTTGTCATCCATTAAGCGTATTTAGACAGCAGGGTACCTCGTCACCGACGAGACGGATCGTTGCTTCTTGTCGTCGGTATTGAAACGGTAAGAAATCGGCGACTGTATCATCGTCATTCGGTATTCATTTGACATTTCTGCTTACGCAAGAAAGCAGAGCTGCTTACGCAGATGTGTAAGAGACTTGCTCGAAAACTGAACGATTTTCCTAAAGGATTGTAGGACAATATTAAATTTTTGAATAGAGCTAATCTCTACATAAGTATTATATTTTAAACTTGATGCTACTCTCGCAAAAATATCGACAATTTCATTCGGGATAAATTTTAATTTGATATTGTATACTGAGATCAAGAGAGCGTCATAATTTATTAAAAAATACAGAGCTATACAGTTAGAATTTTCAGTATTGGAAAGTCGGGAAGAGCGTTGGAAAGTATTCAGCAATGCGTTGCACTTTGATCGACTTTTATAATTGAGATGGACGTCGGGTAGAGCGATCGCGGGAACCGCTTATGAGGAGTGCCGCTGGACTTTCACTCGATCGATTGCTAGGCGAAGAAAAATGCGTAAACTGCTGCCGACGAATTATCTGGGAATCAGGCGTATAAAGATTCTCTGGCTGGTTCGGCGAGACGCGAAATAAACAATTCTCAGGTTTGTCACGAAACGGCATATTCGCGATGGGTACCGCAGCCGCTTGATTTTCACAGGCGCGGAAGTGTTTTTCGCCGTTGCGGCATGATGCTGCAGCACGATTGGACGCGGTCTCGAGAGTGCGGCTTCGACCGAATCCACCACTAGACTCTCGTTAGCGGTATTGTGAAATTATTCACAGAGTGTGCCGATGGCAGCCGCCGTTCTCGGGCTTACTTGAAATATCGAACGGGAGAGCATCCCGTGACGAATTGCCAGATGTCGAAGTCTAGTTAGGTGCCTATGGTACTTTGTCACATCGGCATTCTAAACACTCGGCGTACGTTAATCGGTCGATTCTGATCGTTGTTGATTCGTCATCGCCGCCCGTCGATATCCAAGCAAACCTCGACAATTTTTTCTCCCCCATCGATACGATGCACTCGTTAGTTTAGGCTTGTAAGTAACAGTGGGGAGCATATAGAATCTACATTTTCGCTATATTTACTTTGTAAAAAATTCCGATTATCTGCCCTTCTATTCTCAAGAAGTAGCAACAATTACGAAACGGATATATTGTATTTCTTACTATTAGAATATATATTTCATCTTAGAAATCCACACTAGTTTAGTATTTTTATTATTTTTATTCATCGATGAAAATATATCGGTCGTACAATCGTTGAAATATTCTTGTGATGCGCACATCTTTTTCTCATCGTAGAGCTTCGTAAATCTGTCTGCCAGAATCCGTGAAACTTGACTATTTTGCGAGTCCACGAAATCTCGCGTGGCTTCGCCGGAGATCGCAATGCTGCCGACTTGATTCCAGTCGCACTGTAGATCACTGAAATGTACATCCTCTCCGGATCGGCGGGCGTACCCTGTACCTCTCCTTGCTTTGTGAAAGGACACAAAGTAGATTCGAGATACGCGACCGCGCTTCCAGTTCCCGTGAGGTCGTATGCCGAGAGAGGTTGACTTCCAGCGGCCCCCGAGATCGAAGATTCGCCTACGCCCTTCCCGCGGGAGAATCCCTACCGAAGGACGTGTGTACGAAAGATCCTGTTTCTTCGCAGCTCGTTCGAAATAATTCCTCGACCTCGGCCCTCGCGAAATCGATACGCCACCGTGCACAGTGTCCGATGGTTGCTTTTTTCCTCTTTGTATTTTTATCGGAAAGGCGGATGAAATATTTTCAATAATGTCTTGAATCTTGCGAATCAATTTCAGTTTCCAATACGAATAAATGCGTAGTGAACGGCGCTATGTCTAATAATACATTATTTAGCATATCGAGATATGATATGTAATTGTTAATCCTATACAGTATAAGACACAGAAAATAAAATAGTGAGATTACTGATTGATGATTTAACCAGTGTTGTATAAATAACGTAACTTATCAAACTGGACATTTGTATTTAAATGCTAATATTTTTTATTTATATATATTGTTGTATCACAATTGAGCTATAGCATCGTTCTACAATTTTAAAAAAATTACTTATTATTGAAGAATAAGGCGTCAATCGATAACTTAATTACTCGTATCTTCAGGTATTTCCGTGAAATATTACTATTCAATCTTTTGTTATTAATCTAACAGCGCGAAACAAATTGCAACTGATTTGGTTATCTTCATGCTATTCAGTTAAAATTGCCGACATTTATTCTTTACAACATTGAATACTATTACATGCTACAAAAACCGGTTTTTTTTATCTATGCAAATAAAAAGAATAAATTGAATAATAAAATAAGGAAAATTGGAAACCATATTGGTTGCATGAAAACATAAATCTTTTGAAAATTTTTTTATTTTTATCTACATTTTTAAGCTCGAAGAAAAAACGTATTGTTTTGTTCTTAAAATTAACTCTACGTACTATAACATTCTGCAGTTCGATTTTTAAAGAATTTTTCTCACAAAAGTTGTAATATTTATATATCCAAGCTTCAAGCTTTAAAATACTTTTTTAATTTTTTGTCTATGATGATTTTTCGTCTAGTTACAGTGGTTTGAAAATTGGTCAATTTTAAGCGTTTGACGTCTCGACGTTACGGCGTACGTATTAATGGCGCGCACTCAGCCGTTCCCCGGCCGCACTGTTCTGCTACGTAATCGACAAAAAAAACATTGTAGATAAAAAATGAGAAAAACTTTTTAAAGCTGGAATCTTGTATATATAAACATTATAAATTTTGCAAGAAAAATTTTTTTATTGAGCTGTAGAGTGTTGAACATGCGTAGTGTTAATTTTAAGAACAAAACAATATGTTCTTTTTTCGAACTCAGAAATGTAAAGACAAAAAATTTTCAAAAAACGATCTAAAGCACATGAAAGTCAAGTTTTAAAATGCTTTTTCAATCTTTTATCTGCGATGATTTTTTACCGAATTACAGCGGTTTGAAAATTGCTCAATTTTAAGCATCTGAAAGTGTTCTCTATGTTATATGAGGCGAAGGGGAAGGAGGGGAGGGAGTAGTGTATTATTATATTCTTTCAAAAAAATTCTGTGAAAAATGACTGGTCACTGATTCAATGTCTTTGTTTTAGCCAAAGTTGCAACTGAAAAAGAAAAAGTTCAAGGCGCACATGGTCTTCCCTCGATTGTGTCTCTTTGATTTTGCTTTGTAAAATGAGATTTCTTTGCTCGACGCGGCCGACTGTGTTTAATAATCTTCTCGCGATAATCAATTACGACAATGACGACGATTCGCACATTGTCGCGCTGATCGCGCACTCAGCTAGTCGCAACGTAGAAATACCTGACTCATTTGCTCTTCGGCATTCCTCATATTTTCGATTAATAGGACCGAGCGTGCCATAATGAACGGCACTTCAATGCGCCGAGTCGTCGTCGCGTTCCTGAAATCTCGCGGATGCCGCGCTATTTTTTCGTTGCGCCGGACGCCAAGCGATGTTGTAGCTCAATTTCTCAGACAACGTGGTTTTCGTAGTGCTCTCTCCATCTTCTTTCTGATGACTACATCTTGGGATACGAGCTTAGATACGAAAAGACATTAGAGCCTATGTCGCGCCTCTCTCCGCTAGAAGCGACTATACATCTTATCTTGAGAAATCCCGCATCGCACGATCACGCTTTCGTAAAGCCGTTAACCCCATCTTTGTCCGTGGAGTTGCCTTATTTAGCAGAGACATTTAAAAAAAAGACGCAAGATTGTCGAGATTAGTAAGTATATGCAGTCTTTTGCTTCTAGGCCACGTTTTGAATACAATTATTTTGTTAGTGGAAAGAAATACAATGCAAATAATCTAATAAATAATTTTGATTATAAATAAAAGAAAAAACTTTTTCAAATGTTGATTTTGGCATTAAAAGAGCAAAGTTTAATCCAGTTTTTGAAATTAAAAATTTGTGAAATCAGAAATTTTATGCAAAATCTTTTGAATTTTTATAGGGCCGTTTTTTTCGATTTTTTCGGTTGTTGTGCAAGAATTATTGCGGGATAGCAATCGTAATTTCTCTACTCTAATTTATTTGCGGGGACTCTCGTTATGTCCAATCGCGAATCGTATTTTTACACAGCGGTCAATTCAGCCGGGAAATACGATCGCGACGCGAATTTCGTGCCCTGCGTGCGGAAAGGTTTACGAGTGTTCCCGTTGTCTGAGAGGCCGCGATAGCTGATATCACTGTCACCGGGATTTTAGTGGGCTCTCGATCGTGAAAAACATACATTTGCACTTTATGTTTACGAGTACATATACTTCTTCGCGATTTATGTAGCCGGAAATCGCGTTTTAAAACATGAAAATAGCAAATCGTTTTCTGGGTCACTGTGTTATTATTTGTGCGGTATATTTTATCTAATCTTATTGCTTTCATTTATTTAAGTATGTAGAACATGTACATATTTATTTGAGATAAACACATGCCTATATCATATATTTTGTAATTATTTACTTCTATAGTTTAAATCGACAATTTCGTGTTAAAAATCGCTGCAAGTATCTTCAAAGATTTTTTCTAGATTCTCGTATTTTTGTTTTTCTCATTTATTAGCATTTTGTCAATAACATTGGTAAAATTATTAATATATATATGCGAATATAAGAAAACTTTACAGATGGTTTTCTTATTTTTTAGCATTGTTATTCTAATAATATTACAAGCAGAATTTATATTATCAATCAGCAAATTAGGAAATGTTAGAATTTAATTAGGAATTAATTGCGAATCAAGGAATTTAGAAATAATGCTTACTGCGTGACACATCATTTTTCTCATCCTTTTTTTTCTTTTCTTGCATTTCGTGTGACTGGGTATATAAAACCAAACTATTACAAGAGAGCGTTCGTTTTTCAACGACAAAGAACGATGTTGCCATAGCAAAACGCACATGTACGGAACGATAAATCTCATTTGTTTCCATGTCGATGAGCAACCCAACACCTTCGAAAGAATGAGTTCATTTCTTCAGAGGAAAAATCGAGTTCATATTAGTCCCATCTGCCTTTTCCAAAAGGGCTTCTGCTTGAACGAACATGCATACTAGGACGAAACTGTGGCAAACAAAAACGAACCGACAGCGGTAGATACATCCAGATTATGTTTAGCCAATTGATCACAAATCTAACGGTGTCCGTCGTGCCTCTCTTGTTGTCATACATTGGCGGATTTACAGAAATTTCTTTCACGGAAAACATCACTTTGCCGTCGTCATAGCGTTGTGATCAATAGTGTAATAAACCGTTAAGAATACGTCTCGGTAAAAAATTGTTTCTTGACGAATCTCTGTGCAGTAATCATCTTCTTAAAAATTTTTTTTTAATTATTAAGACATCAATCATAAATTGAATCAAGATAAAGTTTACTACACTATAATATAGTATATAATTATAAAAATATTTTTAATTGTGATTTTTTAAGCTAATTTAAAGTTTTTTTCTTTTTAAACTATCGCACAACTAATTGTCTCGATGGTTCTTCACTGATTTTACAAGACTTCGTTATTTTTCGGATTTAACGGTTTGGATACAATTTCTTTCTCATCAAAAAACAGTTTCTCGTTTTCTTTCAATGTTTCTTTTCGAAATTTCGACTTTAACTCGCCGCTTGCTCCTATTAAAGAAAAAGCATAGAAAAAAGGTGAAATGAAGAAAGGTTGAGAAAAAGTACAATTTACGTTCTCTAAATCACTTTCTCTATTGTTTAAATTGCACGGGTATAAATATCTTCTTTTATGGCGTGGTCTTATTCTGTAGCACCGTTGAAACCCTCGTCCTTCGATCGACCAGATCCAGATTCCAGTAACGAATAACACTTTGGTTTGCTCTGTTCATGCGTTAATTGCTTCATTCAAAACGATTTTCATAACTAAAACAGATTTCGCAAAAACAGTCGATTTGGTAGTGTGATATGAATACGTGGAAAGTAAATGTTTTATTGATAAAAGTGAGAAAAATATTATAATCAAATTAAAATGCATGAGAAGAGTTAATTTATTGCGCTCGTCGAACGGTTGAAGATGCGAATTATGACAGTAATTATAGAAAAATAAGTAATCACACATACACACACAAATTTAAATGCCAACTTTCATTTAAGAAGTTTTCTTTTAGCAATTTTTATTTAAATAATAAACCCCATTTTGGTAGATTGTCGATAGTTTTTTTGCAAATAGTGACAGAAAATCCGCGATGAATATCTCGAGAAATGACAGAAAATTTTGATGTCGAAAACATTGTGTTAATTTGTAGAAAAAAGTAACAACTTTTCTTTTTTTATTCATTAAATTAAGTTATCCCGAGGAATGAGAAAAAATCAAAACATTTGATAAACTTATTTGTTTATTCCGCATTTTATTTTTGCAAATATTTCACGATGAACGAATTCCGTCATATATCATAATTGTTGTTTAACATTCTAAGAAAATTCTAGAAAAAAATGGAAAAAAAACAATAAATGAAAGGATAGCGTATTTCTTTTGCAATGGATTTAATTGCAAATGAACGAATTTGCATAGAATCGGCAAAGTTAAGAGCTTTAAAGAGTGGTGGAGACGGCCACAAGTGGGGACGGATGGGTGGCACTCGGCTGGCAAGAGAAATCTGTGCGCACACCGATTGGTCGGTCATCGTGTTGGGACTGTTGGCAAGCCCAGATACAGGCGTGATCAAGTAAGAACTGCTCCCCAAGTGGTTCTTAACGAAGAAAGTACACCTTCTCTGACCAATGATGCTAGACGTGAGTTCGCGGCCCACAAGTTCAGTCATGGAAGGGATGATACACACAATCAAGAATCGCGTGTATGTGTCACATGCGCGCGGTTCTCGATTGTGTGTATCGTCCCTTCCATGACTGAACCTGTGGAGCCAAAGTCTCACTTTTGGCATCAGTAGTCACCACCAAGCGTCAAACTGGGAAACTACGGATTACACTCTCACAGTCTTGTATCATCCATCGTCGTAGACAGACCGACATAGAAAGAACGAGAGAGACAGACATAGAGATCGCGTGTATATGTGATTGGCCTCTAAGATCATCACACACATATTGGAAGACACGAACTTTTGTTTTTTTTCCATATGGAATAAAAAATACGAAAAGTAGGAAAACGTCTAAAAAAAATAATCGCAAGTAAAATAGTAAAGAAAAAGAAAGAAAGAGAGAGAGCAGACAAAAATTGGATAAGAAGAGCGCTGAAATTGCTGAATTGACTAATTAGCGGAAGAGTTGAAACAGCTGATAGTGGTTTATATATACAACTAGATTATTCACACAAGAGAAATCACACTTTCAAGGCAACGATTATTACAATCACGACAACCACGACGTACAAGTGTACTCTTTCGTGAAGCATAAGCAATTGTTGTGTATTCGAAACGGATTCGAAGAGATTTTTACGGCAGGAATGCAGAACCTCATGAAGAAAATAGCTAAGCAGCAACCGACACTGCTTAGAAATTTATGTTTACAAATTTGTAACGTAAGTGACTTTATTTTATATAATTCAATAATCTATTGAAGATCACATTCCATGCTGTATTAATGATTTCGTCAATAATTATCGGTATATCCGTTATTTGTCATTGATTTTTCATTGATTTGTTATTGAGTATTCTATGTTGCTTCTAAATGAGTGAAATGTTGACCAAAAATATCGCTAATCTTCAGAATACTGTCGTTTTTAGTTTATGGCATTGAAATTCTTCGTGTGTATTTACTATTGAAGTCTCCATCTTTATTTCTGTATAGCGAAATTATGCGAAAGCATTATAACTAATACTATCATTTAGAATCGGATATCCGGATAACCGGATATTGTCAGCACTAATTATAACAGAATATTTAACAATTTTGTTTTGTTTTGCAATAGAATATTAATTTATTATCTTTTCGTTCTTGTAGAATTATGAAAATTAATTAATTCTATTACAGCAATCAACAATTCTCAATTTGCAAAGAATGAAAAATGTGTAAATTTTTACATTTTATATAACTTCCTTTTTTTAGGTATAAATTATTAAGTACTTAATAACTAATCATTTATAAATATAATGTTATATTTAGTATAATACTAAATTGTTCATAATATGCAAGTTTTTCTGAAAAATGGTATTGTGAACTATATATGTGACTGATATTTAAAAAATGTAATTTTATTAATTTAATGGTTTTCTCCAATAAATTTTTAAATTTATAAATATAGTTCATAATATTTTTCAAAAAGACTTGCATATTTTGAACAATTTTGTATTGTAAGCAATCATTGGGCAATTTTGATTGGAAAATAGATATATAAACTCTGTTTTTTTTTTTAAATTACATCATGTTATACTCGTGTTATGCTCGCATTCATAATGAAATAAATACGTAATCAAGAATGAAAAAAAAAATGTATACATATATATATAAAAAGCAGCTGAACAAGTTTCCTGTTAAATGATAAGTTAACGAACTTCGAGCACAGAGTTTGATACTCATTCACATGTTGTTAATATTAGTCAACGTTTCTTCGCGCGACCAAATGCACACAATCCGAAACTTTTATGCCTTTTACGCTTTCAAGGCCGCTGGAGGAGGAGGCAGGTATGACTGTCGCTCTAACGTGCGATCTCACATGCGGTTAGCTGAGGTTAGTCGTCATCAAATGAAAACATTATCGTCACCCCTCGTCTCCGTCTGTTGCTATAATATTTGCCAACTGGTAGCCAGTATCGTAATTCGGCGACACAAAGGGTTCAAGGGCGACGACGAGCTTTGCCCGCGTATGTACACCGTCATATACCGTGTGAGTGAGTGCGACGGAGATAGCCGTTACAATTATTATGCATAAGACCGCCGGTGAGGCTCTCCCATGTCAAAATATATTTATTGCTCTTCCCCTGCCCGCACCTATTCCCCTGCCCTCTCGTGCTCTTTTTCTTCACGTCGACTGCGGTGTGTCAGCTACCTCTTTGTTACCCTTTCATACGGTTATTACCCACTTGTATATCCGTCGAGTTCTATGCTTCAGAGAGGTCCGAGAAGAGTCGCGCATTTTCTCTTTCTTTTGCTCTCTCTCACTCTCTCTTTCTTGCTCGCTCTTCTTCGTCCCCGATCTTTCTCCCGTTCGCGTTCCTCGCGCTTCAATTCATCGCACACGTGCGTACTCAGGGACGCATCTTTATTTCAGTAATTCGAATGAAAGAAATGGGAGCGACATCAATATTCTCGTACGAAATAAAGTAATGGTATGAATGAATTGTCAATGAAATGTTCAATTGATAAGTTTAACAGAAAGAAGAAGAAAACACAAGAATATGAGATATCTCTTTTTATAGTTTTATTGAGAGATATCTCGCATTTTTATATTAAAAGCTGTTTTTTGTAGAACTGTGTTATAGATAGTCATTGGAGACAAAAGTTATTGTTGATTAATGTACAAGTTTTCCATACAATCACTAGCAGTCATAAGTAATTCATCGACGAGTTAAAAGACAAATAATGTTATTTAACATTTTATGGGATCATAAATTTTGAGATAGAAACCTTCCGTTCACTAATTTTTAACAATTTAGAATTTTTCAGTAGCACAAGCATTTATCTTTATTTGAAACATAAAAGTTCAATATATTGGACATAAAATGATCAATTTCTGAAAATATACAAATATCATATATGAGAAATACTTATGATTATCATTTTTCTCTACATCAAATTACATGCATTTGCATTTTTTGCTGATATTATAAATATATTACTGCTGAAGTACATTCCATCGCTATCTCCGATCTAGCGATACACAAAGATTAGAGTTGCGCAGTATTTTTGTACGACGGGCGCCTTTTATGCAAATTGACCCAGGCATCGCGTCACGTTGCGTTTCATTTGCATATTAACCCTTCCGGCGTGGCTCGTCGTCGTCACGGGGTTGTGATCTGACTTAACGCCTTTTTGCCGCACTACATTGCCACCCTTTACAACAGTCATGCGGGAAGTACCGAGAATCGTGACAAATACGCATATTATCTTTTTTTTGTCCTATTCTGAATATAAAGATCCTAACACCTTGATTTAACCACGGTGGCAAGGTATAGACGGAATACCCGATTAGAGATTTTGCATCTTCAAATCCAACTCTCTCACGTGGTAGTCACGTTGCATTAATCTGAGAAAAGAAACAGACATGAATTTCTTAGTGTGCGAAACTGGTTCATTGCCGTTGTAAAAATTGGCAATTTTTAAATTATTTTGAATAAATTGAATCAGTTAAGAAAGATAGAATCAATGAAGAAAAAGCAATCGAGTCTTAAAACAGAGTTGTTAGAATATTTTCTTGGAACAAATGTAGCGAAACGTTTCGGTCGAACGAGAGTCAAGTGAAACGTGCGAATGCGCGGAAAATCTCTCTTTTTATCTTATCCGGATCGTTTAAAAGGCGCATTTAACGGTGTGCGCTTAAATTACCCGTTACTTTTCTAATCTAAATCGATGCTCTTTGTTCGCTCTACTGATAACTTGTGAATTACACCGATCTTCACTTGGTCGCGCATCCGTTAGAACGACGACGTGTCCGCGAAAGACGGGCGCATTGAGTGGACAATTGGCTCGCCTTATCGCGTACACCGTAAAACTCGTTGTGGACGAGAGCGAAAGATAATCGCGTATATATATTCCTGGGTGCGTCTTAAACGGGCGATACAGTTGCCTGGACGTCGGAGTCCTGCTTCGCAAGTAGTTATTTCCATGAATATTAAATAAAGTTACGATCATATAATGATGAAATAATCATTTTGTAATAAAACTATTTAATGATGAAATATTTAATATTAGGCGATCCCAGATAAAATGCTCGTCTCGCAAAAAAACTATCAATTCAAGATGGAAATTCAACGGGTATCCGCGTGTTATCGCTTTAATTGTGCATTCGTCTGGAGTTAACTTCGTCGAGAACTTCGAGGACTTTGGAGATTTATCCAACGAGATCGCGTATAAAATTTTAAATGTCGTTTTCGTGGAAATCTCATTTATGTCGCGACTTACGCGCGGCTCTGCTTGAGTACACATACGTGCGAGAGCATCTCGATGCTCTTTCAGTTTGCGATATTGCCGGCGTCGTTACAGGACCGTGCATTCGGCCTTTTACGAGATTATAAATCAATGGTGGCGCGCTTAATCGCCAAATAAAGGGAGATTAAATTGCGCCGGCGAAGTATACTGGCCTCGTGCATCTTGAAGTAAGCGAAAGACAGATATGAAACCTGGAGCTTTTATTTGGAGAAGTCCACTCTTATGACAAGCGGTTCTTTAACGAATTTTGTCTCCTCAATAGCTCTCCTTTTGATTCGCACGAAAAATTACATATAAATGTTGTTTATAAAACTATTGTTGATTAAATGTTCAATAGATGCGTAAATCGGAAAAATATTCTTCATCTTTTGTTTATTGTACATTTTTGTTCAGATTGCTCGCCATTGATATCGTGATATATTTTTCTATATCTAGACATTCGCTCACGCCGATGCAGTATGTTTTCGCTTTTGCAGAAAAATCCTGAATAAGCAAATTATAATACGTATCACGACTTAGATGACCATGCATGATCTCGTCAGTCACGCGAAGTACGCTGCCTATCAAAATGTAATACGGACATAAAAGTCGTCGTTTAATCCGCAATTGCATGCAAATGTGCTATTTAAAACATAAAATGCTATTTTGGGTAATCATGCACAAAATACGTGTGCAGATTCTTCATCGTTTAATCGCCATTTTTTCGTATTTCACGAAAATGTATCTTTCGATCAATTATTGCGCGTCGTTTTTTTATTTTATTGTCCATCACGTACAACGCGAAATTCGAGGTAAATCAATGACGCGACAACTGGTTTTCCTGCTTGAAGTCTGTAAGTGATTTTTTTTCTTCGAATTGCCACCGTTCGCAACGTGCGTTACGTATGCATTCGATGTTCTGGAACGTGCCGAAACGTATCGCGTCCCGAGGAAGCAGCTGCTCTCGTCTAGAGCACTAAACACGGCATTGCACATATGCATTCACATGCACGAGAGCATAATGCGGGCATAACGAATCACGGCACTTCCGAGAGGAGCACCCATCGCAATTCCCACAAGTGCGAGAGGGTCGCGCGCGACCGTTCTCGATTGGCTCTCGAGAGTGGCGGACGCAAAATCGCTGTTAAAAATCGGATCGGTCACGGTTCAAGGAGACAGACAATGTCGTCTCTGCGACGTGGCTACCTGCGCCACGGCATTTATGCGATCGGCACGCCGGTGGGACGAGCTCGCTTCTTTCCTCTAACGCGAGGCTAAACTGTCGCGATAAATGATCCTCCGGAAGATTATTAATTGTCTTTGGCTCCTGGTCGGGCGCATTGTGGATCACGAAAACATATTAACTGAAAAGTAACTTCGCTGTCTATCCTGCCATATGCTCGCGGATGATATATATAGGGTGTGATGAGAAGTAACATACTATTAATAAAAGATATAAGAAATTTGAACACGTAGTTTTAGCGAAAATTTCGTTGCACGCCTTCTATTTTTTCATCGAGATTCGATATGAACCCAAATTAATTTATGACTTAATTTAAATCTTCTTTAAATAAAATTTACTCGAATTTATCTACAAACTAAATTTTTATTATTTTATTATACTTTGTTTTTATACATGTAAAGTTTTATACTTAGCTAAAAATATTTAATGTCTAATTCAAAAATATTTATGTCTTTACACTCTCTATGACATTCTTCATTTTTTAAATTTTACACATCATTATTTTTATAAGAATTTTTTATACATCCTATATGAAAGCACACAATATATATATCGATATGTTCATCTTGAAAAATGAGATGTGTGCACCAAATCATCATTTTTCAAGGATTCTGTGAGTTCGTTGAATGAGCTACCATCCATCAAATGGATCATTTAAAATATATCTACGTCAATACAAATCGGATTTGGTTTCTATTCGACTTTTAGGGGTTTCTCTGAGATTTTCATAAATCATGGATTTTACATCGGCATGGGACAACTTGCATTTTTTTCGTTTTTGATCATATATTATATTGTATCAAAACGCAGATAGAAAATGCATTAATAATTTAATTATACTTTTTATTTATTGCAAGTAATAATTAATATTATGAGTGATTTAGATTATTAAAGGTTTTAAAAAGTTGCATCTCCTGAAAATTGAACAAAATATAAATTATTTACATTAAAAAATATGTTAACGTGTACATTAACAAATATATGTTATATTAATGTTAACGCATACATTTTATTTATTTTATGCCTTAGAATTTTATATCATATCACTTGATAGGCCTAGAACTTTACTGTGCTGCATTGAAATCTTATATTTTCGAATTCTAAATCATTTCTCAGTGTTTAAAATATAATGTATTTGCAGTAAAGAACATGAAATTTCATTCATTGACTATAAAACTATTAATAAAGTTTTGTTCAATTTTAATGACAGTATTTTAATTTAACAACTTTCTATATTTAATTCATGTTGTTATATAAGTTAAAGCTTCAGTAATAGCTACAAAAGAATCAGTTTTTATCGCAATTACAGCGAGGTCTTACTTTGCCGTTCGCCTTGCGCTCTGCCATCAAACTTCTGCGTTTTACGCTTGAACGCGTAAGATCCTGTTTATTTTATGTAATACAGTAACAGTCAATTATATATAGCGTATGCCTTTATTTGCGCATAATCCTGCCACGCATAATTAAGCGCCGATAACATCGAGACGAGAAACTTCGGCACGCTCGCGTATTCGAATGCGTATTCCGCGTGATATATCGACTTCTTCTTTCGAGTAGATTCATTGACTCATTAATGCACCGAGAAAAATCGCCGATCGTATATCACGATCCGGACAGTAATCAAGTGCTCATTCTTAATGCAGTGTGTAATAAATATGTGAATTAATATACCGCCGATTAATTATATCGCGCAAACTGCGTTTCTAATATGTACTCTCGTTGCCGCGAAGAATTATAAGACGGACGCGCCTGCGAACGCCACGGAAAAGTGATTACGTCTTGTGTACGTGTTGCGCAAAGCACTCTGTAAAACGACATTCCTCGTAGCGGGCGATCTTCGCATAGTATCGTCGAGAGTTTAAAATTAGCGCCTTCAAACAAAACAATGTACGCATATACATATATCTATTTCCATAAAACATTGCCCAAAAATCGTCTATTTTCTCTAAATCGTAAAAGGTAGAAATCTAACACGAAGAAAAGTATATATTATTTTAAGGTTGATTATACGATATTTGATCATTAATCTTATTTAATTTTGAAGAAAAATATGATTCTTTTTCCTGCGATAATTAACGCAAGCGATCGAGATGTTTTCGTTCTTCTTATGTCGCACGTGCCTCATACTTGTAATCCATATAAATCATATGCGCTTTTTTACGACTTCTTACGACTGCCATACTCTTTTAACTGCGAGAACTTCGAACTGCGTTGTGAACTAGTTCAAGGTTCAAAAACATTATTTATCACAGTGTACGATACGTTATATAATTACTTTGCGTTACATCGCCTTTAAAAGTTGAAGTGTAATTCTACATTTCTTGTGCTTTAAGAATTTTTTTATTAATCTCATACATAGATAGAATAAATTGAATTACATTTTATATGCATAATTATAATTACATATAATGATTTTTATATATATATATAATTTTTTATAAGAATATATATTAACTTTAACTATAATATGAACATATTTTCCGCAATCTTTCTTCAACAAAATATTTTCGTTCGTTTATATCGCGAGAAGTAAGAAGTCGGTCAACGATTCACCAGAACAATTACGCAGATGATGATTTCGGGCAGTTCGTGAAGTCAAAGAAAGGGTTGAGTGTACGGTAGAAAGGGGTAAACGGCGACAAAAGAACCGACTCTCCGGGACGGTCAGTAAAAAAAAAGTCATAAAGGGATAAACGTCACACGGGACTCGTGTTTAATGGCGCGTAAACTACGATGTGCCCCCGTGCGCAGGTATACGATCGCATAGACGCGTGTGAGCACGCACACGGGAGGCTGGCAGCAGCGGAATCACCGCGGTGACTCGAAGCGGGTCCAAAGGGTTGCGCGTGATCCTTCTAACCTCGTGCTCATTGTCGTCACCGTCGCCGTCATCATTGCTGCGAGCCCGCAAGCTGATATTTGGAGCAGGTACGGCGAGTCGATCGACTTCATTAACGCGCCGATGCCGGGCAAATATTTACTCTGTCCACAGAAACTGGGGTACGAGGTACCACATATTTACACTCTTCACTCCCCGTGACCCTCTTTTCTCCTTGACTCTTCTCTCGTTTCACCTGTTCCGCGTGCACCGTACTACGAACTACGATCCGCTGAAGTCAATGACATCGGCATCCGAAATCGGCAGAAGTCACGTGTATATTTTTGTTTGTTTTTTTTTCCACGACACTTTGCCCGTCGCTCGTTGTTTACGATTGATTGAAATGTTCTTCGATATCACGCATTGTGCGAATTTGTATGCAAAACTAATTCCCAAGTCAATCAGATGTTGTGAAATTCGCTGTCAATTTCATTCCGATGTCGTGTATAGAGATCGATTCATGCTGCGACGATATAAATCAACCTTGGCCCGCGTTAACCTTCGTGGACTGCCATTGGTAATATCGTTGCATCACGATCCTTTGTAAAATCAATAAGTTCAGCAATGTAAATGGTACGATTTACCGGTTACGACCGACAGCATTCGCCGCGACGGTCTGACATATGCACTCCCGGTGATTTATTGCGGATTACGCCACTCCTCGGAGACGCTCTATTCCCCTCGGTTATTAGGGCGATGAAATTTTTTTTTCCTTTGTGCCGCGCTTGCGATCGCTCCACCTTCAACGCTCGCGTCTCAACCTTTGCCTCTCGCATCGCGACCTTTCGCGCTTATTGTTTTCTTCGCATCGCGATATACATATCTCGCGTTCCTGTGTTTCTTCGTTCAAAAATACGCGCGGTGCGGTGGCTCCGTTATACGTATATTCTGCTTTATTTGCCTTTGTGTTAAGTCTCCTTACCTCAACTCTTAGACTCACTTAGAGCGACCGTCTCTATTTCTGGTATTTCTGGCATTTCTAACTAGAGTCTCAAGTTAGAAAGACTGAAAACATTGACCGAGATTTCTACGTCGAATGTTTTGCCCGTAAGAATTTTAAAAGCAATTTTTATTGTATACGTAAAAATTATATTAGGTTGGTGCAAAAATAATTGCGGTTTTCAACCAAGTTTAAAAAGTTTAAATAACAAAAACCGCAATTATTTTTGCACCAATACTTTTGTTAGAGGCATAGAATAAATTTTGAGTGAGAATAAGGAATTTAAATAAATAATCATTATTTTTAAATTGAAATAGGTATGTAAAAATGTAATATCCGGAGAATAAACAATTGAGGTAGGATTTTAGAATTGTTATTTGGACAGCAATATTGCAGTTTGCATCGAAACTGGCACAAATGCGTTAAAATCATTAACTCATCATCAGTTGGTTGTTCCAACTAATTGTCGTAAAAGAGAAAGACGGGAAAACGGGTTCTGTTTCATCAACAAACCACGTAGCGGGGGAAAAGAATTAGTGGGCGTTAAGCAACGCGTCACGAAGAAACTTGAAAATCTTAACGAACCTGTGAGCTTTCTTTTCAGTCCGTGTTTTTTTCATTTTATCGTCCGCGTTCGTATCGTCGGCAACACGAATAGCAGTCCGTTTTCTTCAGGAGCGCAATTACAAAAAGTCGACTAAACTATCGGAGCTCTAATTGCCATCACTCCGAACTCTCGTTAAAATCATCCGTCCTTCGCAGCCGTACGTAAGGAAAAAAGCATCCCTTCGAAGAACATCGTCTCTCAAACTGGTGCGTCGTCCTCGACGACTACCGGTCGCCGTTATATTTTTAAATCAACGGATCCGCAGGTGGTCCTTGCCTCGAAACGGCTCGCGAACGCTCGCGACAGGGGAATGCAGTTAATTTTTTGCACACGCTCTTAAGGTATCACTTGACGCGCGGCTTGTCACAATACGACGTCATTTGCGAGAGATACGGACCGAGTGCCAGAAACATTTGCATTCTGCTCGCAGATTGCTTCGGGATGAAACTTGTGCTCTCGATGCGCGTATTCTACAAGCCATAAACCCGCATTTTTACACTCGTTATCTAAAAGAAAGAGATGCATCGCGATTTTAACCGGTCGCTTTATTACAACTATGTCGAAATCAACGAGATTTCTCCGTCGTTCATCCCGTAAATTGACGATACGTAAACTTCGAGAGCTGGTTCTCCTCGAATATTAATTTCGAATCGGAATCTTTTACACCGTCCCGTCGATGATCGAAATATTCGCGCCGCGAGGAACGCCGACCGTAACTTCCTTATCGAGTCATCAGTGGTCTAATTTTATTCCAGTTTGCTGGAAAAAATAGGTCCCTCGCCCCAATACCAAATAGAAGCAGATGGCATGGCTCGCCGAGATAGCGCTGATTTATGACACGCTGGTGGGTTAAAACGGGTTTCGATTCGAACGTTACGGGGGAGAGTGGGGAAACATAGATTCAGGAAAGAAAGGAACCTAATGATTCTCCGGATATTCATTTCGTGCCTATGGGCGAAGATCTAATCTTCAACCCGAAAAAAAAAACTGAATCCATCGAAGA